>NC_092815.1:65148852-65517602 GCF_023375885.2 Dermacentor andersoni | reverse complement strand
AGAAGTATGGGAGAGGCCTTTGCCCTGCAGTGGGAGTAACCAGGCTGATAATGAAGATTACCTAGGGGGGTATTCTGTAAGTGTCTGTTTAGTGGACATGTCCGTTGCGTCTGCTGCTGAAATTCTGTTTGATGGGCTGGGGTACGCTTGAGGTAGAGTTACTGTATATGGCTACATGCAGGAGCCATATCCCTGCGAAAACCATATACAGCAACTCTAGCTTGAGGAGGTGAAGTGCGTCTCCAGCCAAGCAGTACTTTAGCTGCAGACGAAACGGACATGTACACTATGTGTCGACACTTACAGGATACTCTCCTATGTCCAAAACGGTAGTCCTCCATGTGCATGGAGGACCAGCATTTCCACCAAAGAAATGGTGTTTATTGCGGCACGCAGGATTGCCTGCGTGCTGCAATAAACAGGCTTGCCTCAATGTAGAAACGGCTTTGCATTTGGTTGCAGAAGCGACGAAGCCAAGTGGACGCACCATCATGCATTCCTCAATCGTCTCTGCCTAAGCCAGGGCAGCGTTCTGCCTTCCGCAGCTGTCGCAAGCGTGGAGCGCATAAAAGCTAGCGGTCCTGCGGTGCAGCTGCACGCATACCGAACCGCGGCGCATACATTTGTTTGAGTTCAACAGTCTGCACACTTTACGCTACAAAACTTTGCGGTTTACCTTCTGTGTCATCTCCTGCAACGTTGAAGTGAGAGGTCCGCAAGGCTGATGATCACGCCCCTCATCGCATCCGCGTTGTGAAACGCTGAATATCTGCCACGGCGCTCTCTCGGCTCAGCAGTTGGCTAGCGTGCGGCTTCGCGCCAAGGTGCCGCTCCCGCGTATTCTTTGAGCACCGTGCGAGGAAATTTCAATGCAATGCTATTGCCTTGTTATCGCTGTCAATGCTTCACGCTTCGTGCGGTACAGTCCAATACCTTACCCCTAATTAGCACACATACTGGGGGGTGGGGCTGGAGAGTTGTAGAAGTAGGAAAACAAATGACATCACAATTAATCGAAGATGGAGGGGGTAAAATGAAAAGAAAATCGGTGAAATAAATGGCTTTGCCCCGCACTTTCCCTTTGGTCTCCTCCTCCTTGCATCAGTAGGAGGAGGGATGGTGGGAGGGGTTGATTTGGCTTTCTCCTGTTCTATGATAGTCATCGCTATTCCTTTTAAAGTGTGCCGGTGCCGCGGGCTGCAGCACGGAGAGCGCGGACCACGCAAAACGTGCGGCACATCAAACTTGCTGCTTCCATTACCGTG
This sequence comes from Dermacentor andersoni, assembly GCF_023375885.2. Lineage (NCBI taxonomy): Eukaryota > Metazoa > Arthropoda > Arachnida > Ixodida > Ixodidae > Dermacentor > Dermacentor andersoni. The sequence goes on along the minus strand of NC_092815.1, from coordinate 65,516,337 downwards.
GCGGCTCCTCCCCACCACCGACTGCGCTTGTGTGAGGGGCAACATGCGACGCGGATTTGTCGGATGCGTTCTTTCAAAGTGCAAACGCCTCGAGCTGGCATAGGGAGCAGAGTTTCGGAGTGGAACTATAGTGCAGCCTTTCATCCAATTCACCCTCCTGTTCCGGAGAATGGAGATGGCCACAATTCTGCTCCTCCTTACTCCTCAGAATGGTGAGAGTTCGACAATTGCCACTCCTGAAGTGAATGAGCTGGTCCAGTCCTTTCTTTTAATTCCAATAAATGAAATGCTCTCTCTATATTTGAATATTATTTGCACTTGTGTGACCGGCCGGAAAAAAAGAAGCATTTTTGGATTCTAAAGTATTAACCGCGTAAGAAATAACGCTACTTTCCACTTTTTCGCACCAAAACAAACACGCTTCGTGGCATCTTGTCCCTACCGGGAGTTGTTGCCTGTGATGTTTCTAATTACTAATAATCTAAGTGAAACAAATCACAAAATAATCTTACACCGGGCCCTCAGTAGTGGGTGAGCGCAGTTGTACAAGGAAAGAAAGCAGGCAAACAAAATTAGGATAGTGATCTTCACGGTGAGAAAACGTTGCTGTCGCAGTAAATAAGTTCAGAGCCGAAGAAATCGCTTAGGCCGGCTTCCATTTCTTTTTCTAACTTTTGCTGGCATATTAATGGGCACCCTTTTAAACATGACGCGCTTTTCCAATCTCTGGGTTCTCGCGCAGGATGGAACCATTTGCAACCTCGGCGTTTTTTGCCTGCATATTTTTGTTGATGATCAAATATTATTTAGGGGGTCAACTCTAACTAAAATTTAATGTATTAAGGTGCTCTTCGAAATTTGCAATGAAGGAAGGTTTCCCGGTTATCAGAAGCATAGAGTGTGTAGGATACCCCGTTGTTTATAATTACCGCGTTATAATTACCAGTCAAGCTGCTGACGGCAGCTTTTAGCCCGGGAGGACGTTTCTAGTCTGTACTAGAAGAAGAATAAACTTGAACTTGAACTTGAACTTGAAGTAGTCACTAGTGCTTGCAAATATTCGTCAAACTGGCTATCCGGTTTACCCGGAGGGAAGTGAATCCGGTCTCGAAAACCAGTTATTCAGTTTATAAGACTGGTTGGCCGTATATTCAATATTCGGACGCGAATATTTGGTGTCGCTAATAGCTTATCCAAAATTTCGGTCCTATTGCACCTATAAATATTGCAAATATATTACAAATATATTACAAAACATTGCAAATATAAGAATACAAGAAAGAAAGAGCGGTAATTTCGGTACAAAAGTACAGAACGACAATTATCCTGCTATTCGATTATCTGACGATCTGGATACTATTAACCGAATAACCGATTATTCCAGTTATCCTGTTTTAAAATTCGAATAACCGGTGAATCGAATAACCGTAACACCAGTCTTTCCGCAAAACCGGTTTGATGTTGCTGCAATAGTAGTCACCTTTAGGTAGATACCGAAATAACCTTATTGATCAAAAATTGAGAAATGTAATAAATTGAGCAAGTCTAGTTTTGTTTAATTGGCAGATTTATCTGTCCTGTAGACTAGACTCACCCTAAATGAATGATTAGGGCTCCAGTACTATGCACAGATTCCATTTCAATTCCATTCCGGAATCTCTGGTGAGTCCCATTACATTCCTATTCAATCTACCCCGAGAATGGCGCCATCATTCCATGCCCATTCCATTTGTCTCCAGAATGTTACCATCATTCATGCCCGTTACCTTTATTCCCACCATTTCATTACCAATTCATCTGCCCACAGAGTGGTGCCATCATTTCATTACAATTCCATTCCAGCTGTTTGAAAATGTTGAATCATTACAGAACCATTTCAACTCAGTACTTGTCACTCCACGACTTTCATTGGAAGCGTTCGTCGGGGTCCGGCGGAATAGAGAGCGCCAGTTGACCAATGCACTGAGTTTGGTACAAAATTACTTGGCTGAACTCCGGTGTTAGTATCTACGAGAGCTACACGCATGGTGGTTCCTCCAGAGTTGAAAGGATTGATCTAAACACAGTCTATGCGTGAGCTCTAAGCTTGCTTCAAGTTCGCGGTTCTGGCTTCAAACGGCTTTGGGACTTTGTGAACTGATCATACTCAACAAAATATTGTGTTATAAGTGGAACAATTCACAATGACTGCGCATGTGCGCAGAAACTAATTGCTTTGCTGTGTTTAAAATACAAGGTCTTGAAAAAGTAGAACGATAAAGCGTAATGAATAATACCACAATAACATATCGAGTCACAAGCACAAAGATTAGACAAACCCACGCACGAATCATTATTCTGTGTAGTATAGCGAAACGTAAGAGTGCCAGAGCACCTAATAATAACATTAGCACTATAAGCATTCTTTGGCGAGTACCCCATCAAAATCTGCCCGTCCCGTGGCGCCTTATATCTGCAAAATAAATGAACAATTGGACAAGTTAACATATGTAATCGTTATAATATTCTAATAGTAGACAATTGTTACCGTTACAAAACATAATACTTCTGAACGGGATTCGAACCATGGACCACAGCGTACGTAAGTATTCTTTAGCGAGTACCCCAGCAAAATATGTCCTTCCTGTGACGCCTTATATCTACAAAATAAATGCATAATTGGTCAGGTTATGATAGTGTAATAGTAGATGATTGGTAGAATTAGAAAACATACAAACAAACAACGACTGGTGACGTCGCCGCGTCAAGGTCGTAACAAAAAAGAAAGTAAAGAAAGGAAAACAAAAAAATAAGGCTTTGATGTGGCAAAAAAAAAAAAAACGGTCATGACGGCATTTCGACTCAGTTGATGCGATGTATCCAAAACTAATTGCATAATTAATCAAGTTAAAACATGCAATGTTTATTATGGTGCAATTGTAGATTATTGGTAGCGATGGGCACATGCATAACCTAGCTAAATAAGTAAGCAAAAACAAAGTGAATTCAAGAAGTGTTTGCACAAATGTCTTTTCGCGAGGCGTTGACCTCACACAAAGCAGGTAAAAGGTAATGCAAGTGCTCGAACTGGTGAAAAACGAACAGACGTGACGAGAAGAGCGGGGTACATTGTCTCGTCATTTTCTAGTATTCCCCGTGTACCAGCCGCCGTCACTAACGCTATCTGAATTACGTAAGGCAAGCACAACATTATTAACCCTTCGAAAGCCGGAGAATGTAGTATATTGACGTTGAAGTTTGTCTGTAGCGCAAGATACAAAAACAACCCTACATCTTCAGCTGTACATTAGGAGGTCACGGTAAGGTACATTAGGAGGTACATTAGGTAAATTAGAAGGTCATTAGGAAGTCACGGTAAATCCTACTTGACGACGTGTTTTCAACCAAATTCGATTTCTGACCGGGTACAGACTTAGCACAACAGTTGCCCCCCTCGAACCTGTTTTGTGACCTCAAAAATCCAATCTAACCACATCGCGCACTGGTGACCCCATTCACTTTTGCTTTCAACTTCAGCGAGCAATAACTTACGTTCAATTGAAACGGCATCCCGTGTGTCAAAACCAAAATACGAAAGCTTTAGATTCATAACCTTTGGTTCGCAGGAACATTCGTACTTAATATCACCTTTGGGTTTAATTATGGTTTCATCTCATTGGGCAGTCCACTGATTTCTCAAGTCTATACGCCAGCACAAGAGCTCGCAGCTCTTTCTTTGGCGCTTGTTTTAATGCTATAATAGACAAGATACTCTGTTATCAGCTTTACGAATTACATAACAGGCTGAGTGCCACATGTTTTTGTTCTGAATTAGAATATCAGCTCAGAAATCTCTATTCGTGCACTCCTAGTATGGACAGTATAGAAAAACGCAATAGTAATGCTTCGTGCAATCACCTTCGGAAAGTGCTTGGTCTGATTTGAAACAACTTTAGTAAACAATCAGGTCGTGATTCAAATACAAGTTACGGATGATATTTCTCGTAGTCCTTCGTTAAGACAAGGCGTTCATGTAATCTGGAACTGGAGCATTATGGTGCCTAATGGGCATCGCCAAAAAGCATTCTATGAGGCCCAAGTTAAAGAATGTATTCCTAGGAACAAATTCGGAGCGAAAACACTGGTACGATTATCGTGCCCTTCAGTTCTTCGCCTCTGTTCCCTCCACAAATGCTGCGCAAGCTACCCACTCTAAACAAGAGAACGAGGGTTGTCGGAAGCACAGCACGGTAAAATGGAAAGACAGATATGACCGATTTGTGACACAGTAAAACATATTTCTCGGCGTGTCGCTATTCTTCCTTTCTTTTTTTTTTCTCACTTCTATTATCTTCAAAGGAACCAGGTCGGCTTTCCCGCATCCCTCTCACACCTTACTCATAATTCCCTTTTATTTTTACCCGCGGATGAAGCGTGATTCAGCTCGGGCCGTTCGCTTATCCCCCCTTCCTCGTCCCACCCCGCTATGTTTCAGAATCTGCGCAGATTCACGTTCACGCTTTTGATAACGCACATTACACAGCAGGGGGAGTCCAGAAGGAGTACGAGTACATGGAGGCGACGTTTCGAATAGAACGGATGGCGAGGGGCGGACACGAAATGGGAGCGTTACGAGGACGAGCAGACCCCGAGCTACATCCCCTACACACACCCTCCCCACCTCACCGCGTCCTCTCTTGGAAACGAGTTACGAGTGCGTAAGCGGGAACCCCTATCTTTTCTCAACCATGCGCGACTAAAGAGCTTGTGATTCCGCGCACGTGTTGCCTCCCGTAAGTCGGGGTCGCAGAAATCGAATAATCTCCCTTCATCTATGGCTTTCGGCCTCCCCACGATTTCCCTTGATTCTTTGCGAGGCTTACTCTCGCGCTGACAGATGTTGGTACAAGATGGCTGGAGGGTGCGATTGAGCGACGACGAGTGCCGCCTTGTGCGGTGGTTGAGAGAGATCTCTTTCTTTCTTTTTTGCCAACGAAAGGCGCACGCTTGACCCTTTAAATGTGTTTGGTGTGTCATGCTTACATTCTGGATCGGCGAGCATGGCCGTTTCATCAAGAAACGCATCTGAAATTAAACTTTACCTTGCGTCTCTATCCTGTCCAGAACGGGGATGAACGGAGAATGCACATCCTTTGGATCATATTTGGCTAACTTATGGCTCATATTGTGGCTTTTATTCGGGCTCTTACTTGGCTCATCTGGTTCATATTAGCTCTTGTTTGGCTGACTTATAGCTGATATATGGCTAATTTTGATCAGATCAATTTATTTTCCAGGGCTCATATGCCTTCACGTCACCGTAATGACGGTAATTGTAAGCATGTATGTACCAGATAATACCTCTCGCAGCATTTCTTTGTTAGTTTAAGTTTGCGCCAAATTAAGGAAACTTGAGTGAGCGTCAGAAACCTTGGGCATCCGTTGCTTGCAGTCCGTAGGGGGCCATGATGCTCGATGAGTCGCCGCTCTCTTCATTCTTCTTTGAATCTCATTTCCCTTTCCCTCTTGGGGGCGCAGGAAAGCAGACTTTATTTTGATTAATCTCTGATTCTGTTCCCTCTATCATATGTCTTTTGCTCGTCAATTATGGGGAGTATGTACTGTGTATCACAGAGAGAAGTACAGTTTTACTGTGAAGCTGCTGCTGCCACTAGAAGCGTTCGAAAACGTAAACGAAAATGAGAGACGCATTAATGGAGACGGGTGTAAGCACGAACACACGCAGTCAACAATGAAATGTCACAGCGTGTTGAAAAATTCAACCAAATGAAGGAGTGATGAGGACGATAGCTGGGCGATGTTGGAAGCAGGCGGGTCTGTGTGTGTGCGTGGGATGGGAGGGGGGGGGGGGGGGGGGAGGGCGCCGAGGTATGTACGTTTTAGGCAATTTTCGTTTTCGGTAGTTACTTGCTCTAGTGCATTAATCTAGGCCGTACATAAACTCTTACTTTAATATATCCTACTCCAGAATGCTCTATACTTTAGTAAATGTATTTATACTAGTAAGCATAAGTATGCATTCTGTGTAAGCAAACAATAAGTGTATACTTTAGGCCGAATTGACAAGCCAAAAATAACTACTCGGTGTGTCGGATAGAAGCCGTGTATGGATATAGAGTTTGTACGTGAGAAAACATGCGGGCAAAGTTTTTGAAATTTTTGGGGCAAATAAAAGCTAGTATATGCTGAATTGCGGAGCGCATTTCCGGGTGCCGAGAACGCCTACCGGTTAAAAGAACTGCTCAATGTTTCGGTCGGACCGCATTAATACGTAAAAAATAGGCAGGTAAAACACTATATGAATAGTTGTATCTTCAGGCGCAGATGTAGCACTGTTGCAGAACGAAGAGATGGTGATGATGATAATCTCGAACCAATGGCGCGTACCCACTAAAGGGGATATGGTGGTAATCGAGTGGCGCAGGCGAAATGCATTAAATGAATATACTGCAATAAATTAAAGGAAGAAAACGAGAAAATAAGGAGCGTGATTGAGTCACCAGACGTAAGTAATATAATTTGCAAGTTTCTATTAAAAGGAAAGCAAAAAAATCGATTTTCCGAAATGATAAAGAGAAACAAGCAAATAAGCATACAGAAACATTAAGAATTCAGTCGGCAAAACTCACAAATGAAGTTTTCTGTCGTATTGGCAACAACACACAGAAGATTGTTGTTTTTGCTGTTGTCGTCGTTGTCATCGTCGTCGTTGTCATCGTGCTTACAAATATGGTAGGCATGCATTTCCTGAGCAGCAATACAATATGCAAGAATAGAGTTGGTTGCTTCCATAAGTTTCATGTATTCTTTTCGTCTTCCTGTCACCTCAAGCAACTCAGCTGAAGTAGCAACCCCTGCATATAGCAAGGCTGACGGCTTCAGCTTAGATTAAACTGTTTCTCTCTAGTTCTCCCGTTATTTATAAGCATGCTTGTAAGATTCCAACATCGCTAAACAATAATTGAAGTCAATATAAATCGAGAAAAACACCTTTTCGTACAGATTTCGAGATGAAACTGTGCGCTTGCATATTGCATATCTTCTAGGTACTGCAGTTTCTTTCAGAGTTCAAAGACGTTGAGAGGTTTTGCAACTGAATTCACTTTCAAGGTCGGGCCGGCGTATAAAAGCCTCAGTGGTAGAAGGAAGAATCCCGTTACCGGCCAGTATCAGCTACGAGGACCAAATACAATGCTTTGTTTCCTACATGATCAACGGAGCCGCAGGAATATCTCGCCACAGATACTGAGTAAACATAGAGACACGAAGACCTTGTGCATCGTAAAGTGCAGAATGGTCCATTGGGCTGTAGTAGCGAAACGGTGCCTAAAGGCCCATTGGCTGCGACGTCACATCACGAGCGAGCCTCGACGGAGAAGTGCGGGCGAAAGTGAACGCCTGCTGCCACGCAAGCACGTCAGGTGTTGCGTGAGGAGAAAGGAAAACGCCGCGACGCCACGCCTCCGTCGCTCTCGCTCTCTGAAGCCGACGCGTGGTGCCCGAGCCAGCATCGCAGGCTGCTGCTGCTTGCTGGCTTGGCAGCACGTACCGCTATCGTCTACCGGCCTTGGTGGTCGCTGCTGCTTCCTGGGTCTGTCGTCGCTCAGGACGTTGGTGGCATGCGGGGTTGGTACTTCAGGCTGCTGCTTGCCCTGGCTCGAGCAGCATTTACGGCTATCAGTTCAGTTCAGTTCAGTTTACTATTCTTTAAGTACAATGAATTGGTAAGAGACAATATACAGACGAGGATCCCAAAGTCAAAGACTGCAACGTACATTACTTGCCGCGCAAACCTCGAAGGACCACTCAGCGTCGTTCAAATAGACAATAATGCTTTCGCATGCGGAACTCATAAGCGATTAGGCATCCTCGGATTCTTTATTGCTAGTTTGTTATATAAATCCGTAGACTCCATAATTATGGCAGATTAAATTTTTCGCAAGAGCAGCGAAAAATTATGCAGATTCCATGCACTGTGGGAATCGATGTAAGCGAAGCTTTCCGTGCTGGATGCTTTGATTGACGATAATTAGCGGTGATGTTGACGGCTAAAGCTTAATTTCTTCAGCGTTTAGTCTAACACGAAAGTGGTGAGTTGATGTTAAACGTTACACTTCGGGCACCACTGCTGTTTGTCTGCGTAGTACACAGCGCACACAAGGAGAGGTATTTTCTTGAGGCGTTGTTGTGCGCCATATTTCATAACCTCTGAGAGGATTTATCATTGTCATTGCCTCACATAGCACATCCCACCATGGTAGAAGTATTAAACTTGAATTGGATTACGGGGGTATACGTGCCAAAACCAGAATCAGACTATGAGACACGCCGTAGTGGCGGACTCCGGAATTTTGACACCGTGACGTTCTTTAAGGTGTCCCAAAGTCTAAGTGCACGTGGATTTTCTATTTCACCCTCACCGAAATGCGGCTGTCGCGATTGCGATCAAATCCACGACCTCTAGCAATGCCATGGCCGTAAAGCTACCGCGGTGGGCACAGAAGTGTTGATTTGCCGGTCGACCACGTCCGTTGTGCCGCCTGGACCCTGTGGCGCGCTTTAATTAATGCGGCTCTGCTTCTGAACACCATGCGTAGTTTGTTCGCTTGACATATTTGCATGGTGTTTTTATTTTTCAGAAATAGCTGCAATGTACTGTACCGCACCTTGGAACTTAAGCTTATCCAGTTTCCCCACAACCACTGTCATATAGTAATAGAGCTTCCTTGCATGCTCACGTCACCTCCATCCCCCTCCCATCCCTTGTATGGGAACTGCCTGTTCTCCTCCCTCCTCTCTACAGCTCGATCTACGTCCCCTCTGGACTCGAACGTTAGTAGAAAGGAAAGCGCTGCAGTTTCTGGCTTCTGAAGGGAATCACGGATAATTAAAGCTATCAAGAGGCGAATTTGGCGACGTCAAGGGAGCTCCAGAGGGCATTGAGCATATTCGACGCTGTGGGGTGAAAACGAGTTTCTCGCGTGGCCTTTCCTCTCGTACTCGCTTCTGTCATGTATACACGTGCTCTGAACCACCCTCCGACGCGGTGTGCCAGAAAGCCGCAGCCACAGCAGCAGCAGCAGCAGTGGGAAAGTCGAAGAAAGAGTCAAAGAAAGCTTCGCTTTATTAATTCATTGCCCCGCTTTACAAAACACGCACCAAGTTCAGCGCGGCCTCGCGTCATCTGTAGCAGAGATGGCTGTCACGCGGTATCAGAAAATATTCTAGCGCTGGCCAGTGATCCCGTTGCTATAGCACCTAGGATATACTGGCAACCGTGCCGACATGCCGATCATGTGCCGACCGCCGCGTCTGGCTCGCGCTGATGATGCCAGGAGGCCACGGTTCCTACGGGCAACGCCGGCTGAAAGCCGCCCACGGTACCAACACAACAAAAATACCCCGCTCAAGCCCTCGATACAGACGGTTGATCAGGGAAGCCCAAACGTGCTGCCCCGGTGTTTATCACTGGGTTGATCCCGACTGTTCATTAAAAGACGGCTTGGTAGGTTGCCGGATCCTCGGTGCGCTATTGCTGCTTGCGCTCGTCTGCACGAGCCTGTTCTTGTGTCCGGGCTGCAGCATCGGCAAGGCGTAGACGAGCTGGTTCTCGGTTCTGCTCACGGCGTCGCTGATCGAAAGCTGCCTGCTCTTCAGGAGTGAATATGACGCATGGCCTACCTATTTCGCAGCCGGAGAGAAACTGCTGCGCGCGCGCTCGGCTGCTACGGAGAGCAGCGACGTCACTACTGGCGCAGTCAATCGCGCGCCTCTTTTTCTCTTCTTTTTTTCGCATATGCGCGTGGAGCGGCGCCGGATGAGTTTTCGGCTTACAGGCTACAGACGGACGGACGAATTGGCCAGCCATATACAGCTTCACTGTAAAAAATTGCCTCGGTAGAACGCGGTTAAACAAAGTTTGTCGAGCGATAGCACAGTTTTGCTTGCTTTGGAATAAAATACACAAGTTGCTCCGTGCCAGTGGCAACTACCGCATCTACAACTGCACCACACAGCAACAAACAGACGCTGCTGGGCGCGGCATTAGCAGCGAGCGAATTGACATTCATGCGGCGTCTCACTCCAACGCGAACTAAACGTCGAAAGCACCGCGCATGCGAAGCTACCAGCACTCGGCGCACTTTGTACACATCGCAGATCGCTTTCAAGATATGAACGCCAACGCGGCGTTAGCAGGAGGCACCGCTAAGCCTAAGTCCTAGTTTGACTTTAGCTGGGCTTGAAGGTCCGATTTACGGAACCAGGCGTTTTCTGTGTTTGTACCTGGAGTAGTAGAGCTATCGCTCTAAAACGTGTGATCACTTGCAGCGAAGACGACGTAGTATAATATTCTTATTGAATAATCGCGTAATTATGTGAAGAAACGAAAACCAAAGTCAACGTTTGCGCAATGGCTCGTCGTTGCAAAGGGCGCCGCGAGGAGACCCGCTTGTTGTGCTGCAGTAGGGGAGCGTGCCTTCGCCCGCGGCAGGCATCATTCTCGGTGCCACCGTGGCACCTGCGCTCAGCCACTACTCAGTATATTCCAGGTACCATACTGATGCACCGGTTTGGGCCCTAGAATGATCTTATCGCTCACTGAAAGTACACAAATGGGTCATTTCCATCGTGTGCTTCCTTTGGAAACGCAGGGGGACTGTCTCCGCTCTTGTCCTGTAGAGGGCTGAATGGAATTAGCTTTCAGCAGCACGGTCGTGACATTAGTGTACACATCGGTGGTGTCTGGTACCACGAGACGGTCAAATCAAGTTTCGGTGAGGCGAATGATATCTTGCTTCACGTCCGACGCCGCATTCAACGCGCGTTCTTAAGCTGATCGTATTAAAGAGTAACATCTCACCCTCCAGAAAGTTTCCATGACATCCGTTATTACTGGGATGTCAACTACCCAACACAGAAGTAAAAACGAGACAAAAATTTTATGTTAGTACTCCTTAAGCGTTGAGAAAAGCACTCGCGTGACAGCGTTCTTGGCGCTAGCGCCATGTGGCGCAGAGATTCCATCATACAGAATGGCAATTTGGTCAGGCTGAGCTAACGTGAGTGGCTCCTATAATTTTAGGTAGTGATTCTGCCCAGTCGAATAACTCTACCGGTATAAATTAAATATCCAAATCATTATATCAGCCACGTCTTTAAGTTACATAACAATCTTTTTGGCCACTAAGTTACTACGTCAACGACATCACCACCCCCATTCCTCCTCTCTAAGGAAAAATGCATAATTAAAACAAATTGAATTTGTGTGCACGTGGCACAATTCAGCGTGTCAGACTCTATGTACGCACTTCTGGAGCAGATAAAAAAAATAAAACCTACGTCCCTGCCGGGGGTCGAACCCGGGACCTTTGGATTAGAAGTCCAATGCGCTTTCCACTGCGCCACAAGGACGGCGCTACAGCGCGTGATAAATGAAAGTGAAGTTTTATTCATTACAGGGCACTTCGCCAATGGACGCGGCTCGGTGTGGCGTGGGCTTCGTTCACGTGGAAAGGGACGCGCTAAGCGTTTGTAAGCCGGATTGCTTACCCGAAATCGTGTTCGAAGCTTCTTGGCCCGGTTACCACGCACGCGATCACCGCGACTAATATGTGTCGTGGCTATCTAAGGCAATAACAAAGTATATGCTAAAATGGTCTCGGCTTCACGTTGGTGGTAATAGTAACTGCGGCTTGCACCGTGGATGGAGCAGACAAAATTAACCCGCACAGTATCGGTTTCGCATCACAAATAGAATGGGAACTAACTTTGGGACTTTCCGTCCGGTGTCTTGCCTTAGTGTTTTTCCTAAACGGTGGAAGACGAAGAACTGGCTCTTCTGCGAAACCCCGTTTTCCACTGCTCTCATTTTACGAGTATTTTTACGTGCTTTCGGGAGACGCCGCTCCCGAGACCTTTGGCAATGGAAGCGGAGTCAGCTAGACGTCCGGAGGAGACAGACGTCACAGCATCAAGCACCCCGAGGAAGCGCAACCACCTCATGAGCGACACAATCAGCGAGGACACCCTGCAGTACTAGTCTGCTTCAGAAGATCTGTCGGATGACGGTGATTACTTGGCAGTTGTAAGGCAAAAAGGAAAGAGGACAATCGTCACTGCTTCCTCGTCTTCAACAAGGACGACGGCGATGCCAAAGAACGATGACATGGCTCATACCATCCTCTTCTTGCTGGAGACGCCCACCGACGACATGAATCGGCTTCACAGGCAAGCTATATCTGTCGCACTGGTGGCTCTTGTTCCGAATGAGATTACAGATGCGAGAATTAACATCCGTAAGAACATCCTCGCGGTCAATGTCAAGGCCAGAGCAGCACTGGATATCTTGAGAACAGTCAATGTGCTAGGCAAGTTCGCACCATAATACCACAGGACAGCGATACTTCATCAGGTGTGATTTACGATGTGGATGAGCCAATCAACGACCACGATCTGCCTATTTTTGTTAAACCCGCCACACCAGATGTCACTATTACTCAAATCCGTCACCTAGGAGAATCACGTTGTGTCAGGATAACCTTCAAAGGAGGAAGCTTGCTGTATCACGTGAAAGTTGGATTTTTTCGTCATCCAGTGCGACCGTTCGTTTCACGACCACTTCAGTGCCGTAATTGTTTGAAGATAGGGCATATCAGCGGCATATGCAAGAATTCGACCGTGTGCCCAATATGCTATGAGCAGCACAGCGCTGATGCTTGCCGTGCGACTGATTTCAAGTGTGCGAATTGCTCTGGTCCTGATGAAGCATCGTCGAAAGACAGCCCGAGACAGAAGACAGAGCTGAAAGTCCTAAACAAATGGTGAGAGACAACTCAACGCACAGAGAGGTCGCCGTCAAAGTGTGATGGCGTCGCGCCCGCCGCAGATGATCAGCGTCTACTAGAAATACTGAGACCGTCGTGAGAAAGACGCTACTTCCAACAGCTGGTGCTCCCAAGACGCTCACCCACACTAGAAACACGGTGTCTGGTGACGCATTGAATACGTCTACTGCAAATGCCTGGCCTGCACTTCCGACATTAAGTCCTCCAGCAGAACAAAGATCGACGGTGGGCTACCAACGCACTACTGACGGCCAGATCATGTACGACGTCAAGGCAAGCAAGTAATCTCTATAATCAAGTCCCTAATGGAAGTTATTCGCGCGTTGATAAATGACACGCAGACGCCATCTGCTCGGGTTGCACTGCAAGTGCTGGACGGTCTGGATCCTGTTCTTGCGAGCCTCGAATAGCAAGCACAATGGCTATACCGCGTCAGCCGTTCTTCAGAGAAGTCAACGAAGCGTCTATTATGCAATGGAATGCCCATGCACTGAAATCCCGTATTGCTGATTTTTGCCATTACGTTTTCACCAATTGATTCCTCATTACTATCGTATGTGAACAGAACCTACAGGAGTCCATCCAGATCTCAGGCTATGAACCTTGTGTGTCATTGATTTGTAATGAAACTAGCAAGGTGATCATACGCACGCGGTGTGAATTGAATTGCATTGTGCATCCAGTGCTGCCATATAATAGCAATCAGTATGTCTGTTTGGCCGCGAAAAAGTACAAACTTTCATTTACTCAAGTGGGCGCTTACCTTTCTCCATCAAGTCGTTTCGACAGACAGAGACTGAGTGAAATTATAGATGCGACTCCTGGTTCACGGATTGTTGTTGGGGACTTTAACGCACCTTATTTACTTTGGAGAAGCGTCAAGATAACTTCCAAAGGAAGAAAACTCGTTTCCTTTGCCTGTGACCATGAACTTTGCTTTCTAAACGATGGCAGTCCCACGCTTCTGCGCGGCCGGACGTACAGTAGTTGTTTAGACTTGGCTTTTGTCTCGCGATGCTTCACTCGCCGCGTCCTTTGGTTCGCAGATATGAAAACCCACGGAAGCGACCACACTCCTACCTACTTGAACAATAAAGGCCTAACCAAATCCGTTCCATCCAATTTTAAACCAACAATAGATTGGCCTGTGTTTAAATCACTTATGGAAGATGCATGCCACGAAGGCTTTTCGTCCACACTAGAAATTCAGATCGCCAAGGCTATGCAGGATGCTATGCGCTCATTTCGGCCATTAGAGAAATACACAGATTTTGATGCGGAAATACAGAGCCCCGTGCAATGCGCCGGCGAGTGGAGCGACGGTACAGACGGACTAAATAGGTTTACGGCCCTTAGCCAGGCCAGACGCATTCAAAAGAAAATTCAACGTCGTCTTGCTGTGCTGCAAAATCAACGCTGGAAATCATTTTGTGAGTCTCTCGATCGGCGTGAACCTCTGTCAGTTGTCTGGAGAACCGTCCGAGTATTTCGAACAGCTCCTGAAGAGCGCCGGCCATTTAAATCTCTAGTCCTCAATCAAGGACGCCGAGAAGTCGACGTAGCCGAAGATTACAGCGCAAGGATCATGGGTCCGGCGTTCACGTATTCACCTTGCGCACCTATTCCTATTGTCCCCCCTTGCTCCCGAGATCCTCTTATGGGCGCTCGTTTCTCCATCGAAGAACTGGAGGCCGCGCTTGTTGGGTGCAGGCGATTTTCGTCACCAGGACACGATGTCATGACAAACTCTGCGCTTGCAAACGTTGGTCAAGAGGCCAGAGATGCACTTATTGGCCTATACAACGCATCATGGCGTGACGGCCTGGTACCTACCACGGGGAAATCCAGTCGCCTTGTTCCACTCCTCAAGCCTGGCAAATGTCCACTGGAATCGTCATCTTACCGTCCGATAGCACTGGTCAGCTGTGTCGTCAAGGTAACGGAGAGAATGATCCTTACACGGTTAGAATGGTACTTGGAATTTTACAACGTCTATCCAAAGGTAATGGGTGGCTTTTGATGCGGATGCTCGTCAATAGACGGCGTTATTGGCCTTGTAACATATGTACATCACCAGAAACATCTGAAACGAATCACTGCAGCGTTATTCCTTGATGTTAAAGGTGCGTGCGACAATTTCGACCATCATGCCATTCTGGACGCTTTAGAAGCTGTAGGGATTGGTGAATACGTCTTTCGCTGGATACGCAGCTATTTGAATGCAAGATCTTTCTTTATTTTGACTGAAGACGGACCAACGCTGTCTAGCTATAGCAGTCGTGGTGTACCGCAAGGCGGAGTACTCAGCCCGACCCTGTTCAACCTGGTGCTCGTTGGTCTCGCATATTCGTTCCCGCAAACCGTTCAGCTCTCCGTGTATGTAGCCGACATTTGCATATGTGCTTCAGGAGTGACACGTCTACAAGACCGCGCTCGACTTCAGAAGGCTTCAACGGCCGTGTCAACATACCTAAGAAGGCAAGGCCTGGAGCTCTCCCCTGAGAAGTGTGCACTCGTTGCTTTTACTCGCAAAGCGATGGCCCCGTATGCTTTGCGGATTAATGACCAAACTGTATCATACAGATGAACGCACGACTTTCTTGGCGTCATCATTGATAGGGACTTGTCTTAGAGCCCTCACATCTCGTACATAACAATGCGTTTGGCCGCCATCCTATACCTTCTTGCGTTTCTTGGCGGGAAGTCCTGGGGTGTAACAGTACCATCCATGTTGCAACTATATAAAGCACTATTTTTGGGCTTCCTGTGGCACAGCTTACCTGTACTAGGAAATACTTGCACTACAAATATCCGCAAACGCCAGAGCTTAAGCACTCAGAACTTGTCTCGGTCTCCCAAAAACTACGCCATTGATTGCGACAGTGGCCATTGCCGGAGACGCTCCTTTGAGAGTCTACATGAGAGTCTACATATATATATATATATATATATATATATATATATATATATATATATATATATATATATATATATATATATATATATATATATATATATATATATATATATATATATATATATATATACATATATATATATATATATATATATATATATATATATATATATATATATATTGTTACCTCTCAACACCACCAAGGGTGTTAATTGAACGTTTTCCAAGTGTCAAAGCACCGCACCTCCTAACCAGACGTCAGCGCGGCGTGGACAACGACTCAACTCAAAGCGCTCACCCCACTCATTCCACCATTACCTGGAAACCGGAGAAAAGGAAGGGCAGGGAACCACGACAACGAATGGATAGGCGCAGTTAATTTGCCGAGTCAAATCACCCCCCCTCCCCCTCCCTCCCCCCCCATCCCTCGGAACTTATCTAGCCGTCAAGACAGCGTGTAAACCGGCTGTTGCAGGATTCCACGAAAGGACCTCAGCCGCCCTTCACCTGGCAGACTGAGCGAAGAACGGGGTGGGCAACGACAAATGAACCAGATGTCGCCGGAGGATTCCTTTCTTCCACAGATCCCAAACCATTTTCTTCGAGGCGGAGTTACGGCGGGTTATGGATAGCATGGGCGTGGTATCGCAGCAGAATCGACGATGGTGATTTGCTGCTGGACAGTCTTCAGATTCCCTAGTCTACTCGCCTAGGGAAGACGACGGTATTAAAAGCAGAGACTTTTTGAGAGTGAGGACCGAGGATCCTGATGGGAACTGAAACATCTAACTGGCTCCTCCATGGAGTGGGCTTCCGTTCTGGAGCTGTGTAACTAAGCCAACAAACCCTTTTTCCTTCATTTTCTACAACCTGACGTCGTAGTGGATGGGCTTGGTGGATTCCATGCCCTAAACGCCACCCTGTGTGTGTGTGTGTGTGCGTGTGCGTGTGTGCGTGTGCGTGTGCGTGTGCGTGTGTGTGTGTGTGCGTGTGCGTGTGCGTGTGCGTGTGCGTGTGTGTGTGTGTGTGTGTGTGTGTGTGTGTGTAATGCATGTAATCCTCTGGTAGTTGGCAAATAATTGGGCAATGGAAAAGAGTGGACTAATCTTCAGTGTGCCAGGCTTAAAAGGACAGCAGTATCAGCGATAAACGGCTGCTAAGTCTACATTTTATTGCTCGAAAGAAGTGATTCACGCCGTCAGACTGACCATTGCACTGGTGTATGAAGTAACAGGGTGCTCACGAGGAGGAAATGTAGTATGTTTGCAAATTGAGCGCTTAAGTTGATCGCGCATACAGTACACTTATGTGGCAGCTCGTTCTTCTATGGCATGCTATCAGTGGCAGCGAAGCAGCGCATGCGCTCGGTGCTCTGAGACGCGATTTCCTAACACATATTTTTTTCTTTTTTTTTTATCAACCCAAACCGCCCCATTCGTTTGCGTCTCCTGGGAGGGTTTTTTGACTGCATAATGAAACGATGCAAGCCACGTGAGAGGAAAGGCCCTCGCTTGCTTGCCTTCTCCCACACTTGCCAGGAACAGACCCCTAATCCCTTCCTGAAATCGCCAAAAACGCGAGCGCTATTTCTTCGCGATATCCCCGGCCTGTACCCCTCGCTGTCATAAATAATTCTCGTTGTTCTCGAACAATGCTCTTCTCGTGTTTCATACATATTTGCGCCGCCTGCGAGGGGAGACAGACGTTGTCGGAAGATAGGCGTCGCTCCCGGAATGGGATGAGTGAGGCCGCGCCTTCTCGTTCCCCCAAACGCGTCTCCTAGGCGGTGGCTGCCAAACCGGGCTCACGGTGACGACTGCACTGTGCTTCGTCTCATTGGTTACGTGCAGTGCAGAGAAGCACGAGGTTCTACGGAACTGGCGCACTGACTCGAGAAGTGTTCTGCCGCCGAACGTCTGACGCGGGTAAGCAGCGCAAAATGCGAGCGTGCGAACACAGAATGGACACAGTACCTAATCCGCGGCCTGAAATTTTTCGCCTGCCGTTCTGACTGTGCTTTTTGCCTTCGGCTACTTACCAAATAATTCTGACCTGCGTATCTCTTTCTTCGAATGGAGGAGGTAAAAAGTCACGCGTTCTTCGTCGAAAGCTGAACCTGAGTATATGTAGTGGCGTTCAATATGGCGTAGCTTACTTAAAGAGCTCCGTTCGTGCGGCCACACGCCTATGCTGCTCCACCTTACCATATGCTGTTGGTCCTGCTTAGAACGGTTAGCACAGCTGTTTCCCTAAATTAGCGGTGGTTGGCCCACATTCAATGCGTGAACTAAATTTTTGGCTCTATTCAGATACGAAGACATGGGAAATTTGGGCTGCTTTCCATTTTAACCATACGGCTGCCTATTTTCCTCGGGGTGCATTCGCTGAGAACAGCTTCATAGTTCTACGTGAAGGGAGACATACGGATCTGCTCTATATCTTACGCATAGCGTGCTTACAGGAGCACATTTATTTTCCCCCATGAATGCAAGTTAAACACGCGCAAGAACTGACTGTCCTTTCTTTTTAATTTAATTTACTTCCCATTCTAACCTGCGCGGCTGCAGTAAGATGTCAGACGGCGACTGCAGTTCGTTCCCGGCATGTCTACATGTCTGCACTTTCACTCTTCTTACTGTACTGCACACAATTATGGACGCCGGGTACAGAGCCGTTCGTTTTAACTGGCGCTAAATTTTTCATTTTCTCATCATCTACGATCATCTAAGCTTATATATATTTTTTTTACTTTCCATCAGCAATTCGCGCCGGCTCATCGGTGGGGGACGCGGGCATGCGCGCACATTTTTATGACAGGCACGTCCAAAAGCTGTCGAGCGCTCCGCGGGCTTACAGGGACTGCACCGAGTCGCTGGCCGATCTCCTCCCCCTGCCAGACTGCTCGCATTACGCGACACCTTACTTTAAATCGTTCCTCTTGCCCGCTTTCTTTCGTTGCTCTAAATAGCAAAAGAAAAAAGTAACAGAAAGACGGAGGGGGGAGGCATTAGGGATGGGGTGGTTGGGAACTGAAATTAGAGGGGCCAAACCTTTCAGCACAATAAAGCAGCGTCACTCCCTTAGCTTGTAGGAAAAGAACGTATGAAAAGCCAGGGAACGGAGGTGTTTCGCATCACGGTGCTTCGTAATTAGGTAACTTCGTCGAAGAACGACAGTTTGCGCGATACTCGCAGATTGCGAACAACCTTCGGCGTCTGTTTGTAGCGTCTGTTTGCAATTTCGCAAACACAACGCACGGGTTCCTGACACACAACGTGTGTCCTGATTGCGCCCAAAGTGTGACTTAATTCCCGTTTCCATAGTGAGTCACGTTCCCAAGCGTTTTAATGCGGCTAGTGTCTTTTTTTTCACAAGCTGACAGCGTGATTTAGGGTGCGCATTATTAAAGAATGTTTGACTCGTAATCGTTGCACTTCGAGTCGAGACGATTTGTCACATGCCTTTGACTGCCTGCTTCGTAGTTGGCCTCAAGCTATAATATGTCGATTTGTCTTACACACCCATTCTATCATTATTTTTTTCCTCCTCTTGTCATATCGTTTCTGTGTTGTTACTATTTATGACAGAAAAGGATGAAATCAAGGCCATATTTTTTTCCCCCTTTGCCACAGCTGTAAATTGCGGCCTCCTACAGACATCTCTTATGCATTCGGCTTAGGCAGCGCGAAGTGTTACGCATTACTTGGCCACGTGTGTTGACCAGATTTCCCAACAGTCTTTGAACCAATGTCACATTTACCTTTTTTTTTTGGAGAGAATTAGTTTATTTGAAATACTGTTTCAATTATTTTCCTTTTCTTTTGCAGGAGGCAGCATTGCTCTGAAAGTGACAGTTTCCTCATCGTCTTTTCTTCCAGACGTACTGTTCTGCAATCCTATGTTTTTAGAACATAGTATTTATTTCAATGCCTCTTTAACGCCATATTCTTTTCTTTCTACTGCTAGTGTCACAATTTACTCTTGCCATTGCCCTTATGGACGATATAATTCTTACGCAATACGAAACAAATCAATCGTGCAAATTACCTTTTTTTTGCAACATGATGATGATGGTTTATTTGCATCCCCTTTGAAACGGGGTGGGGACAAATAGTCACTTAACCTGCCTGAGTTACTTAGGCATGCTGTACAAGCTTTTGAGTCTCGGATGTTGTCTACATTTCCCTAATCTCTTTTCTCTTGCTTAAATTTCTACATGCACCTTGTACTGTTTACCCATTCCGGTAACGGATCCGGTCATATTAACCTCTTCCATGCTTTCCTTCCTCAAACACTCCACACGTCTCTTCCTCATCTCGAGTGCTGACAGGGTAATGCTGTCCTGCCCTTTAAATCCCTGCGCCTTCTCTAATATGTACGTTACCTGCGGGTATCACTTGGCGAATGCCTTTGCGTCCCATTAGCCTGTGCTGAGTTGTCTCCGGATTTTTGCTGCAGGACACATGCCTCACGCAGTGACGCATATTTTTTCCGGTGTGGTTTTGTCCTCAGGCAGCCAGCTCTGGCCTCAAATAGCAAGGCAGTGCCTTTAGCGTTATCATATAGAATTCCCCTCCTGATTTCTTTCTTGCCATTTTTGTAAATTGCAATGGCCTTTTTTTGTTTCCATCTTATATATCCAATTTACGATTTATGTTTCTCTCAGTTTCTTTTTTAAAGCCTTCTGGTTGTCTATTTACACTATCAGTCACCGTGTGCTTGGATGACAATGTTGCTGAATTTGAAGTTTGAAGTTGAAGTTGAAGTGTATTTGTAGCGAAAGAGAAAACAAGCATGCATCTTCAGTAGTACGTTAGGAGATCCTAATGTAGAAATGTCATGGGGACCTCCTGCTTTAGAATCCATATATGATAATGGTATAAACCGCAGTAATATGCATTCAACAAACCATTATACACAGCATATTCCTATATAAATACAAAATAAGTAGATAAAGCATCGACATCTTCCTCCATTCTGTGTCCACGATTTTGAGGTACAGATATTTGCGCACTTTAGCCGGCCATTTCGTTTCATCCACGTTCCTCGGTCTCAAAACTAATCTTGCTCTGGGCTTCTCTGACTTCAAATGAAGCCCAAACCATGTCAGCTTGCACTTCCTCATTTGTGGTTTTGGCTTGGGCCCCCAAAGTCCGTTTGCCCACTGACCTCTGACTAACCTACAACTCCGACAAGGTTTCTTATTGAAATTACAGAATTGCATTGCAAACGTTAGTGCTGGCGTTTTTACACTTTTCCCAACTTCTCCCGCCACTTCGTATTAATTGCAGCCCCACAGTTTTCTATGTTTCGTTATTGTTACTTTCCGCTTCCGTTACATTTTTAGAGTATCTTGGCATACGTTTGAGAAGGTCTTCCGCTTGTTTATGTATTCACCCAGGTAGTTATATTGATTGACTATGGATATGACTTTTTGCTGAACTGATACTTCGTCATTACTTGTCTCTTCATTATAGATCAGAATTCCCAATTTCTCAGTGCTATACTTAAGGCCTACATTCGTCACCGCATTTCGAATTCACAAGCCTCTGCAAATTCCTTGCATTGTACGTTAGTAACACTATGCCGTCAGCATACATGAGCCCTCTGTTACACTTTCTTGCTCCTTACGGATGTAAGAAAAATCAAACCCTAAAACACTGCTTTCCAGCCGTTTTTCTATTCCTCTAACAACTCTCCGCAACAAGGCGGCGCCTCATGTGACAAAATTGATGAAATAGAAATTTCATATTGCAGGTTAGCAGGGATTCCGCTGATTCACCGCCGGAACCCTTCGAACTCGACCGCCGTTCAGACAGTCACCATTCTGCTTCTCCGAATCGATGGACGCTGGCACCTATGCGTCGCCGGCCACCTACTGCCGAGGGCAACTGACTAGCGCACTTCCGGAGGCAAGAAGCGCAAGCTCATCGAAATAAATTTTCACCGCAGAGTGTGATTGACGTCCATGTTGAAGGAGCATACACACAAGCGCTTGTCGATACCGGGGCCACCGTCTTCGTCATCCATAAAAGTCTTCGTCGCAAGCTGAAAAAAGTCCCGACCTCTTTATTTGGCATGGCACTCTGCACGACTAGCGCGCAATGCATTCATCCTACAGCTGTATGTACCGCCTGTGTGTTCATCCAAAACGTTTTGTACATCATCGAGTTGACTGTGTTGCCACCTGTTCTCCTTATCTCATCCTCGGGTGGGACTTCCTGTCAAGTCATAGCGCTACCGTCGATTGTTATCGGCGGCAAGTGGCTCTTTCGCCACCGTGTTACTCACCATATGTTGGCGACGACCTCAGCGTTCGCGAAGCCTTCGTTGATGCTTATACTGATCTACCTCCGGAGACGTCGATGCCTGTGAACCTGTCATGTGTTGCTGTGCCAGCCTCACCTGTGGCGTTTACGCCATCTGACGTGCTTGCTCACCGCAAGGACTTATTTCGCTCGTTCGCCGTCCTCACTGTTAGGTCTGAATCCGCTTTGATACCTAGATGTGATTCGCACCGGTATCTAGTGACCATACTGCGTGGTGAGACCTGAGGATCTGTGCAAGCTTCCACGTGCATTGAAGACCTTGGCGTTCGCGATGGCGCCACCCGTTTACATCTGGACGCCATAACTTCTGTCTCATGAGCACCGCCTTCAGCTGTTTTCTACTGCTCCATCGCCGCTGACCTTCCGCCATCTCTGCGTGCCCAACTTGTTACTCTCCTTAACGAGTTCGTTTCTTCGTCCAATCACATCGATTGGGAAACTGCACTGTCGTTTGTTACGTTCGCATATAACACCGCGAGACCATCTGTTTTCAGCCTTTTTTCTCTTTTACGGACGTGAGCCTTCGTGTCCACTGGATACTATCCTGCCCTACCAACAACGTCACGCCTCTGAGTGCACTACAATTTTAGCAGTAGCCCGATATGCTGAAAATTGCCGCCAGCTCGCTCGTTCGCTTACCAGCGAGGATCAGGGGCGTCAGAAGACAAGGTGTGACAGTCATCGGCACCTTCCCTGCAGGTGCCCTCGTTTGGCTATGGATACCGCCTCGACCGCTGGCTTTTCTTTTAAACTACTTACACGGTACCATGGTCCGTGCCGCATCACCGACGCCACCTCACCTGTAAACTATATAATTGAGCTTGTCACATCATCGCCGGACGTGCCTTGTCGGGGTCGCGCGACAATGCATGTTAGCTGGCTGAAGCTGTATTACGACCCCCTCATCTTGTCTGCTCCCTGAGTCGCCTGGATGGCGCGCACGCGGCTACATGTATACAAGAAGAAACCATAGATACACGACATCTGGGACTTGGGTGCCGTAAACCTACTAGATCAGTTAAATACGATCCTGCAGGAGCTTACGTGCTCGAAACCATGGCTCTAGGATCCCTATACTCCTGAGCGCGGCTTCTCCTACAGGCGACTCATGTAATACATATATCGAAAATTATAGCCCGCCTTGGCATTTGTCTTGTCAATTTCCTGACAGTTCTACTGGTGACGGCCGTGTTGGGCTTAGCGCCGAGGTTTAGCCCTCTTTTCCTGTAAAGCACACTGAGAAATGCTTAAGCCGTGGTAGAAAAGAGAATAAAAAGAGATTGACACAGGCATCGAAACATTGCGGGGCTACAAATCATTCCCGAGAAAGCCCATCGCTCGTGGGCAGAACAAAGAAGGTCCGCAATCCCCTCCAAGAAATCGTACAAAGCACCGGCGCAGGAAGGAGTGGAATCAGTTTTACAACTTTTGATCATCTCTGTCGGAGCTGTCGGGTCGTGAAGAAAGGCTATGTGTAGAAAACAGAGAGAGAGAGAGAGAGAGAGGAGAGAGAGAGCGTGATGGGGGCAAACAGAATATCTTAGTAATGAACAAAGGAGGTAAAAAAAAGTCTAATGATAAAACAGGCGCCGGGCTTGTTCGACATCTCGGTTTTCCAATTTCGATTTCTCTCTCCAACGCGGTCGCCTTTAAAACGCGGAGTCATAGCCGGGAGATTGATTGCAAACCTCGGGAATGGAAGAGAGTTAAAAAGAAAGAAAGTTGCCAGCTAAAATACAAATGAAACCTCGTGCGGGGCTGTTTCACTCCCGTATCGAGCCAGTTTTCTTTTTGCCGCGAACGACCAAAAAGTTATTAGTGCCGAGTGCACACAGCGTGTTCCCCTTCTAGTACGACGCTGTCCTTGTTTTTAATATGTGTGTTAACGGACATTAGTTTTTAGCGAGTTTTAGCGAGTTTTAGCGAGTTGATATTAGTTTGTTTTATACCGACTCGGTTTCCGAAGGTAGGATACAACCACCTGCAGTGGGGTTTAGAGAAGGCGCGACAGCTGCGGGAAATTGCGAAGCCGAAACGAAGAGTCGCGCGGCACCCTGCTGGCGGATAGAAATTTCTGTTTGTAGCGCAGTGCTTCTTAATGTTTTCGAGAGAAACGTAAGAAAGAGAGAAAAGGCTTTACATCGCTGCCGACCCACAAGGTAACTTTGGAATCGTGGGTTTGTAACTGTGCTTGCCGAAGCAATGCTCCGCATGCAATGGAGAGATTGATTCTGGACGGATACCTCTTCTCGCTCGCCGCCAGAACCTTCATTTTAAACACGCCCACTTTTGTGCAACAAATGGAAGCTTTGGCTTTAATTTATTAGGCCTAGTGCCTTAAATAAGGGAAATACGTGCTCGAGCCGAAATTTGGCGGATATTTTTCGTGACGCCCAAAACTGGGCGCCCATCGCAGCGAAATTTACATTAGCTTAATGCAGGGCTAGGTGTCATGCTATACTATGTCTGTAAGACGACGCCGAGCTGTAAAGGGAAGCGTACATTGCCGCTGTATATTTTAGCAACACACATGCTACTGCCTCCATAGTTGCTGAAGATTAACCAAAACATTCAAGCCCGCGTGGTTTCCTAACCTCTAAAATTGGGTAAATCTGCCCATGTATGAAATTTACTGTGCTTAGAGTGCATACGGCCGTTTTGCTTGTGTAACGGCAGCATTTCAATGGAGAGCGCAAAAGGGTCGCGCAACGACAGAAGAACTGAGGACGTGAAACGTTTAATGTACTACAACACGTTCGCGCACTACTTGAAACATTAAACTGCGAACTTGCATGTTCAATTATTTTACGCTTCCAAACTGTTATTTGAAACATACACACCGTACTAGCAAGGGCTATTGCTTCATGTGATATGCTTAAACTCGTCGACGCAATTACGAGTATTTTCTCTTGTATTTACACTAAGTAAATTTCATCCGCAACTTTAGAGTCTGTTCTTGTTCAGCCATGTACCCACCCCCTTTTTAACGGCCCAAAGGCCCTGCGGTAAATAAATAAATAAATAAATAAATAAATAAATAAATAAATAAATAAATAAATAAATAAATAAACGTTAGACGAAGCTTAGAGAGAAAAAAGAGACGGCGTTTTAAGCGCCACTTCTGCTATGGCAAATTTTCTGCAGCCTTAAGCCAGAACCTGTAGCTGGCTTAACAAAAAAAAAAAAAAAAAAAAAAAACCGCAGAAACGAAGCTGGCTTGAAGTTTGGTAGGTCAACCTCTCTGAAGTAAACTTAATATTAAACACTCGTTCCAGTGCTCCAAATCTTACCTTACAATGGTGAGTATTATGCTTTTAGTATTATTAGTATTAGTTTTTGTATTATGCTTAAGTAACGAGGCTCGTCTAGAATGAACTTTTTAAAGATTCGTAGCAGTCATACCAACAAACAACTGACAAAAAGCAGGCGAATAATTCGCACGTGTGGGCTAATTCTAAACGCACACTTCGCGAAACATATTCGCGAGCTTCCGCCGTCCCTGTACTTCTTCCGATCTCTCTCGTAGTTGACATTTAGTTTGTGACGCAGTATGATACACAAATAATTTTTCTTCCTAAGCATAAGCGAGACGAAACAGTAGTCACGACGGAAAAAGCGCTACTAAAACGGAGACTTAGAAGAACACAGGACAAAGTGCACTTGACCAAGGCACTGTTGGGTTCTTGCTAAGTCGCCGTTTCAGTAGCGCTTTTTCCCATCATGAACATTTACCAACGCGCCCTACTGGCAGTTATTCGAAATAGTAGTAATGTAAATCTGTGATGTAAATCTTCTTTAATGTAAATCGTTCCTTCTTAATTTTTTCATTACTAATTGTGTGCTGTAGGAATATAGCTGTTGCCTTCTAAATGGCAAGAATGATTCCTACACTTTTCATTTCACTATTACAAATGAACGAAGGAAAAAGGAAACGGCCGACTTGGTTTCTTGTTCACAACATTTTTACCGGACATGTGCGGATTTATGGGTGCATTGGTTGCCAGTACATAAAATAAAAGTCCGTATTTATGCATGTGTAGTGGACAGCACTCGTAGAGCTCCGCGGTGGAGGAAGAAGAGACGCGCCACTGTCTGGGACACAAGACAAGACAAGACAAGACAAGCACAATCAGGCATATAGGCTCGACGATGGTAGCGGCGACATCAACGCATTCATCTGTTTAATAAATGACAATTCTTTCTGAGCCTTCTGTTCCTGCACACGTTTTGTTGATAATGTTTCTGCAACTTTCTACTTTCTTTTTTACGCTTTTCTTGAATATTCATATTGCTCTGTATTAGACCCGCCACCCATGAGGAAATAAACACAAGAAAAACTTGTTTGCACCACGCAGCCCATTCTTCGAACAGCAAGTTCAAATTCTGCGATTACACAACGACGGTGCGGATGCTCCTGCATGCGCGTGATGGGCTTCGGCGATCATCATCGCTTTACCGTCCTCATTTACGGTCAATCCGGCCGGCATAAATTGAGTTTTCCCCGCGGCTCAGCGCTCAGGTGCAGGTATATCAGCACTCGCATCTGCCGCCAGTTCGCCTTCACAAAACGGCCGCAGTTCGTTAAAACGGCCCGTTGCCGCTCGCGCTTAATTGCGAGGCACTCGTTGATCAAAACTGGGCTGGGAAGTAGGGAGGAGTGCGCTGCGGGATGGCGGGAGAGCGGCGCAATGGGTGAATAGGTGGGCTGGAGTGCTTCCTCGACCATAACGCATACTCCGAGCGGCCGTGCGCGTGCTCATTAAAATGCCGCTCTAAAACAACGCGCCCCGGAAGAGCCGCTCTCTCGTCAACAACGTTGTTAGCAGCGATTAACGATCCGGCGGGCTGACAGGCTCGCTGGCCTAGAACACCGCGGTAGCTCCCACAAGCGAAACTTGTTCTAAATATTTCTGTTTGCGCCGCACGCCAGTGAGCGAACCTTTCCCTCAGATTGAGTGTCTCTCACTTCGCGTGTTTGCACAGCTGCGCACACTTGTGAACGCCGCTGTTTCGAACAACGTAAACTAGATCGCCTTTCACTGGGCTCGCGTTAACAGGAAAATAAATTGCTACGCCGGTGTCAAGGACCATCTCGTCCAAAAGCTTCGCGTGGAATATAATGAAGACGAAGCAAGCTGGTTGATTAATGGCCTCGTTCGCCATGACTCCTCGTTCACCATGACTCCTCGACCATGATATGCGCACGAAGAACGGAGTAACATCAGCGTGAATGACAGGGAGAAAGCATAGACGACGTACACAGCGCTTAGGAGGCCGTCTCTGCTTTCGTGCTGTCCTTCACGTTGTTTTTACCCCCTTAATCTTGAACCAACCAGCCCAATTCAGCACACTCCTGCATATGCGTACACCCTTCTTAACACTATACAAAGTAATTTCTGCTAAAGAGAGAATGAAAAGACTCGCAGGTCCTCATGCAAGACCTAAGCGGCTCCACTAACATAGTGAGGATCGGTGTGCCTACGCCTTTGATAGGACTGCATCTGAAATTAACCCGCTTCACGGAGCACCTTAGATGATGAAACCCTCGCGAAGGTACAATATTCTCTGGTATATGGGATCGGCCTCACCGACGCCTTTGATTACTCAGCCTTCAAGATTGACCCCCTAAATTCTACGTCAATATCAAGAGCTAAAGCTGGCGTTAGTGACGTGCCCCGAAAATTATAATGCCCCAAGAAAACAAAAGATCCTTATGAGGAGACCTTTTTACAGCGAAGCTGTTAAAGGCTAGTCCCCCCAGGATCGTGTACATCTGTAGAAAGAAAACTATCATCATCTGGATTGGCTCCAGCGTCGTCGTCTTCTTCCACAGCTTGCTCGTTGGCGCACCTCTGCGCTACCGCGCGAACGCGCAAGTGCCACTTCTCCCGCGTTCATCGTGGTCAATAGTTAATTATTTAGAAATTAATAAGATGGTGCAATACCGGGCCGACCCGTGGCCGAGGTGAAGCAGGCGTTAAGAACTCCCCATACATGCGCCGATACCGAAGATAGTGCAATGCCGGGCCGACTCGCGGCAGAGGTCCAGTTCGCCAGTAAGGGGCCCACATACACAGCTACGCTGGTCATCCTTCTTCACAGAGTGGAAGCGCACCGAGTTTTTGCGTAAAAGTCATACGTCATTCGGTTTTTCTTTTTAACGCCTTCGCCGCTGAAACCACACGTACTGAGTATTTATAAGTACAACGCGAAACATAATCGCTTCTACAACATATTTATTTCTTATCATAATATTATTATTTCTTTATTTCTTTATGTTCTGTTCTTCCTGTAGAACGTCATGAAATCGAGTAACCGAAGTACTCTCTACCTCAATCTCTCCAAAGCAACCGATTTAAGCAGAAGGGAACAGAATGGAGCTCGAGCTTTTCTTTTTCTTTCTTCTTTGTGCAAAAGACGATTCTTCTACATCATGCAGAGATGATTACGCGGAACTGTAAAGGAAAAAAAAAAATGCTGGCCCTCCCGTAATCGAGAGCAGATATGAGCATGAAATGCCTACCGGCAAAGCCGATTGGTTAGAGATGATACTAGCCACAATCTTAAAATGTGTACGGCACACCCCACCACACCACACCGCAGCACGCCATACTGTGCATTATTTTTATTTATTTATTTTATTTTTTTATTATTACCCTCAAGGCCAAAGGCACTGAAGAGGGGAGTGGGTTAAAGCAAATGAGCAAAGAAACAAATATAAGCGGTTAGAACGTTTAAGTACAAAGGTCCTGCATGATTATACCGTTTTAGCTAAGGTTAACAACGTCATGATAAATTGGTAGCAAACTAAGATAGTAAAGCGGTAAATACAAAAGCACTTGGGTTACAACTGTACAGTAAACAAAAAAACTGCTTTTTTTACACAATGTTAGCTAGAGCTGCTCGAAATCTTTGGTTATCGTAAATGGATACGACTTCACCAAGAAGAAGGTTCCATTCCGTGGATGACCGCAGAAAAGATGACTGCAAAAAAGTTTTTAGTGTGACATGATTCAAGACCAACTTTATAACAGTTGTCGATTCGAGGCGATACGTATTGTGGCTGAAAAATGAAATTGTTTCGAAGTGTTGAATGATGGTATAGTTTATGAAGAAGGACTAAACGTGCGATTTTACGACGAGAAGAAAGTGGGGTGAGTGCAAGGTCGGTTTTCACGGCAGACACACTTGCAGTTCTGTTGTAGTTACGTAAGATGAAACTAACTAGAATATTTTGCATGAGTTCTAATGAATTAATTAGTTTGTTAATGGCAGGATCCCAAACAGCGCATGCATATTCATGTTTCGGACGTATAGGACTTGTATAAAGAAGCATATTCAGGGATGAAGGGGCAGTTGAAAAGTTACGGCGTAGGTAGCCAAGCATGCGGTTAGCATAGCGGATTACGTAGTCGGTATGAACATTCCAGGATAAATCAGCAGAGGTATGCAAGCCTAAATATTTATAAGAGGGAACTGATTCCAAGGAAACATAATTTAGGCAATATGTATGCATGCTGTTAGTTGTTCGGGATACACGCATTAGTTTACATTTGCCAACGTTTACTTCCATTAGCCAATGTTTGCACTAGTTAGCTGCCCTAATTAGATCAGACTGAAGGTGGTTAGCATCCTCTGCATTAGTTATTTCACGAAAGATAACACAGTCATCAGCAAATAAGTGAATGTCAGATGATTGTGAGGAAGGGAGGTCGTTAATATGAATGAGAAAAAATAAAAGGCCCGAGCACTGAACCTTGAGGTGCGCCGGAAGTAACGCTTCGAAGTGTAATTGAGAGCCATTAAATAGAAAGCATTCAATCCACTTCAGGATGTTAGAGTCAAGGTTCAGCTCACTTAGTTTGTAAAGTAGAAGTTTATGAAAGACCTCATGAAACGCTTTAGCGAAGTCTAAAGAAAATGCAGTCTGCAAATGACGAACAATCGAGAATGCGATGCAATTTGTAAGCTGCAAAGATGCAAAGATTGCAAGCTGAGTTTCACACGAAAATGTTTTTCTAAATCCATGCTGAGCTGGTGTGAAAAATGCATTGGATTCCAGGAAGTTAACAAGATATCTGAAAATTATATGTTCGAGCAATTTACAGCAAGTGCTTGAGAGTGAGATGGGGTGATAATTAGCTGTGAAATTTTTGTAATTTATGCAGTGGAACCACCTTCCCGATTTGCCATTGGCTACGTTGAGTAGACGTATCCAGTGATTGCTCAAAAAGTTTTGTTAGTATAGACCGTTTTTTCGTAGGCGCCGCCATATTGTGAACGCAGTGGCGCCGCCTATGAGCAGCGCCACACTGGCTTGGGTGAAAGCGGTCTTTTGCATGGCAGGTATACGCTCGGCGGTAGGTTCTGGCGTTTGTTTTCGCGGTCGTGCGGTCTGTTTAGTATGACGTGCGTCTTCTACGTGGTAAACGGTTCTGTGAGGCGTGCTGGAGTGGTTTAAGGCGTCATGGCCGGAATTTCTGCTGGCGTTGAGGTGTACGGAACACGCAGCGCGATGGGGGTGTGCTCGCATATTTGAGCCTACAATCAGCCTCGGAGATCAATTGTGTATTTCTAAATGTTCCAATCACTAATGTGACCTTATTGCAGTATTATCCTCTATTTCTAAGCTGCGGTTTAGGAGCCATGAAACATACGCGACGATCGTAACAGCGTGGGTACTGTTCTGCTACGATAGGAGCTGTGCTGTTTGACAAGCGTTCAAACTGTTCACTGCAGGTTACATTGCGTGACTACTTGGTTGGATGGATGAGGTTTCCACCCATTAATAAAATAGTTTTGGCTAGTAATAGCAGCATACCTTACAGTCTGAATTAAGCTTGTCCAGCAAAGCGACCGTTTACGAACTGCGCGAGAGTCCTAAGCAGTAGTGGGTGCTGGATTACAGATATCTTTGTTCTGTATAGCGCATGGTCCAAGCATGCGGCATCAGTGGTTATATATTTACAAACGTTGTGCGGCGTTAGCCCGTTTTCTCTGGCTTTTTAGAGAAAGAGGATGATAACCGAATTTTTTTTTTCGGTTGTGTTCGTTCAGTTCTCTACCACGCACTCACACGTATTACGGAAATTTTGCGCTCAAAAATAGCCATCGCATTCTTTTTATGCGAACCCTCTCATATATTATGGCTGTATACAGGCCGAAAAGGCAATGCCGAAGCACAGAGCTTATATGTGTATCATGCTGGCTCAACAACCGCAGTGGTCGCTGTGTTGAGCAGCGCCATGGCCCTCATGCAGCAAGTCTAGCGTAGACATATGGTAATTTCAAGCATACTAGACTTGAAATGCGTGAGAACGATGCCAGTGTATCAAAAATATTTGATAGCGCCTGCCGCTCAGATGTTTCGTGGTTGCCTTATGTTGGCCGTGCACGAGCATGCGCTCTTATGTTTTATGTTTTACTGCCTACGCCAATTCATCAGACAGTGAGCTGATTTACCATTTAATGTTGGTAATACAGAGACGCCGGTTTTCTTTGTTGAATTAAAATCGATATAAGCAAAATAGTAAACAACACATACACGCACCGCGACTGATAATGCTCGTACACCACGGCTGATTATGCGTGTCACATTTTTGCGTCCCCAAGAAATATTTCTGCCTACAGTAGTTACCAATGCACCGAAAGGCTTCCCTGACGACCTTGTATCAACGAACATGGCGTAAATTTCACAAAGTAAGATCTAAAACATCTCGAAATCGTTCCGCAGCACGCGACAGCAATACTTTCAAGCAGCGCCGCGCCGGATCGCCCAAGCCAGAGAGGAGGAAAGGCTCTCCGCGTGCCCTTTCCTCCTCGCCCGATGAAACGGTCTATAACAGAACTAACGGCCTTGGTACTTTTTAAAGAAATTTTGAGTTATCAGAGTCGTAACCACGCGATGAGTGTTGGTACAGGGAATCAATTAGTTTCGCATTGCCAGCCGTACCCATAATCACTGGAGGCATAGCTACATAATCGTAATGGCGAGTAGGAGCATTGTAGAGGGGAGAAACATTTTGCACAGATGCGTCATTAAGGGCGGCAGTGCCCTGTTCTTTAAGTATAAGGATGCCTAATGGGTCTTCCAGAGTTAGGTGCTCATCATGCAAGGGGTTGATTACACCCCAAAACTTTTTAGCTTTAGTCTTTAAGATTGATGGAAGTACTTTAGATAGAAAGTTAGACTTAGCATTCTTTAGTGCTGTTACATAAGCAGATAAGCAGACATAAGCAGACCAGCGTGTGGCAGTTCGCGAGTATATTGCGGAGAGATATATGCTTTTTTTGGGGGGGGTACATAGGCGCTTAAGATGGGTATTGTACGTAGGAGCATCAGAATCGGAGGTAATGATGCGGGAAGGAATGTACTTTTCAGTTAGTTCCTGAACTTTAGCGGCCAACATGTCCCAATTTTGCTGAAGTGAACGATTTTCAAAATTCGGTACGAAAGTGTCGAGAAATTCAGTTAATTCGTTATGAATGGCGGTAAAGTAAGCGTCTTTGTAAGTGTGAATAGTTTTTATGATATTATTTGGTTTGGGCGTTAAAGCGTTATTGAAGAAGCAAGAAGGCAGTGATCGCTTATACCGGGTAGGTGTGTAACTTCCGAGATTGTATCAGGGTGGGTTGTGAAAACCAGGTCGACGGCGCTTTCGGCATTAGAAGTTACACTTGTAGGTTGTGTTACTAGTTCTGCCAATGAAAAAAAACTGAGCACAAGTCTAAAAACTCCTTAGTTTGTGCTGAAAAGGAAGAGTGTGAAGAAGGTTGGGGGTTCCAGGTTATGTTTGGAAGATTAATATCACCCAGAAGTAGGATGGTAGATGAAGGAAATTGCGTGCGATTATACTGTCGTGTAGGTCATGGAAAAACGTCACGGAAACGTAGGTTGTACAGAGGGTGAGCGATAGCACACGCCTATGATAAATTTTTTGTGATCAAGTGTTACGGAAACCCAGAGAGCCTCTAGATCGTCGCTCGTATAGACAAGAGAAGACGGAATGTCATTTAAAATTGCCAAAAGGACACCATTTACTCTGCGCACAGTGCGATCGCAGCGATAAACACGAAATTGCATAGCACCGCGAAAAACTTCTGTGTCAGTGACATGCGCAGGCAACCACGTTTCAGTAAAATTTTTGCAGAACACGTGTCAATTGCAGAAGGTAAAGAATCACAATTGTTGGAGGTGCTTCTGACTTTAGAATATAAAACTGAAACTTGAGGAAATTAAGTAAATGAACCACTGCCCCTCGCGCTTTCCTAGATCGGAGGATGTGGCGGAACAGCATATGCACGCGCTACATTAGCACTACGTTGCTTGAGTTCTTCCATTCGATCTGAATTGGCGTTGTACACGTATGATTTTCCGTTCAGGTTTAACTTATCATATCGCTATTTGAAAGGCTCAGAAGAGGCCTAGCTCTTACCGAACGCTATCAGTTTTCTTCGCGCGGTTCCGTCTAGCAACTGAAAAACCTTTACTTAGATTGATGTTCTTATGCTTGAGTTGGCTGCGCAGAGGCACTAGTAGCCACTCCGTTTCTTCCCACCCCTATTTCCGCACAATGACACTACAGTAGTTTTTTATTTGGTTTTGAAGTTTGCGAACTTCAGAATAACAGGAAGGGATTTATTAGACGTATACCAACTTAGGTGGAGCGCACGTTGCACTACGTCTGCAGGAAGTGGGTGGGTAATACTACTAATTAATGTGGTTATATTTGACTCTGTTTGTTGCCATGTCCTATTATTATCAGAGAAACCATAGAAAATTAAATTGTCGCGGCGCGATAGATCTCCCAATTCATTTAAACGAGATTCAAAAAGATTATTCCGAGTGCTAACTTCTTCAATTGTTTTCGTTACGCTCGAAACTTTCAAGCTGACATAATCATGGTTTTGCTACTTTTCTTCTGGTGTGTCTAGCCTTTTCATAATATCAGAAACTTTTGATTCAAGTTATTTTTGTCCTCTTCTTATGCCCTTGACATAAGCAGTAATCTGGGCCTGGAACTTTGACGTTTGTAAGGAACGCGTATGCATGTCCTTTATGGGCTTGAAGATTATGCTCATCTTCTCAGAGGATTCATTATCTGGCAAGGACACAATGCCAAGCGGAGATTCAGAGCAGGTGTTAGGGCCAGAGTTGAATTGAATGACCCCCGAGTACAACAAAAGAAACGCCACAGAAAAACACTCACAAACGATTTCACATTAAGCTCTTGGGCACGGGAGCCGAAGCAAGATGGGTCATCGCCTTTCCTAGCGTACAAAGAAAAGGAAGCATAAACCTGCGAAGTCGATATGGACGCAATAGTTTCCTGTCACACACAGAACCTCATGGCAAGTATCGTCTCGCTTAAACAGCCATCTGCGGTGCCCCGGACGCCACCGGCTTGGAAACTGCTGGGCGCCACCGACGCTGCTGGAGCACTGGACGCGCCGCGGAACTCACGGACCGCTGGCTGCGTTGGCATTGAAAAGAACACAGGCGATTCTGCCTCAGCGCCAAAAGACGACAATCAAGTGTATAGTGCTCTGTATGTGCCTATTGGAAATGACAACACTTTAGCGTACTCGAAGTCACAGCTTGATGGATATCTTGAACAAACATTTGGAAGAACCCGCAAGCAATACTTTTCTTTTTGTGACTTGTTTGGGCAGTAACTAGCGTATGCAATGCGGTCTTGACTGGTTGCCCGGATGATCTCGTTTTGTTCTCGCAACTTACCCGGATGTTCTCGTTTGAGTGCCCGGAGAACGGCTCTGGCTTTTGGCTCAAGGTCACTTGAAGGTCGCCGACAACGGGAGCTCAAAGAATATCAAGTTTAAAAACTTGTTTCGAACAACTGAGCTGCAAGAAAAGCCTCCTGTTGCTTTTACAACGGTACCTGACAGAGATGCCCACCAAGCTGGTGGAAGCGACACAGAGACCAGGTGGAGGCGAGGTTGATTTCACCGAAGAAAAAATAATTGGCCTATTTACTTGAATCTTAAGCGCTCCCTTTCTTTAACACCCATATTTTGCAGGCAAACGCGGAATGATGTGGCACAGTATTAATTTAACAAATTTGCTAGCATATAGTTGTTTCGGCTAACGCAGGGATAAGCAACTAAATATCGCTCTGTATGTGAGAGGGACAAATAAAGACGAGAGGGGCAGATCGAACAGTGTAATGAAATTGAATTGAAGGTCATAATAAGTCTAGCAGCAGCCTGGCAGCCGCGAACAGCTCGAGCTCTCATGTAATCACAGCACGGGTCGTCATCGTCGTCTTCGAGCCGCTACAGAAGACAGTCTGCTTCATTACATTGGCCCCAGGGGTGAAACGGAGCCATCCTGGCGATTCAGGAAGCAAAGATTAGTGGGTCGCAATCTGGCTTCAGTCGACTAACATGCACTGTCGCGCGACCCCGACAACAAAGGTCCGGCGATGTTGTGACGGGCTCAACGATATAGTTCACAGGTCAGGTAGCGCCAATGATCCGATGCGGACGGTGGTACCACGCAAATTCGGCGATGTCCTTGTCTGTCTCCCTTTCGCCCATGTTTCAGTTCAGCTGTACAAACCCGCCTTATATAGCGCTGCAAGGCACGCATAAGTGCCGCTACGTTTCCTTATGCATGTCT
Organism: Dermacentor andersoni; assembly: GCF_023375885.2. Classification (NCBI taxonomy): domain Eukaryota; kingdom Metazoa; phylum Arthropoda; class Arachnida; order Ixodida; family Ixodidae; genus Dermacentor; species Dermacentor andersoni. Next base: position 65,480,607 of record NC_092815.1, on the reverse strand, counting down.
GTCGTTGCTATTGGATGTGGTTCAGCGCAAATGACTATACGGTTTGCATGTTCCTGTTACTTCTAATTCAGTGAAAGTAAAGGAAGTCTGTTTTACCTCAAAAGTTAGAGGGTCAGTCGCGAAAGTCCTCGCGTTACCTTGGAACGGGCTATTGATGGGTGACCGTTTTTAAACATCACGTAGATAACGCATACGTGTAATGTAGACAGCATACGCGTAAGTAGCAATTGTTCACTCGTTCCTACTTTTCTTTTCTTATTTGTCATACATTTTCCCTCATCTTTCATACATGTATTCTCCTTCCCCAGGATATACCGGGTGTTTCAGTGAACACTTTCAAATATATTTAAAGGTTGCCTGTGGCAGGTAGCACAATTCTAGTTCATGATCTGGCCTACTCGAAGAGGCGGACATTAGTTGCGAAATAAATTGAAACGCATAATCGAATAACTAAAAAGAATCCCTAAATAAGTTATTGACTAATTACCTTATGGCCCATATTGCAATTTACGGATTCTAGGCGTGGAGTTCGCAAGGCGAATGCACTTGTAACGAATTCGCAGGATGACATCAGTTTCGAGATATTAATTCCCAAACTTGTGGAGAAATGCATAGGCGTTCCAGTTACTTTCTTAATAAAACGTCGTTTTATGCATTGAAGAAAACCCGTAACTGGAACGCCAATAAATTTCTCCGCCAAGTTCGGGAATTAATATATTGAAACTAGTGTCATCCTGAGAATTCGTTCCAAGTGGATCCGCCTTGCGAATTCCACAGCTAGAATTTGTAAATTGCAATATGGGCCATTAGGTAACTATCCAAAAAGTTAATTAGCTAAATTTTATTAATTCGTTGGTTATACATTTCAATTTTTGTGTGCAAGTAGTGTGCGCGCCGCTCCGAGTAGGCCACTTTATGAACTATAATTGTGCTATCTGCCACAGGCAACCTTTAAGAATTTTTTAAAGTGCTCGTCAAAACATCATCTACAGGGTAGCCAACTGGAGATATAATTTTGTGGACCTTGCTGTATTTCCTTCAGTCTTAACTCTCTTTCCTGTGTGGCAGAGAATCGGATCCCGACTCTGTTAACCGCTTTGTTTTTCCTTTGCCCGCCTTTCTATCTCTATAGGGCTCAAAGATAAAATCTAGCAACTTGTCTTACTTTCTGCTCGCAGCTGTCAAATAGCTGCTGAAGTAACTCTTTGTTAACTTGTAATTTGCACATTCATTTATAGATTTGTTGTCACTGAAAAAAAAGTCGGTGTAACGTTTTTAAGCTGCGATTGATTGATTATATTCACAGCGCGCTCTCCAAGGTAAAAAAAACAAAAAAAAACATGTGCAGCAAGAGCTAGAAAGCACGCTGTCACTGTCTATAGAGAAATCACAATCGCGAAAAAAGTCTAACCTAAAACGCTTACTGTCGCGTTCCGTTAGGGCTGTATTACTTTCGCTACACTACTTCGAAAAGCAGCCGCTACACTTTGTTGCTTCTTGCCAGGACGCATGTTGATCTGGTTACGCTCCTAGTCGTACATTACCAGCAGTCATATCCGGTATCGACCAGCACTAAGAAGGCAAACAATCTGTCAAAAGGCAATATTCCGTGACATATAGATACAGGGATGCTTAGAGGTCACTCTTTTGTCTTCGTAACTGAAGTTTCAACGCCGATGTCCAAGTAAACAAAAATCAATGCCCGGTCTGATAACTAATGGCAAGTTTATTTGAGCGAGTGCGCACCCTTGCTTTGGCGGTGGCAGCTACGGAACCTCGTAGCCACCAGACCTCAGAAAGTTTGATCCTGGGAGGCCTACAAATTCGTTATCGACGCAGCCACACAAGCGTGGAAAACTTGGGACTCCTTCCTTCACACGATCCCAAATTAAGGGAACCCTGGCGGAAGCGAGGACTACCAACTGGGAGGGATGTGGGTGGCGTGTGGGGGATGGGTACAGAGGAGCGGCGACTCCGGTGTTGGGGCGATCCGGTCCAGGTACACGGTGAGAGTGCTACAAGACGAGGGAGAGACAGGGAAAGCAGCACGTTGAGCGTGAGCAGCACAAGTTACCGAAATAGGGAGATGGGGAATGCCCCCCCCCCCCCACCCACAATTCCCTGGTGATCGTTAAAAACCCATCAACTGCAGGGCGCCACACTGCTGCTGTCTCCTCCGGTTTCCTACCCTAGGCACGCGCAACCCCTTTTCTTCGCATGCGGGTCCACTCGGCAAACACTGGGTTCGCGCGCGGAATGCAACGAGGGAAGTCCACTCCCCGCTCATCGTCGCCGCGGCCGCGCGCTGAAAGGAAACCGCTGACTGAGCTAGCCGGGGGAACGGAAGCGGGGAAGTTAGGGAGGTGAACAAGCGTGCCGAGGAAGGAAGGGAAAGTGCGCGTGACTAGGCATGCAAATTGGGCTGTTGCAAAAATTCGTGCAGTGAGCTGCATGGGAAACGTGCCTGGCGGCGACTGTTCTACGACGAAGCCACCGTCGTCCCGTATTCGCCGCTGTCGCCTGTCGAATTATCCTTGGTGCCCGTGTCCCTTCGATCGGTTGGGCCATTGTCCACGCGCTGTGGGGCTTGCGCAGTCTCGTTTCGTGCACAGTGCGATTTTGATGGGAATGTATTACCTTCCGACTATTTTGCATAGGCTAGCTGCGTGCTGGCATTTTTGACTTGGAAAGTGTCCGTGAGGGAAAACAGCACTCCCCAGAGCGTTTGCACAGACAACGGGATAAGGTAGTAGGTTGCCGTTGGGGTGGAGCGGAATGACTATATGAAATCAAGTAGGATTTTAATGTTTATGACAACGTGCTATCAGAGTTAGCAATTTTTTTTTGTGCCAAGCGACTTTCAGAGCAACATGGCAAAGTGAAAGTGGAAGGCATCAAATCACAGCGTATGAGGCAGCAGGAGAGCATAGTGTATACGTAAATTTATAACTACAATTGGAAGCATGGATTCGTCGTTAGCTTCCGCGCCTTTGCTGTGACGACGTTCTGCCTCTGTGCACAGCGACAAGCTCAGGTCTGACTACTTGATCAGCAAGGTCTTTTCTATATTGTTCGTATTGAAGCAAATGCAAACGAATTAAATTTGGTGGAGGAAGTACTTCTGTCTACACGTTTCGTAAAATAGAGGCTAAAGTCGAAAACTAATTAAGAATATTAAAGCAGTTTACACAAGTTATCTAGATCCAGCAATAGGTGCGCACTGAAGTGTGCTCATAATAACGATATAGAACCGTTGGATAGCAGAAAAGAAAAAAAGAAAGGAGGTTAAGGATGTTAACCAGCAGATCTTCCGGCTGGCAACACGATCCTGGGAGGAGCAACAAGAGAACAAGGGTGAAAGAGGACGTTTTGTGTATTGAAGTGCTGGCCATGAAAAAAGACTGTCGGTGACTTCGTGCTATTCTAGGTAATTTTTTGTAGTGGATAAGCTCGCGTGCGGAGCTACTTGAAGCGCGGCACTCATAGCGCAGCACTCGACGCATTGGCGCGGTTGATGTAGCGTTGCGCTTTTGAGCTCGACGTCGCGGGTTTGATACTCGCGCCTTCTGACGAGGGCCGGAATACGAAAACGCGCGTACGCCATGCGGTTAGTCAACGTTAATGAACACCAGGCAGTCATAAATTAATTCAGACCTCCCCCCCCCCCCCCCCCCCCCCGGATCATAACATCATAATCCACTGAGCAGTTTTGGGACAGTAAACATGGCGATTTAATTAAGAATATTTTTTGACCTTGTTCCTTGCTTAGATTCCTGCTATCCACAGGAAAGCGAAACAGTGGGTCTTATACTAACAAAAAGAGCAAAACGTGCGCACATTTGGCAGTGCACACTGATCAATAACCCGAGAGATGGAGAGAGAAAGTGAAGTAAATGTGACGCATAACACCAGTTTATGACTGGAGGAGCGAACAAAATAAAAAGTGCATGCTATGGTACGTTTACTTCGTTCTCTCTTTCTTGCGTGCGCCATCTTCGCGGTCAGGTAAGCACGCTGCGTTAAAGAAAGCAAAAAACAAAAAACAAAACAAAAACAAAACAAAAAAGAACAAAAAATAAGGAAGACTACAAAAAGCTTTTTTTTACTGCTCTTTAATGCATCAGCGCGGAAAAAGATATCACTGTCCATAAATATAAAATACATTTGGCAGTAGCAAGCCGTGCTTTCACCTCCTCTCGGCTTGTGTCGCGTGTGGGCGCGTGAGGTTGTCGTAAAAACGTGTCCCGACAGCAGCAGCAACCCCATTAGGCGGGCAGAGAGAAAGGGGAGCGCACGGCGGGGGAGGAGAGGAGTCTCGGGCTGCGGGATGTAAGGAGGCCGGCGCCCCGCGCTTGCGTGAGCGCTTTATAATCCTCGTAACAACTCGGCGCCCACACCCTGCAGTGTCCAGGGTGCCGGGAGTTCGGGGGGTCCGAGCGACTCGTGCGCCGAGAGGAGGCTCAAACGGCGCCTGCGTCATTTGCCAGGCGTTGGAGCCGAGCCACGTGATTTACAACCAGGGGTCGCAGAGAAAGAGAAAGAGAGAGCACTCAAACAACTCCCTTGCGTGCGTCTGAACCATTAAAAAAAAAGAAAAGTGGAAAGAAAAAAGTGACGGGAAGAACGGTAGCCCATGTGGCAACCCGAGAGTGCTTGCCGCGTTGAGTATACGTGCACTTGATACGATTACGTGCTCTTTCGTGCGACGATTGGCGGAAACGTTAACGTAGGAGCCACGTGAGAGGCCTGTAAATCTAGGCCGACTTGAATTTCATAACAGAAGTGACACCACCTTTACATTTATTAAGGCGAAAGCCTTAGATGATTCATGAGTCCAAAAATTTACCGTCCGGCGTTATCGCACGAAAATTCAACGGCACGAAAATTGGGGATCGTACCCTTGGCCTTTGGTAGGAGTCGAGCCCACGAACGTTGGTGTTAATTACGGCAGTACTAATTAGGGTATAGCTAATTAATAGAGTTAATTAAGCTACTCAAAATCAAGACCTTTGGCGGGAGTCGAACCCACGGCATTTGGCGTCATTTTTGTATTATTTAAATGAAAACAAAAAGGGACGTAGTCACCCTATAATGGTGACGGCTACTCCTTTTCGTATAGCGGAAACAACAATATAAAAACTATATGTAAGAAAATGAAAAGAAGCCATGTCATAGGGTCAGAATTCCACAGCGCACAGTCATATACACCCATGAACAAATAAAAAGGCAAATGCAAGCTGCACCAGAATGAATTTGTAAACAAAGTCATAAACACACACAAGCGGCCGTCCTGTATTTTCATGAGGAATTACAAAGAGCTGAAGTAATGCACGCACACAACACAAAAAGTATAACACGTAATATACAAGCGCTAATAATTACAAATAATAGAAGTTATGGTAACATCATGTGGCTATTATGTGCGATATCTAGTACTTGTTAAGGATGCCAGTCTCTTCATAAGAATGTTCAAGTTTCTTCAATGCTTTTCGCTGTGCTGTTTTCGATGGTCATGGGGCCAGCAATTTTGCGAGTGAAAAAGGCCGGTGAGGATCAGTAGAGTGTAGCTCTTGTTCTAGCTGCCGTCATTGCGTCGCGTATATCGGGCATTCGAGGATGGCGAACATCCTCATCATCATGGCCACAGAAGCAAGCCGGGGAAGAAGCCCGTTTTATGCGATATAGGAAATGTGGTGTACGCTGACCCAAGGCGCAGTCGATGAATTAGTGTCTCGGTTGTTTCCGAAATTTCTACATACAGCTGGTATTTGAGCTGAGGGTACACTTCGTAAATAACCGATTCCTCAGTATTTTCATTGAACCAGGTTGACATACACAAGTTATTCTCCAGTACTCCTAATATGCGATACGTCTCCATTGCTGATAAATGAATGAGTTGAATTTCTGCATCTCTATGGGCCGATTTTGCCAACAAGTCCGCTAATTCTTTGCCTGCTATACCAACATGTCTCGGGGCTCACTCTAATATGACTTAATGTTTTCTTTCAGTAGCCTGAGTTAAACTGTTCAGTACTGCATATGTTATTTGTTCGTGTGGTTGGATATTATCAATATTTTTAAGACATGCTAAAGCCTTTAAGGAGTCCGTACAAATTACCCACTTTTTTAGTGTTTCATATGTTTTGATAAAATAAGTGGCATGAAGAATTGCCACAAATTCTGCTATTGTTGGTGACGACGTGCGTCCTAGTCAACAAGCGTACTCTACCTTGTAAGGACGGTATAGCATAAGCTGCAGTCGTACTTTCTTTGATCGCAGAACCAACCATGTACACGTGAATAAATTCCTGGCACTTGTCAAATAGCTGCGTTAATAAAGGCAACGTCAATTAAAGTACAGTCAATCAATATATAGTTAACTAAGGCACTTGAACCCACGACCTTTAGTGGGAGTCACACCATGACTTTGGTGTTACGACGAAGATAATTAACGAACACTTAATTAGGATAGAGTTATTTAAGACACTTGAACACACGGCATTTGGGATTTATCAGGACGAAGTTAATTAGGTCACAGTTAATTAAGGTACAGTTAGTTATCGCACTCGAACCCACGACCTTTGTTGGGAGAAAACGAGTAATAGGAAGTAACAACGCATTCGAATGACAATGTCAAGTAATTGAATCACTGTCTTGTGAGTGCACAGGCGTTCGCCTACATCCTCTTTAGCGTATGCTAGTGATTGACAGCTTTTCTCACCTGAATTTGTTCTGTTAGCATTTAACCGTACGAAATATTACGGAAGTGTGACAGAGGGAGAAAGACAAACGAGATGCCAAAGGCAGGGGGGTTAACCGGAAGATATATATCCAGTTTGCTACCCTGTACTGGGGAAGGGGTAAGGGGAGACAGAAAGAAAAAGAAGAAATACACACACATAACTATAGGCAGGTGAAAAAGAGGGAAAGAAAAAAAGAACGAACACACAAAGGATGGGGTAACAGTCGTTCAGACAGGTCGCCTGACCGGAGGAACTTCAGTAGCACGTTCGTCACTTTCTGGCGTGAAGACCGCATCAGTCGGCACTCCAAGATCGTCTGCTCAGAAAGCGGCCGGTCGTCAAGGCGCTCCAACGCCGCCACGAGTGAGTGTCTCTGGGAGATGCAAGAGCGAGGACAATAACAGAGGATACGCTCGACTGTGTACTCGCTGCCGCAACCATCACAGCTAGCACGGTCTGCCATTCCGAGGCGCGGAGCAAATGCATTCGTAAAGAATACGCCAAGCCACAATCGGCATAGAACAGTCGCCTCGATTCAGGATAGTCCAGATGGAACGCGTGGCCAGAGGGATGGGTCCAGGCAGTGCAGTCGAGTATGCCGGAAACCTGGCGTGTTCCACAAGGATAGTATGGCATCACGCCGAGTATGCGAAGCTTTGTTGCACCATCGTTTCTTGGTAGCGGGATGCATTCCTTCCAGTACATTCGTGAGGCCTCTTGGCAGCTTCATCAGCATGTTATTACCCATGATGCCGCAGTGGCCTGGCGACCACCTAAGAGTGATGCGATGTCCTTTCTCCGGGAGTGAATACATAAAGCGCAAAGGCGACTGGGCGCCTGCCTGAAATATAAGGCCGGAGTGGGACACGCATTGACGTAACTTTTGTGCTGAAAAGAAATCAGCGGCAGCTTTTACAAGACAGAAGTGCATTCTATCCGCCTGCACTTCCTTCAGGAGGTGCAGTACCTCGCTATCCGCTACACCAGGGCAGCATGACGACGCCTGAACGCCACCATGTGTTTCATACATGCGCAGGATGCTTGAAGAATGAGTTCACAGCATGTCTTGCACTCGCGGGAGGATCAGCGCAAGGCTCGTGCAGTAGGTGCCAGGCCAGTTATATACGAGCACTCAGCGGGCACGGAGTCACAGTGAATAATAGGAGGGTTTTCATTGACGCCATCGTAGCCGCCATCTTTGGACACTCGAGAAGCTGCGCAAACACGAAAGGCAGCAGCACGACAGGCTCGTCTTATACTGAACGACAATTCAATAACAGCTGTGATCCGGCGAAAAAACGGCCTCCGTGAAAAAGCGAAACAACGCACGCGCGATATGACGTCACTGACGGCATCGTTGCCAACATATTCAGGTAATAACGCCGTAAGAAGCTGCGCCCCTGACGTCAGACGAAAACGATTTACGCTCGATGACAACTTTCCGCTGCTGTGAAAGGAAAGCCGCGCGGGTGGAATCTCGCACACGTGTTACTGCGCGAAGTATTCCGGTCTGGTTTGACCCCGCCTGCTTAAAGCTAAGTCGGCGTAGATCAATACTTGCGACGGTTCCACATACATAGCGAAACGCGGACGAACAAAGCGAGGCCGTGAAAGTCGAATTTAACGCCATTTTACGTAGTTCGTCGCATCTCAATGTAAGTGAAGAAGTAAATAAGGAGCGTGCGTTTTCTGTTCCCCAGCTTCACCAAACGCGAATGGGACATTGGGACACCTTTACGGCAACGCTGTCTCGACAGCCTGTTTTGCCTCCGTATATATAGCACCCCTTTCAAAAGTTATTTGCGAATATACATTCACGAACAGCAGGGCGAATTTAATGGACCTCACAGCCCCTTTCATTATCTGTCTGGGTGCTCGGAGGTTTGTTAACCCTGCAATGCCCATTGTGTCATACATGCTACACGGCACCGCAAAATACCGCAAAATTCTGATTTAAGCACGGCAAAGTTGACAAACAGCGTATAGCGGGTTTTTCATGTGCTGGAGACAGTTATAAGCTTTTGATATAATTTAGAAGAGCAATTACTGAATAGAGAGAGAGAGAGAGAGCAAATGATAAATGAAAGGTAGGGAGGTTAACCAGGACTGAGCCCGGTTGGCTACCCTACACTGGGTAAAGGGAAAGGGGGACAGAAAGATTAAAAGAATAATTACTTACTGCAATATTCAGGTTACAACTCATATAGCATTTTATTGTTTGTTGCTTTTATTCTACAAGTGTACTTACCATGGACAGAAATAAAGGTGAACAAGTTCTAGCTTTCAATAAAGAGCGCTTGTTTCGTTCAGCTAAATGAGACTCGCGTGAACGTAACGCCAACTGTTTTATTGCCGTAGCGTTTTTCCTATGACCTCATGTATCGGTCAACAGTTTATAGTTTCTGATTAAGCCGGTGTCACAATAGTTGTCAACATTTCCAATTTCCTCCAAGTAAATCACATCACGCCAAAATGCCTTCTACACTTTGTGGCGAGTTTGGGCGGGTCAGGAATAAAAGACTGAGAAAAATCAGACGGGAAAGAAAGAAAGAAAAAAAAAATGAAGAAGGCGAGTAGCGCAAAATGATCGAAAATAGTTCAAACCGCGTGGTACTGCCTGGCTCAACCTGCAAGCCTCGTATCGCATCCAGGAGCAAAAAACGAACCCAAGACAGCACGTTGCACTTTTGATGACGACGGTTCGCGTCCGTGGCGCGTACCAACACGCTGTGAGGCCATCAAAAATGAACTTAGTGAACTCCATTTCTCGAAGCCGCGGCGGCCCGATTGCAGGCGCACCAGCGCTCGTAAACTCGAACTCGGCTTACCTGTGCCAGCGGCACACGCTCCGTTGGGTTGCGGCACCAAATGCGGTCCAGCGAGAAATATCGATCCAAGCTGGTTAAATAGAAGAGGCAGAAAGAAAGACGCGACAGCGGCAACCAGAAAGGCAGCCTAATACAAAAAAATAAAAATGAAAATGTCCGACCCAGCGGTGCGTGATCAGCCTGTTCTGCGGCCTTTACTCGTAAATCCTATGCAATTGGGCAAAAGGAAACTCCCCATGAAACAATAGTCCCACGTTTCGAGTACCGCGTGTGTCTCGACTTTCTGGGTTTTCAAATTAATCCAGGTGACTCGACTGCTCCACGCGGCCGAGGCAAAGACAGGAAAATTGCAGAGTAAGAATAAAAACAAAACGACAAAAGAGTGCGAAAGAGGGTGAGAAGGCGTTCCCTTCGCTATAATTGGAGACTCGAGCGCGGATTTGGATAACTGAATTTTTGACGCGGAAGTCGGACGAAAGCAGAGACGAAGTTCTATTAAATTTTAAACCGAGCCGGCGTATATTGGCAGTGGAGGCAGCAATCATCACGACCACTATATAATTTTCTCTGACAATGGTGTCCGGGAAAACGGAAGAGGCACGCTTCACTTGACTCGAAGGCAGCTTCGAGACTGGGAGAAATTGTCTTTGACGAGGAAGAGACCCGAATATACTGAAGCGGCGGGATACCGGCCGCCCACTTTGGTTCCGAGATGAGACTGAAGCTTTTGTATCCGGGCAAGAAAAAAAATTGAAGACGTTGAAAGAAGAGAACACAGTTTCCGAGAACGTCAATTTCGCTTATAATTAAAACATTAGACGTGCTTGACGGATCTCGTTGAAATGAGAAGTTTCGTGCGATAAGTGCCTTCCGATCCGATTTACCTTCAACGCATCGGCTAAGAGGCGAAGGATCAAAATGAAAAATGTCGTATTCGCCAGGACCCATGTGGCCGTATAATGAACGAACTCAATAACGAACAACTTTTCAATATGCCGACTTCACTGACGAGGCGCATATTAATTTCATGGCTTCACCATGGACGTGGTCGAATATATCTCGAGTGCAGGGGTCTCTAATGTCAGTTATTAGAACTTGCAATTCAATATGGACTTCTTTCTTTCATTTTGCTTGCTTGGAGCTCTCCTTCTTTTTGAGTCAACTAGCCGATTTGAAGAACTAAGAAAACGCGCGAACTAATTCATGCCACTAAGTGATATATATTAGGATGAAAATAGATCTTACTGCTGGAGCTTAGAAAGCTCCGACGGTTTAGTAACGTTAGGGCTAAAAATGATGTATAATAATAGCAAGAAGAAACCAATAACATGCGTTATGGACTGTACGAGACATAATGAAAACACCATTTGAGACGCACGCATCAACTTGGAATGTTCGGCACGTCGACTGCTAGCCGCTACTTATTTGCATGCGCGCGTGCTGCGCACATACCCTTTAAGTATGTTTATTCCGTGGTTGAATCGCTGTTCTCATAAATGGTGATTTCAATTTTTTAACCATGTAGAGATTTATCAGGTTCTGCGCTGTCACCTTTCGCTGTAATAGAAATTGGTGACTGCATGCGCCGAGAGCTAAATGTGTGAACTTCGCGCTCTACGCTCTTCACAAAAAAAAAAGTCATCTTGAGTCGTTTTAAATAGATTAATTGGTCGCGGCGATATCCGAACGCAACGCTTTGGCAAATCCTTGTAGCGGTGTGTGGATCATTGATCACGATATTACGAAACATAATCGAGGTGGCGTGAGATCACTCAAGAACCTGGAAAGAAAATCTTAAACGCTCACATGATATCGCAGTATACAATAGATCTTAGGTGTATGATTGCATGACTGTCACTTAGGGGTCACGCGACCATCCTTGGCTGTTTCTGAGGGGCCCTTTTATTATGCGGATATCTCATTACGCAGAAATAATTTTGCATTGCAAGTGAATTTTTGGGCTTTGGTGCTTTGATTATCTACTATAAAATGGAAGCGGAAGTAGAGTATTGCAAGAGAATTATGTGTAGCATCGCAGTCGCTATACACAGGACGTCGCAAAACTGAATTGTCTGGCGGCTTAATAACGCACTCTTTAGGGCGGTGCAGTTAGCTTGACGGAAGGTAGTGACCACTATTTTTTACAAATATAGAAAAGAACGCAAACATCATATGTGCCCCTTAAAAATAATTGCAAATTATTTGTTTCATTTTCACGTACGTAGTAATTCAAAAACGTAATTCGTGCTAAAATACCACGTTTTCAATGCTACCACGAAAAAAAAAAAAGGAACTCTTGTGAAGCCACACGGCGATCCTGTGAGAGCGCAGTCACTCATACTGACTCACCTTGTTTAACTAAACTTATCAAATATGTTGTATTTGATACAGAACTGAAAATGAAGTAAAAGGTAGTACAAGTCCGAATGTGTACAAGTGGCTAACTACAGTCACGAGAACTAGCCAATTTTAACTTCATCGTACAGGAATGCAGGCATTTCTATAACCAGTGTAACAATTGCAGAAAGCCCACTTGCGCAACAGCAGCGGCAGCAGAATGGGCAGAACAAAAGCCGAACAAAAAGCACCGTGGATGCACCGGAACATAGACTGAGTCTCGCACTCCGCCGTTCACCAATAGCAGGCATGTTCAGTGCGTTTTGCGCAAAATATGTGACATCGGAGGGCAGTATATTAACATTTCACGGCAGTCAGTGCGTTTCATTAGCAAAGAATTCGCCCGAATCGCCCACAGCGAAGCGCCGCTGTGTACATTTCACTGCGCGCCGCTGAGCGCCCATCCACACTAACGCGACGACGGTGCTGCCATCTATAGCCCGATCTCGCCGCCAATACCCATTTGCTTGTTCTTTATTAAAGAAAAAAATTAATGCTTATTTCATCAGGCTTCTTTTTTTTTTTCAAGGCTGACTACTCTATTACGCGTTACCTTATTTGAATTGTGAATGATGAAAGGTCTTCATTAAATACTAAGGAAATATGTCCTGAGACTATAGGTCTGAATTGGGATGAGTTTCTCCGTTGTGCGGTAGCCAAGTCGTTATCGTGTGAGGTCCTGAAGTACATTTTGATCAGTTTCTTTAAGTTTATATTTATGTCCTTGCAAGAGCCCCAGATGGTTGGCCTATGTTCTACAGTTGGCTTGGGCCATCTTTTTCAAGAAAACTTTCGTATCATCGGGGCCATCACCATCATAATCATCATCAAAGAGAAAGTTGTAGGTTAATAGTTGTAGGTAATAAAAAAACTAGTAGGGCTTCTAGAGCAACTCAGGTTGACATCGGATGGTACTAGGGTCAAATGATTTTGTTTTCTGTAAGAGGGTGGCTATAAAGTTTGTTGAAGGAGGAACAGAACGCTTCTTCTTATGAATTGATACGAGTATCAGCACGCAAAAGAGGCGTAATCGTTTCTATGCGTGCACAAGCTTCGCATTCTAAACTTCCTAAGAAAAAGTCGACATTCCTAAGAGGAAAGAGGAAACATTTGTGAATGATGCACAAGGCCATATATAGAAAACGTATGAGAGTTACGCCACGTGGTAGTGAGAAAGTGCTAAACTGAAAACACATCGCTATGTATGCTATGCGCCCCAAGTTAAGTGTTGATGCTGAATACAGAGTCAAGTAGCGGAGCAGTCCTGACACAGCCATGGTCTAACATTATGCAGCAGCCTACATGCATGTACTAAAGCACCAAATTAGTTCACGCAATCATTTTTTTTCTAATTATTTGCGTACAAAGAAATAGTTATTCTTACTATACGAGTGTACACTAGTCTGTAATGCTACTAATTTGATACCGTAAACATCTGAGAAAAAATTGAGGCTAAATCATTCGGTAATTTGCATGGAAGATTAGAAGTATTACTCATGAGGCGGCGCTTTGCTAACTAAACTAACCGATGCCATATTAAATATTAGTCGTTTTGAACTAGCAACAAGGGTGCGAAGATCGGTCACTCCGTAAACATCCATATTTACGAGCAACTCGAAACGGACGATTAGGGTGGCAAGAAAACAAGCCAGCGCTATACTGTACTCATCGTACTTGGCCATACGCTGTTCATTTAAAATAATTTTTCAGATGACCTATATATTCAACAAAAAATAACTAGTCTCTGCTGGTGTCACCACAGGGGCAAAGATCGTTGTTTTTTGGCTCAGAGTTTAACGGTAGTGGACATAGAGCTATTTTTGCAGCGGCCAACCGTATTTTACTGAGCTGCTGGTGTCAAGAGCTGACAGAGACATAATGGTTAGCACGCAGTCTGTTTTCTTTTCTTTCTTTCTTTCCCTTACGACAACACCGATGCAACACAAACATTTCTAACGCTTTGTGCTAAGACAGAGCGTTACAAGGTGTCACAGGCTATGGTCGTCCCGTTTCTTACAGACAAGCTAAGATTCAATGACAAGTACATAGCGTTTACCTCAAAAAAAGAAAGAAAACTCCATGAATTCGGCCTCGCATCTACGAATAAGTTTCTTCAACATAAAGCAGCAAGGACGGCTAATTTAAGCCACCCTAAAAACACGATGTGAATAGAATTCCCGGTCAGAAAAGCGAGACAGGGACAAGAGCCGGCGCCAGAAAACGAAAAGAAAAAAGCTCATAAATCGACGGCCGTTTGCATCGACCGAGCACCGCCGCGGCACGTCGCACTCGCACGAGTAGTTGACCTGGCGGCGAGCGAAATGCCATCGGGGATCAAGCGGCGCGCACCCAGCGGGCTAGCCGGGCGTAATGCGTTCCCGAAATCCATCAACCGCTTCGTGCGACGAAGCCAACGCTCTCGCGTCGAGGGAAACGCACGCGCGCTCGCCGCTAGGTGCCAAGAGGAGCAGCGTTCTAATCCTGCTCGGTGAGTCGTACAGGTAGAATGATTACGACACAGCCGCCCCCCCTCCCTCCCCGCGCCCCTTTCTCTCCTTCCTGAAAAACGCCAAAATAATCATTCGGTAGATGGCGCGCCGCTGCAGATCGCACTGGGCACTCATACGCCCGCGCACAAGGCCGTGTATATGGAGAATCGATTATGCGCAAGAAATGAGCCCGCCACTCTTCTCCGGAAGAAGTTCGCATTCCCCATCGGAAAACGATCAGGGCGGCAGGGACTTCGGAGCTTGCAATATCTTCTCACCTTGCTTTTATTCGGGTCGCCTCACTGAACACCTCTCCTAAGTTCGACACTCTCTCCTCTACTATATATATTTTTTAATTATTATTGTGTTGAGAAAACTCCTTGCGTACGCTCACCGCCCGGGGCGACAGGCCGAGAGAAGAGTGGTCTGAATCCTCCTTGATTTTAGAAGTGATTTTCGATGCGAGAGCTAATGGTGGTCAGCGGGGGAGCAGTCTCGATGGCTGCTCACTGCAGGCAACGTTTATCTGTTTCTCTAACGCTGCCCATACTACAGCTGTGGTGTAGCTTGCAGACAGTGGCAAATGACCCTGCGATGCACTAGAAGGTGCTCTTAAGGCCGTGTGCGTCATTAATGGACGACCGTCGACTTTTTTTCTCTCATTTCTATCGCGATGTAAAATGACGCGCAGACATTTGCGTGTTAGGCCGCGGGGCAAGCGCGGGTAGCCCAACTTTTTGGTTTCTCTTAGGGCGGGCTCCACAGAATAGGTGCGCCTACACTAAACTGCTCCTGTCATGATAAAGCTTTCTGGTTAATTGAATGTCTTCCGACGGAATATCTGCCAAGAATGAAATAGCGCAACACAAAGGGCGCAGAGCAACACGACACAACTCGAGCGCTTCTGGTGTCACGTCTCGCTACAGGCGCTGTACTAACTGTACTAAATGCCGCACTAACTGGCCTGCACTTCAACTCTTCTGGAATGGCTTCATTTAGAATTATATGTAAACATAGGAGCACGTACAGTTAGCTACTGAAAAAACTTGCTTATTATAATTGTGGCTTGCCAGATCCCTATACATGAAAGGTGGTAATTCTGTTACGCAGACGAGACAAAAGGTCTCCTTAACCTCTGCAAGGCTTTTTCCACGAGAAGTGGTATCAAAGCATTCTGAGACTGGCTCTGTATTGAAGGAAGACATTTTTTTTATGTCCACTCTTGCATAGTAACACAGCGCTCTCAGCCTTCTTGCCGCTTTGGAAATATGTCCTGGAAGTCATTTTTCCGGAACGAGTCGAGCACCCGTCTGCGATTCGAGCTTGACTTAAGCAATCGTGCCAACATGACGACCTTTGCGCTTCGTTTTTATTTCGGAAAAAAAGTAAAACAAGTTGGGGCGAAACTTGACAAATGACCCGTCTTATGCGTAGACGATCATCAATAAGTACGAAGCTTAGATGTACAGGTACCACTCATAGACGAAAAAACAGCTTTTGCAGCAGGTAAAGTCCAACTCTTCAGGACCAAAAAAGAAATAAAAAAGGCTAGGCATGTCCGTAGCTCGAAAAAGTGCATGTTAATTGTGCTTTTTTGTATTCACGGTTCTGTGGATCGGAAATTCGTCACGAATGGCACGACTATCAACAACAAGTTTTACTGTTTATTTTTCTTCTGGGTGTGTGAGCTTGGCTCACACACCCTGAAACGGACCCTGAAACGGAGACGGACCAGTCTGGGGCGCACGAAAAGTTGGACGCTCCACGGCGACAGTGCATTCAGTAACAAATCACTCAGCACACGCGAGTTTCTCACCGGAAACAGCGTTGTTTCTACCCTACTCGTCAGATATGGCCTTCCGCTTATTTCGCTCTCTTCTCAAAGTTTAAAACCCAGGTCTAAAGTGACCCCCCCTCCCTCCCCCTCCCCCCCTTTTACGTGAGTTCTTAAATCAAGTTCGAATCGCAAAAGGATGTTCGAAGCAGTTCGGAAGCAAGACTTCCAGGACATATTTGCAAAGTGGCAGGAACGCCGGAAGCGCCCTTTTACTGTGCAAGGGTGTTAGTGAAAGGTTAGAGTGTTGAATGCACATAAACAAATTACCTTCTTCAAAACAGAACTTGCGTCGAAACGTTTTGAAAAAACCTTGTACTGGTATGTTTTCATTTTTTTTTTCTTTATTAGACGTGAGAACATCCTATATTCAGCATTTACCATGACTATACGTGTCCATGCGTGTATTACATTCACAAAAGAAAGAAAGGAAAAGAAAGCACGTTCGTTGTTATGCGCTTTTAGCTGCAAGGCCGGGCTACATTAAGCACTCGCGAAAAAGCCTTCAGAAAACATTCTGACGGAAGAGCAAAGGTAAGCTCGCAATAATCCAACATGAGTAGTAATGATTATTGTGGTAGCGTATTTCGCGCGTGTGTGTATTAATGTCTGCACGTGCTTCTTTTGTTTTGTGTTTTTATTCTTCATGTGGTGCTCCTCGAGGTCTCCCATATACTTCTATTCCACGTGAACTGTGGCACCACCCAACATGGCGGCACCTTGCCGGCCCGCTTCCAGCCGGATGAGTAGCAATTTGTATGCCGTTCATCCTATTCGTAGGTAGCGAATGGTGTAGAGATTCGTTAGCCTCCATCTCGCCTCGGCAGCTAATATTGTGCGTTATCTCGGCGGTCTTCTTGGGGTTCCGTCTCCTTCAGATTTTTTCTCCATAACGAGGGAAAAAGGCCTAGCCTATGGCAATACACAGGCTGCTCGCCATTGTAACTGTATTGGACTGCCGTTGCTTCAGGAACCAGGAGCTCTCCGTTCATGATAGCTGGTGCCTTGAAACAACTGAAACGCATACATAGACGTACACAAAAGCACAAACGCGTCAAACGCTGAATGGTGCGAAATAAACAATGGCATAAAAGCACATGTCCTGCATTCTCTTCGGCTCTGTAGAAATGGAAAACGGTTAAAGAAGCCGACATTAAAAACATGAACAAGTTTTACCTTTATGTCTCGCCTTTGCTCTTGGCACCTCGCGACTTGAGACGATTCAAACAATTTGTTACGTTCACGAATTCACGAATGTCTCGAACCATTTGCTTTTATTGAAGCTGCTTGAGGCGCCATATACCAGTACATATGCTTCCTTTGCTCGTGCGTCAAATTGATTTCATAAATTTTAAAAGCGCAGCTTTTCTTTGCGAACCTCGCTGGGTTTCATCACTGTGGCTGCGGCCTGGCTATTCTACTGCCGAATAGGCCAGCCAATCGCAGCAGAGTAGAAAAAACATTTGGGGGTGTTACGTGCCAAAACCACTTTCTGATTACGAGGCGCGCCGTAGTGGAGGACTCCGGAAATTTCGAGCACCTGAGGTTCTTTAACGTGCACCTAAATCTAACTACACCAGTGTTTTCGCATTTCGCTCCCATTGCTGTGCGGCCGCCGTGGCCGGGATTCGATCCCGCGACCTCGCGCTCAGCAGCCCAACACCATAGCCACTTAACAACCACGGCGGGTCACAGCAGAGTACGCAACCGCGCGGGCCGCTGGGTTCCTTGCACCACCGCCAGATGGCGCTCCGCTCGCCTCCACACTAAGGGCCGATTTACGCTCGAGCCGCCCATCGCCGCAAGCCGCACCGCACGCGTGCGGTCGCGCGAATGGTCGCACGTATCAAACACTTGTGCACAAATTTCGGTTTACAATGTGTAAGGTATACACTGTGCACACAGTGTAAATGGTAATTTGTGCACAAGCGCTGGATACGTGCAATTTTTCGCGCGACCGCAAGCGTGCGGTGCGGCTTGCGGCGATGGGCGGCTCAAGCGTAAATCAGCCCTAAAATCCCTCAATCACTTAATAGTACCGCCAGGCTTTGATCCAGCCGACAGCGCCTGCGATAGGCTGATCGGTGACATGTGACCTTGCTCCGCCCCTTTGCCGCCATGAAAGTTACTGCGCGCCGGGCGAAGAGCGCGCGTTTCGCCTGTTGTGCTTTGCACATCGCTGCGATAATTTCGTTCCGGGAGGTCCGAAATGCCTTGTTGCTGTGCGGTTGGGTGCCGAAACCGGACGAAGGATGGCAAGAAGTTATTTTGCATCGCGCGCGGCAACCAGAACCTAACCAGACGAAAAGTATGGTTACACAGAATTGCACGGACGGACTTTGAACCGTCGGTAACAGCACGACTATGCGAGGCAAGTAACATACAACGATACAAAGGTGCCATAGAAAGTATACACGTGCGTGTGTCGAGCGGTGATAGTATTTCACTCGCGTGCAGGAGGGCCGGAGTTTGTGGAGATTATTTATTTTAGTTCGCTGTGAGCCCGCTGAATAGATCGGCATGACCTAGGATGCGAAGGACCGAAATGACTTGTTGCTGTGCGGATGGGTGCCGAGATCAGACGGAGGACGACAAGAAGTTATTTTGCATCCCGCGCAGCAAACAAAACCTAACCAGAAGGTAATTCTGGTTGCATAGAAATGGACGGAAAGACTGAACCGTCGGTAACTGCACGACTATGCAGGAAAGTAACGTAGAGCGATACGAAGGTGCGAGAGAAAGTATACACCTGTGTGTGCAGAGCTGCAGTATTATTTCATTCGCGCGCATGAATGTTGACGGCCGAAGTTTGTGGAGATTGAATGTTGACTTAGATTGAATGTTGACTTGATTGAATGTGATTTTAGTGCATTACGAGCCCGTTGACTTAGCAAGTGCAGTATGACCTAGCATGCAAGTAAATAGTGGGGCAGAAACGCATTAACTCGCTGACAAATATCCGCATTGCGTTACGTGCGATAAAAAATAAAATTCAGCAGCGAATTCTACTTTTACACTTTCCTGTGTTTGTGCGCGCGTTGTTAACTGCGCTTTACAACATGTCCAAAATGTAATTTCCAATATCCTAATCGTATTTTGTGCATTGCATATGTGAATAAATATATTGCTAAGCGCCTGCATTACTCTGTTTTTACAAACGAATACTGCATAGCCACAGCTACTGGCCGTCAAATAATAAAGCGTAATACAGTATATCAAAGTACATTACATACAGCTGCGAGCTCGTTCCTTCCAAGTTTCCCTTACACTCGAAGATGTTTCAGTAATCGGCAATGCCATTTTACTGATGAAAAACACACAACTGCAAATGAACATAAGAAAAACGCCACAAGCGATACGCGGATTGCCAGCAAAACACAGTGCAGTGATAGCTGGGTCAATCCGCGTGCGTTTCGTATAAGGGCCCTCTAATTCTTACGGGGATTTAGCGGTGCACGGAGGCGAAAAGGGATAAACACAACAATGCGCGTCATGATTCGAGTTTACGCGGCGACGTCGCACGGTTCACGAGAACAGTCAACCACATTCACACACGCGCACACACTACGCTCGATGTTGGTGTGCCGCGAGATCAGATCGCGCTGGCAGCCCGAACACGATCGAGGAGACACGCTGACACGATCCATACCACCTCTTCATCATGTCATCACAGTTGCACTGGCTCGTAGCATTGAACCACAAGACACAGCAGTCGTCGTGTAATCGCTGCACGACAGACACACTCAGCGACAAGAAGACTGTTGGCGCACTCGTTTCCACAAACACACAGGATCTTGTTTAGTTGCCGTGAGGGTCGCGCGCTTTGAGAATCGCACGTTTGAACGACGTTATGTCGAAAGTTTTCCGGTCCAAGCGACTGTCAGCCTTCATTTTTACACGACTTCTTCGTTCAATGCAACCGCTATGTGTACGCAGCACACTTACATGCAAAAGATTTCACAGAGCATACGGGATTAAGCGTAAGCAATCACCAAGGCTCGCGCGGCGATTGAGCGCAAACGAACGAAATGTAAACACGCGGAATCGAGGCGATCAAGCCCTCATTACGCTCTCTTGAGCTATTTTCTTGGAGCACTTATTTGAAATTAAAGGTCTAAATTTAGCAGTTCGGGTCCTATTTCGTTTTTCACCACAGTCAGGCACCAGAAGGTTTTATTTCCGCGCGTATGCAGATATTTTTTCACCTCACGAATGCCGCGGCGCCGTGGTTTAGCGTGGGCGCCGTCTGCTACAGGAACTTCCTAGGTGGCGCGCGCGGCAAATGGCGCTACCTTGGAAATTATAGAGGGACCTTACTCCACACAGCCGCGCCAGCCGGTGGTCGTGCCGGGGAAAGAACCAAAATGAACCAGAAAGTGCACCTTCGCGCATCTGCGGCTGCACGGTAATGAGGAAGTAAACGCTTCTTGCGGATAGAATTGTTTCGAATTGCGCTAGACACGTATGCGCATGCCGCCTCTGAAACCATGATGCGTCCAAGGCGTCCATCGTACTCGCTAGTAGTCAGCAAGTCCACTTAACAATAAATTTGGAGGATGCTTAAGCTTCGCCTTTAAAAGTATAACGCGATAGCGTTCAAAGATCCGTGAATGCTTCTCACACTTCTCGGCAAATGCAGCTTATGTAACGGTAATATTTACCGGGAAACGCTGGCGCCGAACGCTATGCAAAAAGGCAAGCTTTCTGGTAGAAATGAGGCCTCTTGCGTGGGGCGCGATGCGGTGGAGGCGAGATCCAACTGGAGGTGTTGCAGGAACCAGGCGCGCCGCCCCGTGGCCTCTGAGATATGCGCGCGCGAATCTCAGAAGCAGTGGCCGGTCTATCAATGGTAGGAACGTTGGAAAAAGGGTTTGTGTTTGAGTTTCCGCGTGACTGCATTATGCTTTCTCGCGTATTCAAATTACAGTCACACGCTATCATGTCTGTAGGTTGTGTGTAGATCGTACTTTACGATTTTTCTGACGCATTTTACTTTGATATATTCAATTATTTCAGTAACTTCATTGTGTTAGACGGAGGGTCTGTGTGGTTTGGTTTGCGTGGTTTGGAATGATTTTTGTCGGAACTATGGTCGATGCTGGCCACCGACGCCGGATTTTCTGTGACACGGAGTCCTCAACGCTATTGCGTTAATAGGCTCGTTATAATTAGTGTGCGCCCGCGAGTGAATGAGTGTATCTGTGTGTTTTTTTTCTTGTGTGTGTGTATTCGCGTTCCGACTCTTTATGCAGTTACAAAAAGCTTCGCTGTATGTCGATTCCAACCCGCGTTGGATCTGCTGCATTTGTTTTACGAGTCGTTAAAGCACAATACCTGAACGTTTTTTTTTTTTATCCTGGCCAAAATTCGTCCCACGCTACAGTGACGTGAGTGACAATCCTGCATGCCTCCTTCAGGAAGTATTGTCAGTAATTGTTCAATAACTATCTTGTTAACTTTTTGGCCATGCTGTGTAACTGTGTTCTCGAGCGTTCTTTAATGAATAATTCATAACCATAGTCTTCGTGGTCTAAACAAATATTTTCTTGCCTTCTGGTCCATGCTTTCGAAGTGTACTGTTCTTCAAGTAGTAATACATATCTTAATGTCATATACTTGTCGGTGCGCGTAAGGACGATACAAGTAAGAACACGAGCGAAAAAGTGCTGTCGTTTGTGTTGTTGCCTGTTCCGTACTTTCGCTTTGTTTAAACTCCAATGTGTACCAGCCAGTCCTAGTCAACGCTCTAGTTCCATGTACTTGCAACCATATTTGTTACTATTTTCACTGTTCCCATGGTACTCAGCGGCGCAGCTTCGGCGGTAACTTAGTTTTGTGCAGAAATTAATTTAGTTTTAATTTTTTTTCTGACTCGGTTTCTTTCATACCTCATCATCTCACTTGGAGTAGTATCACAAGGCCGTCTCTATAGACTAACTTCTGCTGATAACATCAAACATTGTCTCTGTCAATCATTACTGTTTTACTTTCCTTCTTTCCTGTCACCCCTGATGAAGTGTGTTCTACAATCCTAAATCTAAACAAATTCTAGCGTCGAGCTAGATAATATTTCTGCTTATCACTTAAACCTCGCTGTCTCATAGATTGCAGAAGTATTAAAAATATAAATAATCTCATTTTTAGATGTTGTACCTTCCCTTGCTCACTTAAGAAGGCCAAGGTAATCCTGGTGCATAAAAAAAGGTGATATTACAGAAGTCCTAAACTATCACCCTATCTCTATTCTGTCTTCAATTAGCAAAATTACTGTAAAATTATTCCTGAAACGTATTAACAACTAACTTTATAAATATAGGTTGCTAAATATTTTCCAATTCGGTTTTCGTGCAGGTAGTTCAACCACCTTAGCTTTACTGCCATTAACCGATTTCTTAAGGTCTTCCAACGACAACGGCGATTTCGTCAGTTCTGTATTTATTGACTTTACTAAAGCCTTTGACATCGTTAATCATAATATCTTATTTACTAAACTAGAATTATTAAGTATAACTGGTCCCTTTGTAACTTTTTAAAATATTACTTACTTGATCGCGAACAATCAGTCTGTAAAGGCAGCGTTTATTCAAATGTTAAGGTCATTCATCAAGGAGTACCGCAGGGCTCAATATTTGGGCCTTTATTGTTTCGCATCTGCATTAATGATTTACCTGATTGCGTTAATCTTCCTAAAGTTGTCCTCTACGCTGATGATACTACAATTTGCGTGTTAATAAATCGCTAACAACCGTAATCACTAAGCTGAACTACGAATTGACCAAAATTATTAAATGGTCTTCTTTAAAACTCAGTTCATGATTTTTAAAACATCTGAAAAAGTTCTTCCTTGTCTACCGCAAGTTTCCATAGGCCATCATTTAATCTCAGCGGCTGATTGCGTAACTTTCCTTGGCATAAAATTAGACCCTAACTTGACGTTTAATAATCGTATTGCTTCTCTTAAACAAAAAAACTGCTTCTGGTATAAGAGCACTCATGAAATCTTGTTCATTTCTTTGTGTTCACGCCTTATTGTCCTTAAACTTTGCCTTCATTCATAGTCACACCACATATGGCATTACTTCGTGGGAAAATACATATAACTGTCACCTTTCGTCCATAGAGCACATTCAAAACCAGGCAATTCGCTTTATTACCAACAGTTTTTTTGTTTAGTCTAATGCTTCTCCGCTCCTTCAGGTTAACTTCATTCTTCCTATATCTGGCTCGTTTAAATTTCATTTATTTATCACTCTACTTAAATTACGTAACAAACAGCTCCCGTGTCAAATAATAGACTCTAGGTTGCTCACAAGTACGAATAGCAGTAGGTTTGCCCATAATCACAACTTTCTATTACCTAAATGCAACACAAACTATGGCAATATGACTTGCTCCTTCTCGTTAATTAACTTGTGGAATGCCCTTAAATTGTCAACATCTTTGCATGCATTGAAATATGAACATAAAAATTTCATTTTGCATAACTAGTTGTCCTGTATAATTTACTAGATATATATAGCGTATACTTCATTTGTTAAATTGGTTTATACAATTTATATTGATGATGTGCGAATTTATTTTATTTTACGTGTATGACTCCTTGAATGAGAATCGAATGTATCCCTTTTCACTACTTCATTCACTTTTCATTTACTCGCAGATTGCATAATTTTACACTGTTGTATGAATTATTTTGTACCAATCATCTCCTTAACCGAGGGTCACGGTTAACTATGTATTTTGAATCAACAATAAACAGAAACTGAAACTGGGAGTACACCCAAGGTAAGCAATTCTGGACGACTGGGCAAGTTTGTATCCTGTCCTTACCTCAGCATGGGAAGGAAAACACTCCCGACCAGGCTATACGGAATAATCAACTGTGGTTTTTCTTAGGAAAGAATTCTCGGGCAGTTATCATATCGGCGTCTAAACAGGCGCTTTTATGGCTCCTTTATTTCTTCTTTGGGGCGAACGGATTGTGTGACAGGTTATGCCACTTGTCAAGTTACGTCGTTTTCACACTTTCATGTTTTAAAGTTCGTAATTTTATTCTCTTCGAAACTTTCAGTCCCTATATTTCTTGCAGCGGTAATATTTATTCAGTGGAGTTCTACTCTTGTCACACTCACCGTCTTTTGCTATGCTTAATTTCTATTTCTATCTATTCAACATGCGTGCTTGTTAAATCAATTTTAATCGATCCTAATATTTACTTATCCGAGCAACTGTCTGCCGTTGTGCCGATAGCTTATTTTTGTCGTTACTGTTGTATGTCTTGAAGAAAAGTGGGGCGTCCTTTTTTATATATTTCTTTCTTGAGTTTCTCGATGGATGTGTCAAAACTCTCCTTTCGTAGCACAAAGCATTTTTCATTGTTACCAACTTGATGCGCGTCTCATCCTTTTGAGACTGACACAAGAGCCAGCAAGTTTGCTGCGGATAAATACTATCTAGGATGCGTTCACCGTACTTGACTTGGAAGTCGTGGTGACCCATCAAGGCAAAGAACGTCCTAGGGCTGATTACACACCAGTCGACGCGAGAACACGAAATCCAATCTCAGACGGAAATGGCTCAACGGCTGTCACTTTTTCGCGCTCCGCATGAATTCTGTTTGACAAGAATAATTGCTGCCTTCGCGGCAAACTTTCGACAAGCTCAATCACACTAGGCTTAGGAAGGGCTACGAAAATAATCACGGCGGATTGCGCACCAACTTCACTAAGCGGCCTATAGATATGTTTTTTTTTTCTGTTTCTTTCTTTACTGGTCCCTACGGGAGCCATCGTATCTCTGCAAGACAACTTATAATATAAATCAATTTCGTATTTCCATAATTAACGCGCAACTTGTGCAGACTTCTGTGATTGCGCAAAGGAGCGAAATAGGAACAACGTAGATTAGATTTAGATAGATAGATAGATAGATAGATAGATAGATAGATAGATAGATAGATAGATAGATAGATAGATAGATAGATAGATAGATAGATAGATAGATAGATAGATAGATAGATAGATAGATAGATAGATAGATAGATAGATAGATAGATAGATAGATAGATAGATAGATAGATAGATAGATAGATAGATAGATAGATAGATAGATAGCGAGGGTGGTGTGTCTTCTTTTTGTGCATGTACTGCTTTGCAACGACACTAAGTATAAAGAAATGAGCAGTGCCAAATATTGCAAAGGTCCGCTGACGTTATATCCACAGCAGTCAACTACTCGGACCAGTGGTTAATCGATCGTCTCATGTTAACTAAGTACTACTAATTCAAAGGTCCCGCCGCTCACGGTTCGTTACCAGTATAGAGAAGTGTAGGTATACTTCATATAAATTCTCTAATAAGTTATTTTTGTTGCTGTAAATTATTGGCCATATAGCTCACCCCATTCACCCTTTTATCGTTTTTTGTAAGTCTTGCGTTCCTCTGGAAAGAATGTTCTGCATAAAGTTCGACCACATGGGGTTCTTAAACATCCGTACCGAAATGTCAGCAAAGTGGTCAATTCCCACTCCGCCTTTGTAGAAATCGATCCATCATGACCACGAATCGAATGTCCACGTTCCTGCGCTCAGCGGCAGAGTGCATAAGCCACACTATTACAAGTTACGAGAACTATAGGAGTCGACCATGAAAGCAAAGAGGCTAGATTGGCATGCTTACTTGGATATGCGGTCAACGTGATTGAACCAAATAGAGGAATGGAAGAGAAAATAAATTAACGAAAATCAGCACTCATGCTCAAATTATTTTCTTACGTATAATTATTAGTGCGGTAGACTGAAGGTCCACAATTATTGTTGTTGCTGAAATGTAGGACTTCGCAGGAAAGTGTGTTGACAGAACAGCTTTCGGTAGCTACACGGTTAGTTGCAGAACAGTTCACCGCCCTTGTTCTCTGACAGACCAGTGGCTCGTTCACTGTGATCACCACCTCGTTTATTCACCCGTCTACACCGAAGACAGCGAACCCCATCGCGTTCCGTCAGTTCGCCCAACAAACTGAGTCGTTACGTATACGCCGCGCGCTCGTCTCCCCGAAAATAAACAAACAGGGACTGTTTGGAGGTCGACATGCTTCCGCCTGCTGAAGCGTAACGCGCGATGTCACCGCCCTAGCCATCGTCCAGCGCTCTGTGTCCCCCTCTCCGTCAGCCGCAGAGCTGGAGTAGCTCGGCCGTAAAAAATCGACGCGCATTCCGAACGCCCCGAGTTTGGCGAACTGAGGTCGCCGGACCGTAAGGACGCCGGCGAACGCATGCCGTCCTGACAGGGTGTGCTCCGTTATGCAAGCGTGCGCTCTCCGATGGACGTCCATAGGGGTTGGGAGGAGGCGGTCCGAGGGCAAGTCGCTACCGTGCAAGCTGGGCTGTGTGTGTGGCCGCTGGCTGCGAGCAGTCAAGCTGCCGCCCTTTCCGCTCTCGGGGCACGTAGCCGGGCCTAATCAACCGTCCCGACCGACCGGCCGCCCGCTGAGCTGAACGCACGCGCACACGTTCGAGAGCGGAGCGCACCCCCTCGGAAGTTCCTCCCTGAGCCAAGCATTTCTCCCTCTCTCTCTCTCTCTCTCTCCTGATTTTTTTTTCTGGCACGTGCCTCTTTGGAAGGGCACGACGTAACGAGCAGTACGGGCGGGTGCAGGCAGTCAGAGGACGTACGCGTGTAGCGCGGGAGTATATAGTTGGGGCGGCGGTGCTGAAAGTTGTGCGACACCCTGTCGGGGGCTTGTCTTTCTAAGCGTTCGTTACTGCTCCACCGGCTTCAACAACATGCTTCCTTTCTAACGCCCTAGCTGCTGCAAAAACAAACCCAACTGACGAAGTTTGTTTCGCTGTACGTAAAGCTGCCGCGGGGGCCCTCTTGTGTTCGCATAGATAAGTGGGCTGGTGTGCAACCCTGTGTAAGCGTTAAAGAACGAGGGTTAGCCCGAAGGCTCGAAGGCACCGGATCTTCTTCTCTCATAGTTGCGCTCGAGAGGGAACTCGCTTTTGATCCCTAGTCGGGAGTGGGACTGTTTTAGCTTCAGAGACACGACGCAATGCTAGCAAAAGCAAAAGCCGCAAGGAAACTCGCGAAACCAGCCCGAGGACTCACTGAGGCGGCAAACTCGTAGCACTGACAGTAACTCTCGTTTCTGTCAGGAGGAGCCATGGTATTAACATGCTGGAGGCAAAGCGCTTTCTTCTTCTGTTTAACCTTGCCATTGAGCTCTTCACGAGAGAATGCTTCCTTGCATCGCTCTCGACGACTGTGTTTGCCAGAGTATCTTCCCTTGCCGCCGTACGGCGGCGCAATTCGCAGCTGCGCGTTGTGCCCCTTAGGCGCTTGTGCATCCTGCCGGCTACTTATTAACTAAGAGAATAGAGGGCGTATGTGGGCATACTCACTCATAAGTACACTAAGACATAATCACTCACTCTCGTTTTATAGTCCTGGGTGACAAAGGGCGTCATTGGACATGAGTATATGAACGCCGGTGAATGCCAGTGGGGATGAGTACGAGCAAAATGAGAACAAGATAAAAGCGGAAGCCAACGTTTCGACTAGTGAACTTGTCTTTTTCAAGCCAAGGACTTGTCTTTATCAAGGCATTAATTTAGACAAGTCTACTTATCGAAACGTTGGCTCCCGCTTTTACCTTGTCCTCGTTTTGCTCATCGTCTTGAATTTCCATCTCCCTCCTTCCCGATGTTTTCAGTGGGGATGAGTAGGCGTATAAACGTGTAAGTGCAAATCGGTGAGTGCGAGTGGGTGTAAATACGAGCGTGAGTGAGTGCCGTTGAATGTGAGTGGACGTGTATATGAACGTGAAGGGGGACCGTGCCGTGGTTAGTGGATATGAGTACGAACGCGAGTGAGTGCCGATGAATCTGAGCGTACATCAGGGTTAGTCTGAGGGAGCCCGTACACTGGAAAAAACATTAGTGATCGAGTGAGTGAGTGAGTGAGGGAGTGAGTGAGTGAGTGAGTGAGTGAGTGAGTGAGTGAGTGAGTGAGTGAGTGAGTGAGTGAGTGAGTGAGTGAGTGAGTGAGTGAGTGAGTGAGTGAGTGAGTGAGTGAGTGAGTGAGCATCTATTCTGTTGGCACTTCTTCGTTACTACGGATTAGTGAACGCTTATCAGCTTTAATCGGTTTCGTGGAAAAAGTTAGTCACGTGGTGTAGTTATAGGCACAGACTGCCGAGCTAAAATTACCTTAAGCAAAACTAGCACAAAACTCTAAACAAGGTGCTTCATTGGAGACCCACATCGTGAATTCACCGGTAGGTTCTTACGTCACGATTCCTGTTCGCCTCCAATAACAAAGTGTGCGACCCTTTTCCAAAGAAAAAAAGAGGTAGCGTGGCATGATCCGCCACCGAGAAGCTCAGTCCTTGTTTTTGTCGAGAACAGTAAGTTCGGATATGTCATCAGCATCTAAGCTCAAGCACGTTACGCCCATTCGTGTTTGCGGATAACCACAATGTCCTTGTCACTTTTCCCACGTAATTGGAGTAATGAGCGGAGAGATGCAAGTAAACTCAGGCCACATTATCATAGAAGAATCACCAGTTGGTGAGTGTTATACATTTGCAATAAGCATTTGTTCTTATAGGTTTCTGTGCAATGACTCAGCCGGCGCAAGTATCTCGCCATGTTTACCATAAAATGGCATTGCTTGAGGAAAAAAAAGTGGAAGCAGGGCATTAGCTCTCGCGTCACGCTCGCTGATTTATCGCGGTCAGCTGGAGCATCAAATTGCTGAAGTGAAGCACCGATGTCCGATACCAATAATGGTTGAAACTTTTCTGCATAAGTATAATTACAATATTTAGTTGTCATGACGGCATTAACGTGACTACTTCTTGCTGTAAACGGCACACGATTGGGCAGCTGTGGCGCACAGTGCTTCACTGATGACTGATGTTTGCAGATGAGATTCTTCGTTGTCGTCATGGCAACATGATGATCTTTCCTGCTTGCGGACATCTTGTGAACGGGGCGTGACTGCACTGCTTTGGCGAACAGTGTCTCATTAACAACTTCTCACTGTAAAGAAAACCGAAAGACGAAGAAAGGAACGGCAGCCTCGACTGGTATCTGTCACCGAAGGAAGGCTAAAACAGAAAACACAGAGAGCGAAGCGAAATCGATAATGTGTCCCGCTTTCTACGTAGCTCAATTTTATTTGTTTTCGAGCAATGTGGGCTGCGTGAGGTCTTTCTCCTTCTTTCTGTTCCACGAAAACGGCATTTGCACTCAAATTGAAACTTCGGCATCCCTCGAAAGCGACCGCTTTTGAGGCCACTGCTACTGCGCTCCCGGGAAAACTCACGATGCTGGAGTCGTTTTCGCAATTCAAACGCTTATTTTCGATCACTGAGTGCGCTCAAACCACATGCGAGGGGGCTGAGCAGAGCGTTGCGTGAAACCCCAGCTGTCCGTGAGCAGGTCGCCGTTAACCGCAACGACAAGGAAAGCGGCTTCGCAAGAAGCTCGCATCGTCGTCGTCGTAATGCTTCCAGTGTGACAAGCTGTACACGATGCTTGTCGCGTGCAGATTGTCAAACGATTAATAAAAGATCAACAAAAACTTAACATTCTGAGAAAATGGGTGAGCTGCTGCGGTTTTCCTGATTTTTTTTAACACGTTAACGCATCGGCATACCAGCTTTTTTTTTTTTTTTTTTTTTTTTTTTTTTGAAATTACGAAATGGTAAAGCACTGGATTTACTGATGGGATTTGCGAGCGGCGCAAGACGGCGACACCGACGCATTCCGCCAATGTTCGGGGCTCCTCGGCACCAAGTGCACAGTGCGGAATTCTCGTGCACAACAAAACGCATCACGTGCAATCGGTTGCTAACGGAAAGTATACTAAATACGGCGATACTCAACAGAAACACATAATTACTATAGTAACTTTTCCAAGGGTCGATCATCCTGTCATTCTTTTGAAGGAGAGCGGCCTTGGCGGGAAAGACCTTCGCTTCGTTACTTTGCTCTCTTCATGTGACCTCCTCATTTTCCCTCCAGTTACCGCCAGGGCGAGTGGCTGCACGGATACTCGTATACTCTATGGAAGATACCAGAGTTTGGCAAAGTACAAAGGGAAAAATCTGAAGAATCTCCGGTCTGCCGCTTAAGACCAAGAACACTAGATACAAAACCAGCATAATACAGTTCTTTTACAACTACCACTTGCCCACCAATATAAACACAGAGCCCTAGGACACACGCTCGAAAATGCCTTCGTTGGGCTTGACACGCAAACAGGGCTCTCCCTTGTTACGCGGAAGACGCGCTCCTGAAACAACGAGAATCATGGCACTAAAAAAAAAAAAAAAAGCACAGTGTTTAAACTGCCAGCAAATAGGAAAAAACAACAACAAAAAAACAGAAATACATTTCCAGTCACATTAGGAAATTACCCTTTTACAGTACAAAAAATAATATGAAAGATTATGAAAGCCACACTCGATGAGACAAGAAGGTTGGTAAGTCAGATCAGACGCAAACACGAAAGATAGGCGCCGGCGCCGCCTTGAAGTGCCCGCACCATAGCACGCCATGACGCCATGGATTTGGACGATGCCTGTTCGGGTCTAGTTAATTTTATATTAGTATTGATTGACTATATTGTACTATCAATGAGAAAAAGACATTTAAACATTTTAGGAAGGTTGAAGGACGTTTACTGAGTCACAAAGGCCCAAATCGGGCAAAGAAAAAAAAAAAAGAACCTTTAAACTCTGTGACGACAGATTGACGTACCGGCGCAGGGTTCTCGGCGTAAAATGTAAAAAAATTCAACTGGTACCTTCATTTTCTTTTCTAATAGTCTACCTTAACCGCGAAATTCACCAAAATATTGCTTTTACATGATACATTAGCAGCCTAAACTGATTTAGTGTTGATGTTTGAGTGTCTCGTTAGCGGCATAAAGCTGTCGCGTGAGGCTGCAAGCTGAATCTGCGTACTGCAACTCTTCCGGTGTGCTTTATGGCACCTAGGCATACTCGGTAGACAGCTAAATTTCCATGAAAGAATGTTATTGCGGCGACTAAATAAAATCGAACACGATGTAAATATGCGAGGTGGTGGTTTTGGACGCTATACGCATACACCAGGTACAAAGTAACGTTGCATTCACGATTCCGAAAACACTCGCATTTCGGAGGTAGCCGAATGTAACGCATCTTTGCTTCCCAGGTCGCGTACACATTACAACTAACAAATACGAGAACCAAACCAACAATTAAAAGAACAAGAATCTAAGAGCACTAAGCCGTGGTTCACTGTTCCTTGAGACTTTGTCAAATCTTGAAATAGGGTGCTGGTGCAGATTAACATTTTTGCTACCATCTCGAACGCATGTTCAGAGTTCCGCTGTGCGTGTGAATAGTGACTTTAACTTCTTGTTTTATAAGCATTGTCATTTCTAGAATCCCTCTTTCACTACTCGTATTTTGCTTTTTATTTTGCATTGTTTGTTTGCAATGCTTGTCCGTTTCTGTTGAGTTTTCACCCATAAACAAGCAGGAATTGCAGCGGGCGTGATGACTTAAAGCTCTCAATCTTCTCATAGCAGGCTGAAAACACAAGCGCAACGAACAGTTTGGGTTTAAAGTAAGCAAAGCATCACTATTCTTTTTTTCTACTACCATCTCCTATCCCAGTCTGTATTCGTGACCTCTTTATTCACCCCATTTTCTGGCCCCTTCGCGGCGCCAAAGGACGCCCATAAGCAGCTCCTAGGCTTCTCTGCAAATGGGGAAAGCAAGAGAGAAGGGAAAGTTAGAAAAAGGAGAGGAGGGGAAGAGGGAATGAAGGCTGGGAATTCGGTTGGGGGGGGGGGGGGCGGAGATAAAATAGGCTCTGTATAAGGTGGTCGTTTCAACGTTCATATTGTCGCACTTTGCGAGCTCGCTAAGGCAGCGAACGAAGGAATGAGTGAGCGCATCGCATCAAAAACAAGAAATAGGGCTGCGAAACCGTGTTCACATTTCGAGAATGAGCCTCGACGTGACCGCACTGCGCATGGTCATTTCTTGAGGCGGGACCATTCTTACGAACTTTTTGGTGTCCCATTTTCTCTAGTTCTCAGTCACGCGCCTCTTTCGAGCGGCACAAACAGATAGACGTGTAAACACACGCACACACGCACGCATACACACAGACACGGGAAAAAACGTTTCTTTTATGCTTCCAAACTTTTTATTAGTTTTCTTTGTTTTGTTTTTTCCATTCTGGGGGCGCTTGCTGTTTGCAAGAGCCAAATGTGAAAGCAGCCACATGGCGAGGCATATATTGCTTACTGCTTCCTGCCCTGTGTTATTTTTTTTTGCCGTCCTATGGTTTACATTCGCCACATCGCCCCTCATTTGCTCGCGCTCCGATGTCGACGAGATCCCACACGTAAGCGAATATATATGCCCGCCTGCCTAAATTTGAATCGCTTTCTCGGCACTTTGTTTACCCTGAATACAAAACATAGAAAACAATGCACGGCTTTGCATTCAAAAAAGCGTGCGAAGTCCATGTCTAAACCTTCAATACGGTTTCATTTTCCTCTCTAGATAGTGCTTACGTGCGCGTATTAGCAAGCCATATGCGAAACAATTCGTTTTGTTGAGATGCAAGCTCAAGAGAGAGAGGGAGGGAGCAAGGACAGGAAAGGCAGGTAGGTTAACCAGACGAGCATCCGGTTTGCTACGCTACATAGTGGCGTGGGGGAAAAGGGAAAAGAAGGACGATAAAAGGGGGAGAGTAAGCACTGAGTGCGTGTGGGAAGGACACTATACATAGGAAAACTATAAACGATCTCTTAAGCCGGTGCACTTCAAGTATTGTACTAGTGCATGAACCGCTTTTCGTGCCAGTGACGGGTATGGTCACGGTCCGAGTACCGTTGACTCGGTGAACGGTCTTGAGTCCAGTCGGTGTAATGTTGCCCGCAGAGAGAGCCGTTGTACATCGTAGCGAGGGCAGGTACACAATAGGTGTTCTATGGTTTCTTCGCACCCACAGGAGTCGCACGCCGGGCTCTCGGCCATTCCCAAACGATAGAATTAGGCGTTCGTTAACGCCACTCCCAGCCACAGGCGGCACAGCAAGGTTACTACGCCGCGGGAAAGGCTCGATGGCAGTTGTAGCCGTAGCGTGGCGTCCAGTTTATGAAATCGGCACTAGAAGGCACTTGAACTCCAGAGATCATGTGACTTTTTGCGTGAAAGTAGGCGAAATTCCCTGGCAACGTCTGACTTCGCCAAAGGTGTTCGACGCGTCTGGGTATCCTCGTGGGCAGACCGGGCAGCTTTGTCGGCAAGGATGTTGCCGACGATGCCACAGTGAGCAGGAATCTATTGAAAGGTAATGTTATGCCCTCTTTCAGAGTGCACCCTGAAAGTGCACTCTGAAAAGTGCACCCCCATTCAAAGTGCACCCCATGCTCTGAAAGAGCATGGGGTGCACTTTCTTTGTTGGCTCTTTGATGACGTACTTCATAGTGGCACGGAGAGCTGCAACTTCCGCCGACGTAGATGTAGTCATGTGTAACAATTTGAAACTAACTGTAACCTGCTTAGCTGGAACGACGAACGCGGCAGTTGAGCTGGTAGGTGAGGTCGAGCAATCGGTATATATAAGTATGTGGTCATGATACACCTGCTGCAGTAATAGGAACGTAAGTTGCTTCAGAGCCGGCAATGGATGGTTGGCCTTCTTTGTAATCCGAGCGCCGTGCCATGAACAATGGGTTATCAATCACTCGACTTGGCACTTGCGACGAGCGCACTAGGATGAACAATGGACCATCCATCATAGGTGTTGACACTTATGATAATGAACCTACAAGACTGGTCACTCTATTACACTTGCTCTGGAGGCGAAAATTTTTCTTTGTCGACGCGACGGTGTACACGCACGGACGCAGAGAGAGAGAGAGAGAGAGAGAGAGAATGAAGAGGAAAGGCAGGGAGGTTAACCAGATATGAGTCTCCGGTTTGCTACCGTACACTGGGGATGGGGGATAGAGGTTAGCCAGATGACAGAGAGGAAAACGCTAAAAAAAGGAAGAAAATACGCACGCATGGAGACACACACACAAAAGGCGTTCCAATTAAAGTCGTTCACACAGGCCGGTAGATCGCAAAAAGCGCAATAACGCTTGCACGGCCTTCTTCTGTGACGGTAGGTCCTTTCGATGTTGTAGAATTCTTTTTTCGGATAGCGGTTCGTCGTCCAGTTGGTCAAGTTCGTGGTGAAGGCATGCCATCTGTGGACTGTACTGCGGCCAGGCGCACAAAATATGGCCAATTGATTCTTCATGGCCGCATTGGTCACAGGTTGAGCTGTCGGTCATCCCTATGCGGAATGTATAGGCTTTGGTAAAGGCAACACCCAACCGAAGTCGATATAAAAGCGTGGCGTCTTTACGGCGAAGCTGTGATGGCGCTCGAAGACTTAGTGTGGGATCAAGTGAGTACAGTCGCGTATTTCTTAAATGTGGCTCATTCCATTGCGACGCGGTGCACTGCCGAGCAAGTAGGCGGAGCTACCGTGCTGCGTCAGTTTTAGAAAGAGGAATTTGGACGTGGCGCTCCTCAGTATGGGCTGAGCCCGCAGCGTGATCCGCCCGTTCACTGCCGATAATACCGCAGTGACTTGGAAGCCACTGAAAGGTTATTTCATGGCCTACATCACTTATATGTTGTAACGTCTCTATAATATGGAATATTAGTTGTTCGTGCGGTCCGCGCCGTAAAGGTGACAGTAGAGACTGCAGTGCCGCCTTCGAATCGCAGAATATTGTCCACTTGTGTGGTGGTTCATCACCAATGTGATGAAGGGCAGTAAAGAGCGCTGCGAGCTCTGCTACCGTCGATGTTCTCGCGAGGGTCATCTTAAATTTGATTGTTGTAGCTTTCGCTGGTATGAGGATTGCCGCCGCGGAGCTGCTTGGAAGGACAGATCCATCAGTGTAAATATGCGTAGAGTCACGGTAGTTCTCGTACAAATATAGTAGCGTGAGCTGTCTAAGGCCTGACGATAATAGATCAGCTTTTTTCGAGATACCAGGTATTGTGAGGTTGATTTTTGGCTGAGCGAGGCACCATGGAGGAATCGAAGGTCTCGCAGCCGGAGTGAAACAAGCTGGCAATGATTCATCATATGCGGTTATCGTTTGGCTGAAAGATGTGTGTGGTCTGTCCGTTGTTAGGGAGGCCAAGTGGTGACGAGGCGTCCTGGCCAGATGCCTTATATGGGTTCTGAGTACTTCAATTTCAATGTGGGTCCTGATAAGGTGGTCTCCAGCGATTGCTATCGTAGCCACTGTTGAAGCACTCTGAGGCAGGCCTAGACAGATCCGGAGCGCTTGACCCTGAAGACTTTGTATTGTGCGTAGATTTGTTTTACATGTGTTGTTCATTGCTGGCAAACTGTATCGCAGAAATCCTAGAAAAAGCACCCTGTACAGTTGCAACATAACACTTGGCGACAAGGCGGAAGACGACGAAGTGTCTTCTTGACAGAACGCTTGTTTCTGTGCTCTCTGCATTTTTGGTGAACTCTTTGCCTTTCGGGGTGCCTTACCTCCCCGTCTTGCGACCATGGACGCGGAGCATGCCACAGGCCCTCCTGGCCAGAAGTCATCACGGCTGTCAACCGCAAGGAAGCGAGTTGGCTCCCCCAGCGACACCGAGGACACCGAGCTGTACTCTATGTCGGAAGACGACTCATCCGACGACGGCTTCATACCCGTCCGGAGTAAGAGGGCGAAGAGAAAGATCGCCAACACAGCGCCGTCACCTCCTGCGAGCACTACGACTATGAAGTCAAGGCCTGCGCGCTGGCCACACGTCATCATCTTTATGCCGGAAGAACCGTCAAGCAACCTACGGTTGCTGAACAGGCAAGCCCTATCCATTTTTCTGGAACGTGCGGTGCCGGATCAAATTAAAGACATCAGAATAAACCCACGCAAGAATATACTCGCCATAGACGTGTACAACGCGAGTGCGCTTGGAACACTTCAAGAAATCACGGAGCTTGGCGGAATCAAAATGCGCCCCTTCATCCCGATCGACGACACATCGATAGCCGGTGTAATTTACGACATTGACATTGCCATTCCCAATGAAGATTTACCTAGCCTCATCAAGGCGGCAAACGAGGGCACGATCATTACGCAAGTGCGCCGTCTTGGGAATACGCGCTGCGTAAAAGTAATCTTCAAGGGGGATTGCATACCCTCCCACGTTAAAGTCGGACATTTTCGACATCCAGTTCGACCATTCATCCAGAAGCCGCTTCAATGCCATCAGTGCTTCAGGCTAGGACACGTAAAGGGCGTGTGTCCGAACTCGCTTCTGTGTCCCCGTTGCGCTGAACCTCATGCAGAAGTGACCTGCGGTGCCACAGTTCTGAAGTGCGCTAACTGTAGCGGCCCTCACGCAGCCTCGTCGAAAGACTGCCCCCGCATCAAGAGGGAGCGCGCGGTTCTGAAGCAAATGGCCAGAGACAATTCGGCCCACAGGGAGGCAGCCGAAGTAGTCCGGCGTCGGCGTCGACGTCGGCACCGTCGTAAGTCTTCAAAGAAGGCGCATGAGCGAAGCGATAGTACCCGCTCCACTACGGTACCACTTAGTCGCGACGCGATAGGGCCCACCACTTCCACGAGGGCATCAGATAAGACTCTTTCTTTAGAGGAATGGCCTACGCTACCGAGCCGCTCCCTTGCTAAGGAACCTCAGAAGGTCACGGCGCCACCGGAGCCTTCTCCGGCCATTGATGATTCACCTAAAACAGATCAAGTCATCTCGGTGCTACGTTCCCTCATGGAGGCCATCCGAACGATTTTAGTTGAGATGGGGACACCGTCTGCTCGAAGCGCACTTAAAGTGCTGGACGCCTTAAGCCCAGTGCTTGAATCCCTCAACTAGAAAGATGGCTACCCATACCCCATCCTTCCGAAAAGAAGTCAAGGCAGCGTCCGTCATGCAGTGGAACGCCAGAGGGCTAAAATCACGAATTTCAGATTTCCGTCAGTATGTGTACACCAATGTGTTTCCACTCATCGTCATTTGTGAGCCCAACTTGTCGAAACCAATCAGACTGTCAGGGTACGAATGTTTCATATCATCAACAAATAGTGCATGCAGCAAAATCATCATTTTTGTTCGTCGGGAACTCACCTATGTTTTGCAACCGATTGCGCCCCACGACGACAATCAGTATATATGCGTCACAGTTAAAAAGAACAAACTCTTGTTTACTCTCATAGGCGTGTATATATCGCCTTCCAACAATTTCGACACTAAAAGGTTAGCGGATATCTTGAGTGTTTGCCCCGCTCCATGGGTCATCATAGGAGATTTCAATGCACACCATCCAGCATGGGGAAGTACAAAGACAAATGCAAGAGGACGAAGATTATCAAGCATCGCCTACAACTATGGCCTTACTCTCTTGAACGATGGTAGCCCCACCTTTCTTCGAGGCGTGACATACGGCAGCTGCCTCGACCTTGCTTTTGTCTCCACCTCTCTCGCCAGATATGTGAAGTGGTTTCCAGATATTGAGACCCATGGGAGTGATCACATTCCCACCTATCTGAACATCAAAGGCTTGATGTCTAGATCTGGCCCACGGAATACCATTCGGACGATTCAATGGGCCAACTTCAAATCTGATATGGAAGATGCCTGCAGCGAGGGCCTGCCCTCTGGGTTAGAACAAACAATTAAAAATACGATGCGGAACGCCACTCGCATACTGACGATCTCTCACACGCGAAACGACTTCGACATAGAATTAGAGCGACTTCGCGCACTTCGTCGTCGGGCGGAACGTCGATATCGGCGTACAAGATCAATCCATGACCTTAGGGCAGCCAGGCGGATACAAAAGAAGATTCAGCGTCGAATGAATAGATTAGCGTCGGAACGTTGGGCAACGTTGTGCCAAACACTCGACCCCCGCAAGCCGCTGTCTCACATTTGGAAAACGGTGCAAGGTCTGCGTTGCCCTCCGGAACAGCGTTTTCCATTCAAGGCACTCGCGCTTTTCCAAGGGCGGCAAGACATCGATGTCGCAGAAGACTTTTGTGTGCGAATGGCAGACCAAGCGACACGCCCAGATCCTCCAGCCCGAGATGATGTCCCCCATTCCCGAGATTGCCGCATGGACCTTCCTTTTACAATGGAGGAGCTCGAGGCGGCACTAGCTCTCTGCAGGCGCTCATCATCTCCAGGTCCAGATGGTATATCATACCGAGCCTTGTGCTATCTCGGAGAATCCGCACGGACAGCACTATTGAGTCTCTACAACACCTCATGGCAGGAGGGAAATGTTCCTGACGAATGGAAAGTGAGCCGCCTGGTGCCAATATTGAAGCAGGGCAAATCCCCACTAGAGCTCAGCTCTTACCGCCCGATAGCGTTGGCCAGCTGTGTAGGAAAGGTAATGGAACGGATGATCCTTGGCCGCCTGGAATGGTACCTTGAACACTACAAGATTTATCCGAGTTCCATGGCTGGTTTCCGACGTGACCGCTCTTCCATCGACAATGTAGTTGATCTCGTTTCATATGTCCAGCACGAAAGGTCCCGTAAACGTTTATCTGCAGCTTTATTCTTAGATGTGAAAGGGGCATACGATAACGTATTACATGAGGCTATTCTCGACGCTCTTGTGACGGTTGGCCTAGGTGGCCGAGTATTTTTATGGATTGAAAGTTACCTATCTGCAAGATCATTCTATGTATTAACTGACGATGGCCCAACTACGCGACGCTATACCAGCAAGGGCGTTCCTCAAGGCGGTGCTCTCAGCCCGACGCTATTCAACCTCGCTCTTATTGGGCTTGCTGAACACTTGCCAACTACCACCAAAATTTCAGTATACGCAGACGACATCTGTCTCTGGACTTCGGCAGTCACACGTCCTCAGATACGTGCACGGCTTCAGAGAGCGGCTACTTTGACAGCGAGCTACTTGTGTGAACAAGGTCTCAGCATATCGCCAGAAAAATGCGCCCTAGTGGCGTTTACTCGCAAACCAATGACGCCTTATGTCATCTCAATCAACGGGCGGACCATTTCCTATGTCAGAACCTACAGATTTCTAGGCGTAATTATCGACCGAGACCTCTGTTGGAGCCCGCACGTGGCTTACATGAAACGACGCCTAACAGCAACCTCCCAGTTGTTTAAATACCTGACAGGAAAGACGTGGGGGATGTCAGTAGACGCAATGCTGAGACTCTACAGAGCTCTCTTTCTCGGTTTTTTAAGATACAGTCTACCTGTACTGAACAACACCTGCAAGACAAATATTCGTGTTCTGCAAGCAGCGCAAGCTCAAGCACTCAGAGTTTGTCTTGGTTTGCCGAGATGCACGTCAACTGAGGCAACTATTGCGATTGCTCGGGACCATCCAATGCAGACTCACATCACGGTGGAAACCCTGAGAACGCATATCAGACATTTGGCACGGGCCCCCTATCACCACCTTGCAACACTACCTTCAGACAGGCACCAAGCATCATTCTCAAAAACTATTGTCAAGTACAACGACAAACTTCCCTCGGGCTTCACCGCTGCATCTAAACCATCGATGCCCCCTTGGTGCCTTGTCAGCCCCACAGTCCATCTCAACGTGCCAGGAATCGGGAAAAAGTCTGAGCTGTCGTCGCCTGTGCTGAAACAACTGTCTCTGCTTCTTCTGCACGAGAGGTACGCAGACAGTGCACATATTTATACTGACGGTTCCACAAACATCCAGTGTTCGTCCGGTGCTGCAGTCGTCCCAGAAAGAGGTATTACCATCAGCTTTAGGACTGACCACCCAACGACATCTACATCTGCGGAACTAGCTGCTCTTCGAGCTGCACTTTGTTTTGTCAATCGGGAACCACCTCGACAATGGTCAATTTTCAGCGACTCAAAGGCAGCCCTACAATCTGTACTATCAGCTCTGCGTCGCGGGCCATCTGAACAGCTCGTATTCGATATTAGATGCCTACTTCATACATCACATGAGAAAGGACATCACGTGACGTTTCAGTGGCTGCCAAGTCACTGCGGCGTCATCGGAAATGAAGACGCCGATAAAGCCGCTCGGACAGCTCTTGAAGACACACAGGAAGAGGCCATACCACTTTCACGTTCCGACGCAGCCAGCAGACTTCAAGTGCTTGCACAGGAGATCACGCTCTCTCTATGGTGCACACCAAGCAGCCAGACCAACCGCAGCGATCAACACGACCTGCCCTCCTTGATGCATCTCTGTATGCCAACCGGACTCCGCCGAAGTGAGGCCACCCTACTTTATCGCTTATGGCTAGGGG
Source organism: Dermacentor andersoni (assembly GCF_023375885.2). Lineage (NCBI taxonomy): Eukaryota > Metazoa > Arthropoda > Arachnida > Ixodida > Ixodidae > Dermacentor > Dermacentor andersoni. The sequence continues at coordinate 65,439,972 of NC_092815.1, read as the reverse complement.
TGGCCTTCACGAAATCTTACTCGTTTCGCATTGGAATGGCCGACAACGCTCTCTGCAATGCCTGTCTTTGCGAGGAGACGCTGGAACACATTCTGTGCGACTGTCCTGAATATAATGTTCAGAGACAGTCCATGGCGTCCGTTCTAGCGCACCTTGACAGTAGACCATTGTCAGTTGCAACCATTTTCACATATCGCCGACTGAAGACATCGCAGCTGAAGGCGACGAAGGGACTACTTCGATTTATGAAGGATACGGGCTTGGACAAGCGACTGTGACAGTGATGTCACGTACCACACAAGAGTGACAGACTGTAACTAATGATGTGTGTGCCGTGTTATGTGCCCTCTATCTCTTCTCCCCATCTTTCATCCCCCCCATCCCGCTCCCATGTGTAGGGTAGCAAACCGGTTAGGCAAAACTGGTTAACCTCCCTGCCTTCCTTCTCCACTTTTTCCTTCCTTCCTTCCTTCCTTGGCGACAATCCCCAGGTCTTGCCAGCGAAAAAATTGAACAGGTGACAGATGCCTGTCAACCGTTTTTTCACGTATGATGCGTGTGGGCTCCATGACAAGTCCCCGTTGATTATGACACCTAGAAACTTGTACGATCGGACCCGTCGTATTATTTGGCCATTTATCATTACACTGTAGTTTGCCATGGGTTTGCGCGTAAATGGCACTAGTGCGCATTTCTCGGAGGAAATTTCCAGGCCTCGATTACGGAGGTAGATAACAGTTTGTGTGGCGGCTCTCTCAATTCTCGCTCGCAACTGTAGGCGTGTTACTGCAGACGTCCATATGCAGATGTCATCCGCGTACATTGATAGCCTGACTGTAGATGGCACGTGCTCAAGGAGAGCAATTAGTGTTAGATTAAATAACACAGGGCTAAGTACACCGCCCTGGGGGACGCCACGGTAGCTATAATGTAGACAAGTATGGCCTTCCTCGGTGCTTACAAAAAAGGATCGCATGCATAGATAGCTCCGTATCCATTCATACATCCGACCACCTACTCCTACCTCTGCGAGAGCAGAGAGGTTGGCTTCATGCGTAACGTTGTCATACGCCCCTTTAACGTCGAGGAATAAAGAAGCGCAGAGACGCTTACGGCATTTCTCATGTTGAATGTAGGTGACCAGGTCGACAACGTTATCGATCGATGATCGAGCGCGTCGGAAGCCCGCCATGGCATCTGGGTAAGTGTTATGGTACTCCAAGTATCACTCCAGGCGTCCTAGGACCATCCTCTCCATTACTTTGCCCACACAGCTCGCCAACGCGATCGGGCGATATGATGAGAGTTCCAACGGCGACTTGCCAGGCTTCAGAAGTGGAACAAGGCGACTTGTCTTCCAGGTTGTTGGTAGTGTGCCATCTCTCCAAGATTCATTGTACACCTCAAGGAGAACTCGTATCGCTCGCTCCCCCAGGTGACACAGAGCTCGGTAGGAAATTCCGTCAGGTCCTGGCGCTGATGTGCGGCTACACAAAGCTAATGCTGCCTTAAGTTCGTGGATTGAGAAGGGTAGATTCATCCGGTGACCACGTGGTGGCGGACAGCTACTCGAAGGCGATGGAATGTTGGTAGCTGTGAGTTGGCCGGATAATCTGGCGCAGAAATCCTTTGCCACGTCAATCTCCGATCTCTTTTGAGAGAGGGCAAGCCGGACGCAGAAAATTTGCACAGGTATAGCCATATACAACTTCGCGGTAAAAGATGGTAGGTGAATTCCTCCTAATGCCTAGTGTAGGCATATCCCCTCGACTATTGAACTGCTTAGTGAAGTACCAATTGAATGCATCAGCGAGAGGTTTGCCCACGTATCGGCGGCCATTTTGAGTAACCTTCTCTACTGATGTAAGGCCGATGTTTGAAATATCTAATAACTTACATTTTTTCGACAGTCTATCCGAACGGTTTACTGTGCATTCAAGTTATCTTTCGCAATAACTTCGTCTTGCATCTCGAATGTCGTTATTTAAATTATTTCTGTACTTCAAGAAGTCATCTACGGTGGTTATGCTTTTGCTGGTGATAAAGAATTTAAACAGTCTATTTCCTCACTAATGCGAGCATGTATTTCACGGGTTATCCAGGGTTTTCTTATTTTTTACGATTTCTTCTTTCTTTAAGAGGAAAGTGTTTTTCGTATATTATGTAAAATTTCTCTAAACACAGTTGATACGCGATGTTTACAGCATTTTCTCTATGTATACGACTCCAATCTGTATTAGATATGTCAACGCAGAATCTGTCCAGTGCGCCGGCTGTTACGGGCTGATAAAGTTCTTTAATTCGAGATACTTGTTGGGGAACTGATTTCTCGCAGAAAAGGCATATGCCCACGGGATCACTCAAATCACCGCACGTAACTCTTGAATATACGTTTGACATGTCAATATTAGTGATGAACAGGTCCAAGAGTGTTTCAGAGGGTAGGCATGTAATTGCAACACTGATTCCTTAGGAGCGCAAAAGCACATCAAAACTAACACTGTTAGAAGACGACGTGAGCATATCAATATTAAAATGTCCACTGATTATAGCATCACACTTATGCAAAACAATAAATGTGAGGTAAAATCCGAAAAATTAAAGAAAGGCACATATGTCACCGCTTGGTAGTATATAAAACGCTGATAGTATTGCCTAATCCTCTACTATTATTGACACAACTTTCACACCAACAGACCACATTCAGAATTCTTGTATAGCTCCAGACTCTTCTTAATTATAATGCGCAAGCCCCCCTCCTCCCTACCCTCGACGTCATCACGGCTGACAGCAAATCTTTGTAATCGGTTGCCTGAAAGCTATCGTTACCATCGAGCCATGTTTCCCATATCATTACAGCATCAAGTGTAAATTCGAAGCTATCAAGGAGTACCTGAAAATAGTTTCTTTTGTTACTTGTCGAGCGAACATTTAGATGACAGCACTTTATTACGTTATGTTTAAGCCACTTTTGAGCAACGGTGTTCTGTATGTCTCGAGGCAGCAGAGACAGGTAAGAAGAATATAAATCGGCAGCAGTCGTAGGCGGATAGTTTGAAGGAATGGCATTACCGATACTCACCACCAAAATTTACAAAACAAATCAAATTAAACACGGTAATATTCCATTTATTTTGTCGGCGGAGCAAAATTGCTTTTGCCTTTTCACTTCCCTTATCTTTTTGTGGAAATCAGCGACAAGTGTCGCATGCAACCAGCTTTTAGGTAACAAGGTGCAAGCTAGGGCCATGGAAGCAAAAGCGAACGCTAACACCGTATACTCTGGCGTTTTGTAGTACAAAAGGATTACAACATTTTAATACATTTTTTTTACGTCTACTCATGGAAGTTAACCTTTAGCCCATTGAGGCTCATAATACAAAAAATAGATAGGTAAAAAAACTGGACAGCAGTATGAATAAATTCAATGTTCGAACTGTTAATTTCTCGATCATCACCTCTGCTTTAGAGTTAGAGTAAGAAGACGATCTACTGCGTTGTTTCTGACACTGCGCAAAGTATTCCTTTCCCCCGGAACACAAGATTCATTACATAGCATTCCCGACGAGCTAACCACTCCTTCACCGCTGAGAATCTTAATCATGTATGCGCCATCAGTTGGTCGTGCAAAGATTTTGCCATCACGCACCCAGACGGTACTTGCAGTCTGCCTTCCGCTTGCATGCTGTAGTTCGGCGAAGTAGTCGCTTGAATTCGGGGCATAAATGCTCGTTCACGAACACCGCTGCTCGAGAATCAATGCCGATATCGTAACACTTCAGGCTCGTGCTGCGCGGGTTCTTCCGAAAACTATCTCGCTTTTGCATATGTGCAAATTGCACTAGCTACCACGTTGTTCTTTAGTTTGGTTCTTAGCAGTCGGAACCCATGCACACGTTCAATATCGGCTGCGTGAAGCGGAACACTTAGACATTCACAAATCTTGGCGACCACTTTAACTAGGTCCACAGAAGCGCTGTATGGTATACCTTTAATTTCAATGTTTGCCTTCCGAGAATACGGCTCTGCTTGAAGTATTCTGCATTCATGGTCCTTTACCTGCTGTGCGAGATCAGAGCACAATACCTCTAACTTAGCAGTTGACTCTCTAAGTTCCTTGTTTTCCGCCTTAATTTGTTCGTATTCTTTGTTTGCCTCGGCCAAGAAAGTCTTGATATATCTTTATTCGTTGTGTAAATCTCGCTCAATACTTTCCTCAAAGTCCTCAAATGAATTCTGCCCGCACTTCATGCTTTAATTCATCAAAAGGTGCTCTGATCTCTTTCGGCATCTTAAGGAGAGCAACAGCTAGCAAAGCAATAAATAAATTGCACTCTGACAGTGACAACGGAACCGCAACTGCAATCCGAATGCAAAGAAAAAGAGCGAAGGCACCGACACTTTGAATTACGCTTATGGCAGCATCAGCAGTGGCAGTATACTCGCATTAATTACCAAAAAGTGCGGAATTGCACAACCACCCGCAAATATCAGTAGAACATCGTTATGCCGTGACGTCTTGCCACCGGTGCCGCTACCAAAGCGAGCGAAGTATGGCCATTTTGACGCGCACAAGATGCAAACGGTAACGTCCAGTAGATTACGTCCAACAATCACAGATGACGGTGGTGGACAACCGCAAGTGCCTTAACCGCAGGTAGGCAGGCCGCAGGGAGAAACAAAGTGTGCCGTCAACTCAGGAACATTTGGCGCCGTAGGACACGTTCCAAAATCGGCAATACGGCAATCGGCTGACTCGGCAATACGGGTGCTCACACTATTGCAGGCTAGTGACCACCAACTACGTACGTTAGAAATATGCGCCTGCTCCGTTCCTGTTTGCTACCAGGGGGGTCGGCACATTTGTGTAAGCTGAGTAGCTGCGCCTGTAGAAATACGACAACTAGGCGCCCTATTACGTAAAACTATTGCAATCTGTTTTTATTCTAATCTCCTGACGTCAAAATTACGTCACTACCGACGACAGCATCGCGCTGTAACCCACAGCGTTGGTTGAAAAACCTAATGAAACGAGCTTCTCGTTTATAGGACGTAACTTTGCTTTCAAAGCGAATAGCAATGTCTACATTGAACAGTTTTTCTTATCTAACTGGCTGAGTTGGCTTTTCACTTTCTGCGTGTATATGTAGCGTTAGCTGCTACGAAGAAAGGGCTCTGCAAAGTTGGCCGATCGTGGAGGCGGTTGTGCAGTCTAACACAGGCCTCTCAAAACGCTAGCTCTCCCGAGGAAAGAACATGAGAACCTGGCGCGGAAAGCACGCGCCGAACGTCTCTAAGAGCTATTCGGCTCTGGCACGAGAGAAGTATGTCTTTGGTCGTGGTCTAGTGGTTAGAGCATTGTGCTGCCGTGCCGCGAAGGCGGAGGTTCGATTCTATTGTCGGTCACGCGTTTCTTTTATTACAAAGGTTCGAGACGAAGCGAGACAGTAATCTAGGTACCTATACCCACCTTATCGCAACGTGCCTGGAATGAGGGCAAGAGTGCTTCACATTGAAACATAAATGTATGCACGGGAGTTAGTGCACGAAGGGTCGCCGAGAAGGACTAGAGCAGGCCAGGATCAGAACAGGGGAAGCACTGGAGCAGCAGGAAATACCGCTTAAGTAGAACCACAGTGCACAGCTGTCACCGGAGAGCCTCATTGAACAAACAAACAAAAAGTGGCTCATTTCCGGCATTTCAGGTACTAAATAGAAGCCGTTCACTGGAATGACGCACTTCAAAATTTTGCAGAGAGGCCTAAAAGCACGGAGGTGCTGACAGAGGACTTGAAAAAGACTCTGAAAAAAAAAGCAGCCCTGATAAAATGGTATTTGCGAGCCGCGATCGCCAGTGCAGCCCTGTCAGAGGGAACCACCCAGTAATAGCCCGCGTAACGACTTCTGTAATAATAAAGTTCCTCCTCCTCACCCTTGCACAAACTATTGCTCAGCTGCCCCGAAAAAGTGCTATAGTGAAGTTGCTAAACATATCTATCAGACAAGATTCTTGAAGAATTGTCCAAACACATTGAGAACACGAAATTGACGCTGGTACAGACATCAAAATGTGGAAAACCAAGTGCATTGGAATCAAAACCATGATTTCGCTGCAAGAAGCAACCAGCCAAAATGCGGTATCTGCAAGAACAGTGCAGCCAACTTTGTTGAGCACATAAGCTGCCCAGGTGCTGATTCTGCAGATTCCGTAAATGAAGTGAGGTCATTAAGTATTCTTCCCTAAAAAAAAGTTATCTTTTTCTCCTAAAGTATACGAAAGATCCTGCTGTAGGCGGATGTATCGTATTCTGCCGGCATCGCCGAAAAAGCGCTCGAGCAGCGTCATCTAATTATCAGCCTTTCGTTAAACTGCAGAAATAAGAAATATCAAGCACGGAACAAGCTGTTGAAAAAGATATCAAGAAATGAACGAAAGCGAGAAATAGGCATCTGGATATACGCGACAGAATCTGGGTAAGCCGACTCCCAAGCCAGTAAGAATGTCGGCACAGTACACGGACGCGCACGTAATGGAGACTTCAAAAAAGTAGAGAAGGCGCTGCACTGCATTCCCGGGATTCATTTGCATTTAGCGAGATCGGCTTGAAAGCGACTCTAAGCCGAGAATAGAAAGCGAGCTCGCCTAGGCGATGGGAACCGGCTAGGAACTGAGAACCCGGAAGCAAAAACGTAAGAAGAAATTGAATATGAAATGGGCACCCGCGAGCGTAAACGCAATGGTGGAAAACTGAGGCGACAAAGAATACAGGAACGTAACAAAAATAATGTTGTCTGAGAAGGCAGCGCTCATACTGAGGAGAGAAAAAAATATACATAAAAAAGCCAAAGCTGTGGTTCTGGGAAAGAATCGATGAAAAATGAGATGGGCGAAGAAAAGAATGTAGCATGGTATAAGCGAAGGAAAGCGGCGCTCTGAATTATGAACGAAGGACACTTTGTGCCAATGAGAACGCTAGAAATTAGGTTCCAGTCACAGCAGGAAACGGCGAGTAACAGGAAGAAAGGGAAAAGACGAAACGCAATGAACTAGTGCTCGTGCGCTGGTTGTAGCATTCATAGCATAAAAGCTTTTACGACGGGAAATTTAAAAAAAGAACGACGAATACTACGCGGTGTTGTTTTGTCTTATCTGGATCGTCGTGTCACGACGCTGCTGTCTCTTCTTTGTTTCAGCGCCGACCAATCAGCAGCCAACATTGCATTACGTCATCTTTAGTTACAGCTAATAAGACCACCTTCATTGCTAATTCTCCTGCTTCGACAAACAATGCCAGTGTCTCTACCATGGCAACTTGGTCGAGCAAATATCCTTGGAGCCTGGCCTCGCAGCTCATCAACCCGGAAAGGCAACGCGCACTTCTACTGCGTACTTCTTAGTGGCTATGGTGTTGGGCTGCTGAGCACGAGGTCGCGGGATGGAATCTCGGCCACGGCGGCCCCATTTATATGGGCGCAAAGTGCGAAAAGACCCATGTATTTACATATAGGTGCACATTAAGTATCTCCAGAGGGTCCGAATTTCAACAGTGCCGCAATACGGCGTGCCTCATAATCAGATCGTCGTTCTGGCACGTAAAATCCCATAATTTTAATTTTCTACTGTGTACTTAAGGCGACAGACTTGTGTGCCCAGCTGCAGGCACGTTGTGCCTTGTCTGGCTCACCCTTTCACTCTCCCATCACCTTCCCCACGTGTAAGGTAGCACACTCGACAGTGTACAGTTAACTTCCGCGTCTTTTCTTCTTTCCCGCTCTCTCTCTTTTTCTCTACAGCTATTGTTTCATTGCCAAGCCAAAAAGTTGGCATTGCTTAGAAAGCAGAGAGTCTCCCAACTTGAATCATTTCTGCAACATAAACTGTTCATTCAGCTATATGCACTGCGGTCCGATTCAAGGAAGAGGACAAAACAAAACACTGGAAAAAATTTACAATGTTTGATAATTTGTCAAGCTCTTCATTGTCACAGCACTAAGTGCAGCTAGATACCTTATATGAATGACAATAACGAGGCCCCGATTGTAACGCGTTTGCCGGAAGAGTTGCTTAGAAGGTTTGTTCTCTTTGTTAGGGCTAGTTGCTTACCGCCGTTTTTCCTTAGCCTTGCTACCGAATACCGCTTGTGTGGGTACCAGAGGCGTAGCTGCCATACGCAAACAGGTACCAGAGGCGCAGTTCTCATGGCGCGTGGCATGTAGTTGTGGTCATTAAAGTTAAAGTAGACTCACGTTTGCACACAAGTATGAGAACATTCAATAAATCGCACCCTTAAGGGTCCAAAAATATCACAAACGAGCATACACAAGGCCAAAGTAGTTGAATCCGCCTTCAAGATGCTAAAAACGAGGTGAATATTCTTCCGACGTGGCTTTCCTGTGAGTGCGAAATATCTTGTGAGTGCTTTTTTTCGACTGTTTGGTTTTCTTAACCCAAGAACAGTCTCTTGCCATGAATATACACTGTAAACAGGTTTGACCCTTTTAGGGAGTTTTGGCCTCGTTGCATAACTTCAGCCCTTAAGGGAGGACAATATCCTCCATTCGAACGGAGTTTTTTTTTACACCCTTGTGTTTGGTGGTGTTAAGGGGAATTATGGGAGTTTTTTAATTCTCCTTTGAACACCAACCCCTGAGTGGTTGCAGGAGTCTATATGGAGAATTATGGGAGGTTTTTAATTCTCCTTTGAACACCAACCCCCGAGTGGTTGCAGGAGTCTATATGGGGAACGTTGGGAGTTTTTCATTCCTCTTTTGAACACCAGAACTATGGAAGTTCTTATGAGGAGCTTTGGGAGCTTTTACAAGTTGACATGGGTATTTCATTTTGCTTCTTATGGGAATTTATAGGAGAAGCGATGGGAGTTCTTACGTACATATTTTCGGAAACGTTTGGCTTCTTAAGGGCGTTTTGAAGGATACCTTTGGGAAATTATTTTACCTCCTTGTAGGAGTGCTTAGGTGTAAACCTGGGAGCAACCGTTCCCATATTTTGGGAGCTCTGCTTAAGGGAGCACTTATGGATAGTTTTGAGAGTTCGATTTTTGCTTTTTATGGGAACATATACGAGAATGCTTGGGAGTGAATTTTTACAGCTTTAGGGAGCTGTTTTACTAAGGGAGTTTTAAACAGATGTTTTGGGAGTGCATTTTAGCTCCTTATTAGGGCTTTTACAGGTAGGTCTGGGAGTTTATTATGCACTTTTTGGGAATTTTACGAGGTTGAAGGGAGTTCTTTTTGTGTGTGTGTTTAGTAGATTGTCTGACGAGTGCAAAAACCATGACAAAGCAATAAAATGTCTGGAAATTTATTGCAGTTCCAGAATCAAATGTGCCAGCATGATAGTACAATCAATGACTATTAGCATAATGAAAGTGAAATAATTCAATAAATTTGATACAAACAAGCAAACCAGTTTGACAGGAAATTCAAGCATATTGCAAGCTTCAGTACAGTTGAAAATCCACAAGTGCAGCCAAGACTGAAATTCAGCGGCTCAAAACATCATGAGCTATTGGGCAGTCATTGCATGCATTAGAACAGGCCACATTTGTTTTTGCATGTAAAAAGCATGCTACAAAAAATGATGCAAAGGAGGCCAGACAGCACCAATGACCTAGAACATAATGAAAGTACCTTTGAATACCTATGCTATTTCTAATAGACATCTACGTACAACTTATTCTCTCATGTAACACACAGCTGCAAAGAAAAAGCAGAAGTGGTACCACCCACTCTGAATCAATTTCCTTAGCGTGCAGCACCTGAAATTCAAGCTTGCCAGCTAGAGAACATGACAAGTTCACAGCAAAATGGGCATAATGTGATAACAGTAGACAAACAGGTGATATCTCAGGCTGAAGTTAATTCAACAAGGGGACTAGTCGTCATCAGGGAAAGAAAATCCAAGCAGACAATTCCAGCTCACACTTACTTGCATACACAGATGTCGCTACATAGGTTTGTGTTGTGATGCCCCATGACCTAAGTCAGCATCAAAGAGGTTCATTAAAGAGTGGCACATATGCAGTGGCACACACCCAGCGTACATACACAAGTTTGTGTCAAAAAAGTTCATTGGAGAGCTGCATCTACCCAGTGGCCCCAAGTGCTCGTAGTAGCCCCAGGGGCACATACTGAATTTTCACAAATATAGGGAGTTTTTTTTTTCAAAATTTCTGGTGTCAGAAGACGCCTCGCATTATATAACTGACATAGACACAAACAACAAGATCACTCATAGAAATTGGTGCCAGCAACCTGCCAAACTCCCATACTTCTACACACCTTCCTACCCCAACTAAACCCCTATGGTGAGCATTTAAACTTACCTCACCTTCTCTATGCACTCACTCATTTTGCTGGATATCCATGGAGTGGAGAAAAGTGAACTATATAAATACTGCCAAGGAAAACGGTTGTTACCCTAACGAAGAAGTCCACTTCTCAAAAAAATTTCTCCACCTGACATAACACCAGCATATCACACAAAGCAGCAATTCAACTATAATTTTTAGTTTTATAATGAAACAAAAATTTCTTAGGATGTGAAAGAAAATATGATACAGGAACCTTTAACAGTATCCATAAGTGTGAAATTTTTACACAGGCAAAGAGGCAAACACTTTGCCACCAGGGCACACATAAGGCGTCATTACATTTTCTCTGCAAAAAGCCTTAACACCCCGACGACAGGTGGTGTTGCATGAAGCCATGCATGCATTTCAAAAAATAGGCATTTTGTATTTTCTTCTTCCGCAAGATCAAGGCAGGCAGGCTGTGATGCTGTGCAAACAGTGGTGGCCTTCAAAAGGGAAGGAATCCACACAAAAAGCCATGGTACTGTTGAGATGGCAGTGCATGATAGGGAGCATTCTGGAAAACCAAACAAAATAGATTATGTACTATTGTATTGCAAACAGACACCGCATGAATATTTAAACATAGCATCACCAATTATTCAACAGTGCTGGGCCATTCAATGCTACCACTCCAAGTGCATCTTGGCCACCTCAGATTTTAGGAAAAATTACAGCCCATTGTACAGTTGCAGGCTGGATGAAGTGGAGAGTATGACGAAAGCCCGTCTGGTCGGGATGATGCATACTAAAAGGAAGAGGTCCAGACACCGACCAAAATGTTTAAAATAGTTTTTTACATTTTCAAATTCAAATAAATTCAAATAACTTCAAAAATTCAAATAAGTACTTTAAACCATTTTGGTCAGTGTACAGGCCTCTTCCTTTTAAGTCGCAGAATGCACAAACAGACTACTTCGCGAAAATTTCACATGGTGTGAGTATCGTTATCTTGTAGGCTAAGGTTGAAACATCACGGCACTGACAAAGCTACAAACAAGTGTTTCTACGAATGACCACAAGGCCTTCCAGAATGTTTCATTATGTGAGATAGACCATTAATGTTTTATCTGCAAAGAGTATCTTCTTATTCTGACTTAAGTATAATAGACCTTCGAGCAATTTCTGAAAAGTATTTTCATCCAGCTCGGGTGGTTTATAGGCGCAAATAACCAATTTAGGAACCCCCATTTTGTAGTGAAGAAAGCTTATATTAAAAAAACCTATAGCTGCAGTGATTAAAAGCTTCTGAAATTTTGAATCAACTCTTTATGCCTGCAGAAGCTCTTTAATTAGGTATTAGGACGCCTTGCAGCACTGACAATGAAAGGAAATCATGACAACATATTACAAAAACTAATAAAATGAATGTGTTCTTGATAATATATGTTGTTGTATTATACACAGATTATACAAAACACCAGCAGTAATGTGCATATCTTCAGAGTGCACACACAGTTCACCAACGTAATAATAAATACAGGTCAACATCATAAAGCAACACATAGGTACTGGCGTTTTTCTTTCACATTGGCCTAAAAACCAATCACATGAGCATTCAGCCATCATATAAGCAGCACCTGCTTGCATGAATTCAAGGAACTTTCAGATGTGCAAAATCGTTTAGGAGCTTTTAAGCAATAGGCATGACACTACTATTATGATTAATTTGTTGCCTGTAAGTGGTAAATCAAGTGAACTGCTAGTTGTCCTTCCGGTGAAGGATATTACAGAAAATGTGAGGACAAAAAGATTATAGTAGCTATTTGGAACTCATGAATGTTAAGAAGATAATATGCAATGTTACCATGCTAACAGACAGTCAGATAAAAGATGATACAAAGAAAATATTATATATAGATTACACAGATGCAAGCATTCTGCTTCTTTATTGCTGCAAAACTCTGTAGTTATAGAAGTGCTTCATCCCCTGAAAAATATTTTTAGCAATACATTCACTATGGAGTTCTATTGAGGATGCATCAGATTTGCATGCTACAAGTGGTTTGAGCTGTTCACAGACAGACATCTGGCTTGTAAACGCAAGAGCATGACGAAATACTGCAAGTGCTCCAGAAAAATGCTTGCATGGTAAGGGAAATGACAAAAACAAGAATGTGGATGAAAAGACCAAACTGCCCCAAAGTCTAATTTTAGCAATGTAAGGTTTTATGAAACATAATTACAGTCCTAAGACAACACAAAATACCAACATGATATGCAGAGAATGGGTGCTGGACATCAAGCAACCTCACTAAACAATGATTACATACATAAAAACGACACATTCGCAGGAAATTTCACAATACACGACATATAAACTATGTGATTCATGATGCACCCATGTCATACATCATATTGTTCAAGTAACAAACTTCTTTATTCAAGACCCCTGTAGAAGGTTTGTTAATGCAGTTATTGGTTTCTTGGATGGAAAAGACCTAGTATACAAATCTGCACTTCCCTGCCTTATATTTGCGAACTGCATGTGTACAGTCACAGTTTGGCATGTTTTGCAATGTTTTGTGAGATATCCAGATGCTGTTACCGCCTACATCTGTGCACAATGCTCCTGCAGCCTGCCATTACCACAAATCCTGGTCTATCCTACATAATACCCCAGTCACGCGGGCACTTTCAAAGTCCTTTGAACCAAAGATTCTTTACTTCAAGGGAGAATGTGCACTGTCACACAGGCACAGCAAAGGAGCCCTACTGGAAGGTGGCTTTGAGTCAAAGGAGTGCGCGTTCGTCCTTTGAAACCTCAAGGGAATACTCCCAAGCCTAGAGGGCCCCTGTCTGACAGTAGAAAAAATAATCTAAAGATATGGAAGTTCAATTTTTACCTCTTCAGAACAAGCTTATAAGTACTGAATACTGTTACTAAAGTACTAAACACTTTCGGGACACCCGCAATCTCCATCATGAAAGCGCCGGTACAGCAACACCGGTACGGCCTGTCGTCAGCAGCAACCTCGACACAACACGGTTGCCATGTGCGATTTGGTTCTTTGGTTAGTGGCTGCTAGGCATCCCAGTCTCCTTGGCTTTTTTCTGCACATCTTTCCTTGTCACTTTTGTTTTTTAGTTTTTACAGCGTTTACGTGTACCTACCGCTACCTAGCCACAACGAACGAAACAAAGCAGCTGAAGCAAAGGCAACAATGAATAATCGACGCCAATGTGCGGTGTACGAAGCGGTACACATGGTGGCCATCATTACAATAAATACATCTGTTTGTGATAAAGTAATGCCTTTACTACGTGTGCATTTTGTTTTGATGTTTCTATGTATTAGGAAAAATAAATGTTGCTGAAAAAAATGTGACAAATTTATTATAAGACGCATTGGGCTATATTTTTTTATTACTTTCAAGGTGATGGTAGCGCTAAGGATACATTGCGGTCTCTGTTAAAAGCTTCAACGGAGACTACCTGGAGACCATGTAGCACCGACATATATCTGTTGAACTAATGTCTTTGAAAGCTCAATGCTCCTTAACTTCAAAGGACCTTTGGCATGCTCGTGTGACGGGTATAACACTTGCTGCTGAAGGCATTAAAGGCACTCAAAGGTGCCTCAAAGACAGGCTGAGCATTCTGCGCAGGTTAGCGTGTCAGCAAGGCCTGAAACACTTGCAGGACATTGTAAAAGATGTCAATACATGGCAAAATACAACAGCACAACATACTCAGAAAATGTAAGGCTAAAATTCCACACTGATATATAAGGGCCTTCCCAGACAAACCGATAAATGCAATAGCACACCTTCTATTGAAATCTCGAATATAAAAATTGATTACTTGAAAAAGATGTACGGTACATGCAAAATAAAATGAGTGATGTATGTTATATGTCACGTGTAGTCAAATTTTGCTGCAAATTTGAGCATTTCATGCATGCATATAATCGCACTCATGTACTAAAACAAGTTCATGTGTAGTGCTCATCCTGTGCATTTCATGTGTTTCATCTTATAGTGTAGTAACTATGTTTCCTAATGCCAGTAACCAACTCTCCCAGCTTTCAGCAATAGTATGCAAGATTATTTATTCTTAGAAGTATGATAGCAGGAAGAAACAAGGATAAAGACCTGTCAACAGGACTAGCATCAACTACAAGCTGATTTGGCTCCTGGATGGAAACGAGTATTAGTAATCGTAATCATTATCAATGTTTCAATGAGGGAGTGGGTGAACCCAGAACTTGCACAAATAACTACAGTAGCCACATGGCTGAACATATGAGCCGTGGGTGCTTCCCTATCTTCCAGCACATGAGGTTAGTTGCAGAGCCCCGAGAGAGCTGAGAGGGAAGTGATTGTGGTTTTCCACATTAGCAAATAAAGATCGACATGTGTCGGAAAATAATCACCATCTCTCATCGAAAACATGTAATTGTTTATAGAGCACTTATCCTCAATTCATTACACAGATTGCGTTAGGTGACTAATTTGTTTTACTACTGTTCTTAGTGCCCCATACAAGATTAACCTTTTCCATGCCAATTTTATTTTCAGAAAACCACTGAAATTTCTAAAATATTTTTATTAGCTATTCTTTGTGAAGAGTTTTTATTACTGCAATATCAGCAGTTCGTTTAAAATTTTCTGCTGCCTCTTACTAGCTGTTTTTCATGTTTTTAGGTTGCAAACAGACAAGGACGCAGAAACTGTCTACATGAGGCATATTTTTTTAAAGAAAGTCAAGCGTGCTTTTGTTATCCTCCATGAAAAATGTTATTGCAGGAAGAAAGGTGGTTAACCGAGGGCCCCTATTTTTATTATTCATATCATAAGAAGCCAACAAACACTGACACCAAGGACAACATAGGGGAAATTACTTGAGCTTAATAAATGAAATAATGAAACGATAAATTAATGGAAATGAAAGCGGATGAAAAAACAACCTGCCACAGGTGGGGAACGATCCCACAACCTTCGCATTTCGCATGCGATGCTCTACCGATTGAGCACCGCGGCGCCGTTTACCGATCCACTTTCTTGGGTATTTATGTTTCCTTGTAGAACCCTGGGAGTGTTAGCCAGCGTTACCACTCACAGACCTTGGCGGCGGACATGGAACATCCTTTCTGCCGCAGGCGTCACGAGAACGTGATCTTTTTTTAGTGAAGGCAACCGGTCAATAAACCCACACATGCTACCTGAAGGCATCAATGTTGCCTGATTCGAGACACTCGTTATGTAATAAATGAGAAGAAAGAGGGTTAACCGAGGGCCCAATTTTTACTAGTAATATCATAAGAAGCCAACAAACACCAAGGACAACATAGGGGAAATTACTTGAGCTTAATAAATGAAATAACGAAATGATAAATTAATCGAAATGAAAGTGGATGAAAAAACAACTTGCCACAGGTGGAGAACGATCCCACAAGTTCACTTTCTTTTTTTTTGGGGTGGGGGCAAAAACTGAACACATAACTAAACACTGATCTATCATGCAAGTGGTGTTTGCCTATCTCAATAGTCTATATAAAGACAGAAAACTAGGCTCAGGTGTTTTTATCTCTAAAAGAAAAGACAAGCTTTTATACGGCAACCTATCAACTTGAAGCCCACGGTAGTAGTTCTCTTCTATGGCATCTAGCTGTTGAGCACGAGTCAAATAAAAATTAATGCAAATGTATTAGTGTTCCATGCTTTTAATGCATGGAAAAGGGACACAAAAGGAAATTAATGAGTTAAGTTAGATTAGAGGTTAGCCTTTTGTAATAACAAATTCATCATTTATACCAAGAACAGAGCTTTTATAAGCAAGAAAATTAGAGAACTGGAACATCAAAGGGCACCAACTAATATATTGAACCAAATTCTGTAGTTTTATTTGCCAAAACCACAATATGATTATGAGGCATGAAGTACGAGGGATTCTGGAATAATTTTGACCCCCTTGATTACTCTACTGTGCATACAGTGCAAAACACACATGCATTTTTGCATTTCACACCTATCAAAATGCAGCTGCCACAGCTACAATTTGATTATCCACCATCAGGCTTGGCAGCGCAACACCAAACAGCCCAACTCAGAGCCCATGCTTGTCAGCAACCTTCTGCAGTGAGTGCATCACTTGGTGCTCATGAGGCAGTACTTCCAGCTGCTTCAGCTGCTTTAAAGTGTGCGCACTGCTGGCTTTTGCTGTTTTACAGCCCTTAAAGCCCAACCACAACAAAAGTTAGGGCTGCATAAAAAAATGATTCAAACAGTGTAAATACAAAACAGCATTCTAGCAATCTTGATACCGAGACTGAAATGAATGCCACAATTACCAGTAACTGGCAGTGAGGCATCACTCAGATTGCAGGGCACCTTAGTGTGGCCTACGAGATAAGGGACCACCTGCAGCTGCCTGCAGTGATAAAAACCTGAAGGCGATGTGGACTCTCGTCATAGCCACTAACCACCAGGTTCATGTGTCGTCTGCTAATACAGTATTAAAAGAATATCAAAAAGAAAATTAGATACCAGCCCCGCAGCTTTGCCAAGATGACTACAGTAGTATTTACTACTAATTTATTACCAATATAGCCAAAGTGAAATTTCATTGCATTTGGAATTTAAGCTTTTGCAGTAGGGGTTTTGAGATGTGATAATCGCAATGCTCCTGTGCTTTGTGACATTACATCACTAGATATTTGACAACGCCGTGGTTCTAAGTGTTTTTACATACATCGATATCTTGATTCTTTTACAACCTAACTCTAATATGACACATCAGAATACGGTAGATAACATTTGAAATGTCTTTAATGGGCACGGAAAAGGACTAACCTTTACACATGAGACACGCATGGTGAAAGCATTGTAAGCAAGGCTCCCACGTGTCTTTAAATAATTTTTCACTTTGGTCGGTGTCAGTTCTGTTTTTTCCCTTGACTCTTCCTAACCGGACAAGACTTCGTCAGACTCAACTTCATTAACCCATTGACAATATGCTGCATATCTTAGGTAAACATTTGATGCTCACCCTAACGCATGTTTCCTGAAGTTACCAACTAAGAGCAAAGAAAGGTTAGCTACTGTATGAACCAGCCTAAATCCATGTTAAGCCCACAATTGCCCAATGTGCCTTGAATAGGCTCTAAAAATGTGTATTAACACAAGGCGCAATAGATTTTGTGCTCACGTTGGCATGTTCATAACAGCTGGCCTCCCTCACTCTCATCATCGGAATCTCAGAATCCCTACTGCGAAAACTTCAGGAGTGGAAAGCAGCAAAGGTAACAGTGCGCAGTTTGAAGCAGCCAGAGGCACTGCCTCATGAGCACAGCAGTTGCACTCACTGAAGAAGGTTAATGACAAATATGGGGCCCCATTCGTGCTGCTGGTTCCGAAGAAGCCATCTAAGCTTTTTTCCCACGCTTGAGTGTAAAAATACAGCTGCTTTTAACAAAAGGCATGCAACACCGTTCATGAATTGTGCCATTGGAATGGTTTACCAAATAACCTCTTACTTCTGGTAAGCTCTACACAAGCCAAATTGGACGCTGCACTGATGAAAGGGCAAGAGAACATTTGCAGAATATAAAAACAAAGTAAGACCAATGCAGGTGAGCATTGTAACACATGCACTTGTCATCCACAACTTGAAATATATTCTTGGCAGAAGTAGAAACATGAATTCACAACTGATATCAGAAGCTCTTTTAATATCAAAGAATGACTGTAATTATTCTTTTTTTTTTTCTATTTCTCACAAGTATGTGTGTGAATGTTTTTTGCTTTCGGTTTACACAGGTTGCTACACCTCGATTTGTTTGACCCTGTTCCCTTCTTTGCAATCTTTCCTCCCTCCCCCTCTTTTATGAACTTCCAGAGAGATTATATGAATAGTTCCTGCTTTCTTAAAAAACATGGCACACACGCGGTGGATGTGGAACATCCTTTCTGCTGCAGGCATCACAAGTACGTGATCTTTTTGGGTGAAGGCAACTGGTCAATAAAGCCCCACATGCCAACTGAAGGCATCAATGTTGCCGGAATCGAGACCCTTGTTATGTAATGAACGAGAAGAAAGCAGGTTAACCGAGGGGCCCGATTTTTATTAATCATAAGACGCCAACAAACAAAGGCACCAAGGACAACACAGGGAAAATTAACGGAACTGAAAGTGGATGAAGAAACAACTTCCCGCAGGTGGAGAACGATTCCACATCTACGCATTACGTGTGTGATGCTCTACCGATCGAGCTAACACAGCACCGTCTTCCCATCTATTTTCTGGGGTATTTATGTTAATACTAGAACTAACCCTGGGATTGTTAGCCAGTGCCACCACTCACAAACCTTGGCGATATGTAGAGCATCCTTTCTGTCGCAGGCATCACGAGTATGTGATCTTTTTGGGTGAAGGCAACTGGTCAATAAACCCACACGTAGTACCTGAAGGCACCAATGTTGCCAGATTCGAGACCCTCGTTATGTAATGAACGAGAAGGGGGTTAACCAAGGGGCCCGATTTTTTACTGCTGGTGTAGTACACACTTTCCTGCGTTTAGGGTGATGCCAGCTTCTTGCAGGTGCTGAAGTACTTTGTGCAGTCGTGCATCATGTTCTGTCTTCGTGCGGCCAAACACTATTATGTCGTCTTGCAGACATGCTTGGCCGTCCAGGCCTTCTAGCAGTCTTAGCATTTCCCAGTGGAAAAATTCAGTTGCTGTGGAAATTCTGAAGGACAATCAGAGGAACTTAAAATGGCCAAGTGGCGTCAGGAAAGTGTTGTACCTCTGGGACTCGGGTAACCAGTAACCAATATCCGGCTATAGCATCAAGTTTGCTAAACCAGGCAGCTCCGGTGAGTTTGGCCAGGCAATCATTGATGGTGGGCACTAAGACTCATTCTCACAGAATGTTCTATTTTAACCCTCCAAAGTCACTGCAGATTTGAAGCTCGCCTCCTTTATTTTTAGCCACTACCATAGGTGCATGCCACTCTGTGGTTTCTTCGACCTTTATGATGACACCCAGGCTCTCCGTTCTCTCCAACTCACATTTGGACACTCGGCAACATGGGCAGAGGTACTCGCCCCGAGTACATAATAGCACACCGCTTGGCATCAGGGAGTAGCGATATATTGTAATCGGTCCTGAGAAGGTAGGCCCAGGTCTGTAGCCAGGTAGAGGTAGTGGCATAAAATGTTGGCTGGGTCGCTGACCTTGCCTTTTGACTCCGCTACTTCTAGGAGACTTGGTTGGACATTGAAGGATTTGATTGCGGGGGGACGTCAAAAAGTGCGTCATGCAGCTTGTCTATTACATAAATTTGTTCTTGACACAACCAGCCATTTCAGCACACGGTAGCAGTCTAACCGTTGCTTTTTTTGGTCCTGCCGGGTCCGAGCAGCTGTTCTTTTGCTTGCTTCAGGTTTCCCGTGACTTGTTCATCGTAGAGGCTTGTTGGCATGGCAGTCACATCTGCACCAGTGTCTACCTTGAAGCCATTGACCACCACATTGATTTTTCATGGCCCAGGATCCTGTTGGTCAGTTAATTGTCCAAGTAAACCTCTTCCAAAACAGCTTGGTATGTGCATTTTGTTCTGCTTTTTGGAAGCGGAAAAGCATATGGCAGCTGTGTTCCTTTTTACTGCAGGCACTGCATGTTTTGCCATTCGCCGTGCACATAGTGTGTGATGGTGAACCATAGGTGTCTTGTTGAGCCATACCACTTGCATGTCAGCGCAGTTTGGTCACGCTGGTTTTTACGAGAATTATTTGACTTTCCTTTGCTCTTCGAGAAGCTGTGCATGGTGTCTACAGCTTCAAGTGATTGTAGCTGTGGCCGTAGGTACTTTTGCTGCTGTTTGATTGTTGCCGCCATGTTGCGAGCAGCGTTGACAGCAGCTTCCAGAGTAAGCTCAGCATTAAGTTGCAGCTTCTCACTTACCTACGTGTCTGTGGGACCGACCACGAGTCTATCACAGATCAGTTCCTCTTTCAGGGCGCTGTACTCAGAGGCTTCAGCGAGCCTGAAGAGTTCGGTGATGAACATATCGGCTGTCTCATGCACGTCTTGCTTCTGGCTGTTGAACTTTGCACACTCGTATATCATGTTCATCCGTGTCAGGAAATTTTTTATGAACAGTTGCATTACTGTGTTGAAGTCGAGTTTCTCAGCATCACAGAGCCTGAGCAAGGCTGGACGTCTTTGGATTCAAGACCCATGGCATAAATGAGTGTGTTCACCTGCGTCTCGTCGTCGTCTTTGGCCTGGAGATAGCTCTATAGCCCTCCCTTCTCGTGAGCCACCGTTTCTACTCCTCGGGCTGCCGAAAATCAAGTTTTTCCGGCAGTTTGACGACGAACGAGTTTAGTGGAGCTGCGTGCTGGGCTGTGGACACTGTAGGTGAAGCCATGGGTAGCAAAGTTTCGTATTCACCGCAGTGCGCTGTGATGTAGACTTCTACTTGCGTGGTGCATTTCTCACAGCGTTGTCGAGTATACCACCGTTGCCTCCATGTCATGGTCGGGTGACGAGCATACGTGATTGACAAAACGTAAGTGTTAACTGGAACTGTTTACTAGGTTGTGTATGCAAAACAAGCACGGCTACATGTCGGCTCGGCTTACACGGTCTGGTCCGCTCTCCCAGAGGCGTTGTTCCGCATCTTACATGACCGTGTACACAGCGCCATCTCGTTGCGGTAGCTCGCATGACACGGTGCACCAGTGTAACTCAATGGACAGCAACTTCAAAAAAAGTATATTTCGGAAGGCTGCCCAAGTTTAAACAACTCTCAGTTAACGTTAAGGCGATTTGCCCTCTTATTAACATGCACATTTACGCCACTAGACCATAACCTCATTGCTACATTATAGCACAGTTTTGGTCCGAATTAAAACACTGATATAACACAGCGGAAAAGTTACGAATAAGTGCCATAAATACAAAGAATATTAGAAGGGCATACACTATTATTCTTGCTAACTGCTCATTTGTTGAAATTCTGGCAGTCTTCTGAATTATAATTTTTAAACGTGCTGCCCATTGAGTTATGATAATGCATTGCGGTGAAATTTGATAGATGGCCGCAGAGCCAATTCAACATTTCAGTTTCAACCACAGCTAGTTACCCCTATGCTTTTCTTGGCTTCATTGCCTGCTGGCTTTATATGGTCGTGATTTAAAAAAAATGAAGCCCGTTTTCCTTCTCATTCATTCATGCGAGGGTTTGAAACCTCACAGCTTTGATGCCTTTAGGTAGCATGCATGGGTTTATTAGCCACATGCCTGCTCTCTTCAGTTCAGGTGTTACGCGACACCATCGTGCAAAAAAAGATGTTCCACATCTGCCCACCATGGCTCTAAATGGCGCTCGCTAACACTCCCAGGGCATAAATACCATAAATACCCAAGTTAGCACAATTGGTAGTGCATCGCGTGTGTACTGCAAAGGTTGTGGGTTCAGTCACCACCACAGACAAGGTCCTTTCGTCTGCTTTCATGACTTTCTTTCAATATTTTCTACATTTCAATTTCAACCACAGCTAATTACACCAACGCTTTTCTTGGCTTAATTGCCTGCGACCTTTATATAATCAGCAAAAATAAGGTTACAAGAAAATTAAAATAAATAAGTGGAGGACAGGGTCATCGGTGTTCAAAGAAGCACCTTCCTTTTTGTATCGTTAACCAACATGTGCGCCCAATAGGTAACTCCTCTACCTGCACATCGAATGACAATGCAAGAGATGCAGCTGGAACCCACAGTCAAATATATGTACAGCATACCAATGCATCTCTCCTCCAAAGGTAGTGAAGAGCACAGGTGCCTGTAGAGTTGCGTGCCACGGTTCCTCTTGCCAACCCATGGAAAGGAGCATAAGTGATGCTGTAGAGCTTGCTCCTTCAAGCAGTGTTCAGGTATCCATTCATAATCCTGCATGTAGTGTCCAATGTATTGTAGATATCAAGACAGCTTCAGTCCTGCAGCAAATAAAGTGATCAGTTCTAACCAAAATGTTGAGATGTAGACACTTTGGCAGGCGGATGTTAAATGTTGAAGTTTCTGGGATGCCAGTGATAATTTCATTAAACATTATATGGGCCACTCATACAGGGATGGAAGCAGTCAAAGAAGTTTTGGAGCAGCTCTGGGAGGTGGCAAATTTGACACACTGGAGCATGAATTGCCCGTTTTCGAGCAGTAAATACATATTTACATGAGTAGCTTGGTAGAGGTCAATGAGTGAAATACAGGTATATGAAGAAAAGGTGTTCCTTATTTTACTTTACAGAGCACTATTTGATTATGGCAGATCAGTTCTGTGGAAGCCTGCAAGGCAAGTAAAATTCATGACAGGAAAAATTTTCACCCACCCTACTTTAGCATGAAGCTACGAAGGAGACCTGTACAGGTTTCTCGGAAACCACCATTAAATTACATACTGGATATGACAACTAACTGTGGCCAAGAAAAAAATTAATGAGTGCTTTCCGTGAACATCACCCACTCTATGTTGATAGGTTTATGTTTGTGCTACTCAAGTTTTTTTTTCCATTGTGAACAAGCAATTATATGTACTTGTAATGAATGTTTATTTCCTTACTTATCGAATATGGTGCCAATGCAAAGGTTGTGGAATACGCCGAGAAATGACCGATAACAGCGTTACAACGACCTAGTTCATGTGTGGTCTTTTTTTTTTTTCCGAGAAAAAAAAAACAAACAAACAAGCGAATTTTTCTTTAGAAATTCACGTGACAATGCGCTCCGCAACAGTAATATAAGTGGTCTCAGACAGAAACAGTGTCATCAGCGCACTGCATATATTATGAATGTGCAAACCTGGGGCACAGTCTTGTAAAGGTTCGCAAAGCGAACTGTTACCAAGATCGCGCTACTTCGCATTTGGTAGGGACTGTACTTGCACGCCAAAAACTGCTGACATGTCGAGAAAAAACTGCAGCTGCTCTTTCCCAGTGCCCCTATTAGACAAAGTTTTTGTAAAGATTGATGCAATAGTGCGCAGAAGCATTGTCATGGTAAGGACAGTTTATTTTCACCTTTTATTTATTTCACGGGCTTTCATTCTCGTGCCTTCACAAATCCTAGGCTGTCTTAAATGCTGTTACCGGCCATTTGTAACCATCATACAAAGCTTTTCACTGACATCTCATCGATTAGGTAAATCAAGACACTCATCAGATACAGTGAACACCATTCGAGTAGTGCACTCTGGTAATTTTTCATTCTTGGCAACCTGCAGTTGAGATAGCAGAATATTGCAGAATAAATGTGAAGTGACGTAGTGGTCATTGCATATTTGCGAGTATTTTATATCTGTTTTGACACACTGGTTGGAAAAAAGACATGAACGGGCATGTTAATTGCACTTGAGCTATGGTATACAAGTTTCCCTTGTTGTGCAAGGGCGTCTACATTAGACAGACGGGAAGGGGTATCAATGATTCATAATAAGGTTAGTTACAGCGCAACCTAAGACAAGGACAACAGAAGGTACAAAATGACGACACGGCGCTGTTTTGTACCTTCTGTTGTCCTTGTCTTAGGTTGCGCTGTAACAAACCTTAGTATGAATCCCAACCAACTGGCCCAACTTGCCGTTCTGATGCAGTATCAACGATTGCTTGGGCGAGCATAGTTACAACCTTCATAAAAGTTAACGAAGTAGGCCCCTTGCGATGCATTGCAAGACTTGTGGATGCAAACTAGTTTTTTTAAAGAATGTGTCATCATAGGATGCAGTAACATTCAACTGATGCGCGAGATTACTGATCAGGCTAATGCCATTGCCAAATACGTTAGGGTGTGCGTGAGTACACCCTCCTTATCTTTATCAGGCAAGGAACTTTACTTTCTAAGTTGGTCGGCACGTTTTCAGTGAACTGCAGCCGTCTGCTTCTTGTAAGGTTGTTGTTTTAGTTGTTTTTCTCATGTGTGCTATGAGCGGCGCATATAATGTGCAGTAGGGTCGTGGAATAAGACCAGTTAGAAGTTAGTGCTCATCCTGTCACCTGTACTTTTTCTTCCATACTCAAACTGAGTTATGCTAAAGCAAGATAAGAATCCATTCAGTCAGTTTGTGCCTTCGAACCAGTTCACCTCCACAGTGCACAATGATGCTATTATAAAGGGACATTGAAAATATTGTTTATTTTCTTTGAATAAATAAAGTTTAATATGAAGTTCACACTGCATTTTGCAAGTTTTAATTACCCTAGTATAAATTTGTATTCTAGAATGTGAAGGATGAAAACAAGCATTTCCAACCTTACACATTTCCAATGACATCTAATCACTACAACTTAGAGGAAAGGCGCTACGATCTCAAACAGTCGCAACTTCTATCCGCGGTTGTTGTATATAAAGGCATTACGCACCGAGAGAATATGGTCAAATCTTAAAGCTAAAACTACGGTAAAGGCTTGTACCAACACGCTTAAACAAGGGAGAACATTTCAAAACACATAGTGCGGAGGTAAAAAAAATAGATCATGGAGTTTTACTTGCCAAAACTACAATCTGATTATGAGGCACGCCATAGTGGGGGGACTCCGAAATAATTTTGACCACCTGAGGTTCTTTAACGTGCACCTAAATCAAAGTACATGGGTGTTTCTGCATTCTGCCCCCATCAAAATGCGGCCGCCGTGGCCGGGAATCGATCCCACGACCTCGTGCTTAGCAGCCCAACACCATAACCCCTAAGCAACCACGGTGGGTACAGTGCACAGCTGTGAAAATGTTTCCTATACCAGAAATAAATTTTTGGCCAGGGGCTCAAGAACCGGGGGAATCGCGCCCTGTCTGGCGCTGTTCACAGTGCCACCTCAGCCAACTGGCACATTTGCACGCGAGAACGAGAGCACCAAGTCCGGCCATGACTGGTAAACCCATATGACGATACATTACCAAAATATAGAGTAACTAAAACAAAAGGACGCGTACAAACGAGATGTGTCCTTTTTATTCAACTGACATATAATCTTCGCGCCTTCTCCCCCTTGTGCGATATAGAGGTTACACAGTTCTGCTTATTCTATCGTCTTACATCATGCATGCGCACTGAGCACATCAATACGTTCTGGATATCGCAGAAGCCGTTGTTCACGGCGTGAGACTCACGATAGCGAAGTCAAATGCGATCCTTCTAGAAATAAAGAAATTGTTTGCCTGCGACAAACTTTGCAAACAAGAAATAAAATACGAGCTTACCAAAATGCTTCGTCCAGGTTGGTGGCGGCACGCAGTTCGTTGGCGTTCACCGTTGCGCATTACGCTGTGTTGTTAATCACGCCGCCCTCGCTTGTAGGCGTGAGAAGAGCATCAAAGTATTATTCTTTTCTGTCAAATACTGCTGCTTCGTAAGTACAAATAGAAAACTTTGAGTTGTCAAGCCTACCCCAGCATACTGGCACATAACAGCTTCCCGCGCTCAAATCTCGCTGTGGATTCGAATTCGCGCTGCGTGCATTTCGATGAGCTGTTGGGGCGCCACCTAGAAGAGTTTGAATATGGACAAAACAAAACAAAGTTCTAACATATGTCCGTCTAGATTATTTTATATTTATTTATTTAAGATATAAGGCACATGCTGTTTAGAAAATACTCACGGCAAACAATGTTTCAGTTTAGTTTCTTTGGCCCCTCGGCCCCTCCGATTTATGTCCATTGTCAGCTGGCCTGCGGCCTTTAAACGATATTCCTTACATATTGTGGCTCAATGTCGAGGACATTAAACCTGGTTGAATGGGGTTTAAATGGAGGGACAATATTTCGTTTTGTAGAGTATTGCTGCTGGGGATAAAGCGAGAAATATAGGCTGCTTCTCGTCGGCAAAAGGAGCCGGACGAGCAAGTCACGAAATGCAAGAAAACGAACGGCTTGCATGATTACTAGTACAGTCTCGCTTGGTTGACCAGTGAGAAACAGCATAATTAACAACCTAACAAATACAATGGACAGCCGCCAAATCGTTGGTCAATTAGACATGTTAATGATGAGTCAGAGTGGTTGTTATTTCGTGTTTGTCCGTTTGTAAACGTGTTGTGCAAAGCTTCGTTTATTCGATGTTGTGCCCCATTTCCACCAGAAAAAGAAAGAAAGAAAAGCGGCGTGTTTCTGTTGACGCGGCACGCGCAAGTGAAACGGATTTACGGGCAAGCCACGCGTGTCACGTTCACACATATATCGCTCAATAAAGCATTCCGGCGGTATCGATCGACATACCGGCCGCACCACTGGTGGTAACGGCTATAGTGGTACCGGTGGTAATAAGGGGAGCCGAAAGGACCTAGAACCTCAGGGCACTACAAGAATATATTTCATGGTTTCACACCTGCTTACTGCAAAAGTGTACAAAGTACATGCATGGTATAGCACTGTACTCGTAATGCAAAAATAAACGAATTAAAATTAATTTGTAAACTAAGAAACCAAGGTGAACCTTCAATAATTCACGAACAGGTAGGTTCACACTCAACTGACTCATGAAACAGTATGCTAGCTGTGCCAAGAATCTTAATTAGTCGAGCAATTAAGGGTGGTGACTGTCATGTGCAATGCCTTGGGGAAATGCATGCAGAAGTAGGACAATAGCTGTTGCTCTGTCTTTGCTCATGCCCTATCAACTGATTAATCACTTATTTATTTATTTATTTATTTTTATTTTCACATACTGTAGTCCAATTGGGCTATCGCAGGAGTGGGTTTGTACATTGCATATAACAAAATATTTTTCTGCACAAATCAACTTCAATGCCTTAAAAAACATGATAACTTCAATATAAAAGATACAGTCAGTATAATAAACGCAGCATGAATCAAGTAAATACAATGATTTTTCTAATTTACCTAGTTTCACCTGGGAGTAAGTTCCATTTTTCAATTGTATGAGGAAAGCTATACTTAAACAGGTTAGTATGCAGTTCAAATGGAGCAAGGTTAAGTTAGTGGCTATTCCTAGTAGGTTTCAAATTATCAGGAGACAGATAGTTGTTCTTTAATGAGTAGTGTGGGGTGTTATTTGAATTATGCAACAATTTAAGGCATTCATAATCACGCCGCTTGGACAGAGGTAGTAAACCGATTTGTTGTTTATTTAAGTCATTATTCCAAAAAATTGGAGAGTTGGAATTTCCCCTCACAAGGCGCTATTGGCAATAAAATCACCTACAGTGCTTGTCGAATGGGTGCCGCAGTGCTACAGTTGACCTGCAAAGACGGGGCCGAACCCCTGCTTAGAAAATGGAAGAGAGGCCGAACTCTCTCGAGCCCTGGCTAACTTTGAGCACTGACTGTGTTGAGTGGTATACTATATATTGTACTACCACACAGTACAATGATGTATATTAATGATTAATACAGTAATATTATGTATATAATAATAATAATAATAATAATAATAATAATAATAATAATGATTCAGATCTGCTACCATATCTGCATCTCCTTCCTTCATGCTACAGAAAATGTCTATGGAATTCTTGCTGTCAAATCAATAAATATATACTTCAGAGCATTGTTGCGTTGTTGTGACATCACTGGAAACATCACTTCACAGCATTAAACCTTTATCGGTCAAACCTGTGCTCAGAAAAACATGTGGCACTCAAAGCACAACAACCCAGCGGCGAGCATGGTGTGTCAAGCGCGTCACATGACTCGTCAAAGGTCGTAACATAATTGCTGGTGCTATATATATATATATATATATATATATATATATATATATATATATATATATATACATACCTTCCGCAAAGTACAACACTATTTGCATCTCACGTTGACTGATATCTTTCAATTGTTAGTAGGTGAAATGCAATCCACAGAAAAAGGATAAACAATTGTATGCATATCTATCAGTATAATCACGGAGTATCAGGCTGGGCATCAACCAAATTGATTCTTAATATCTGTAACTGTGGCAAGGAAAGCATATGTCGCCTTGAAGAAGACAAGTCCACTTGTTGAAACGTTGGCTCCTGCTTTCATCTTGTTCTCGGTTTGCTCATCGTCTTGAATTTCCATTTCCTGCCTTCCCCATGTTTTCCCTGGGTTTGTATACATGGTATTTTAACACGCAGCCTAAAAGATTGCAGATTCTTCTCCTATATGCATAGTTGGTATATAATTGTGAATCAGCAACACACTAAGAAAACGTTTTCTTCTAGCATAACACTGAAGCATACAAAGTTGAAAATTTACTGTGCCTACCTGGGCGCCATTTCACATATTTAAGAGGTGAATCATTTTCCTTTGTGTACATGTGCATTGGGCTAGCTCCCAGATCAAACTATATGCCATCAATCTGCACAGTTGGCACAGTAGGAATTCACAAGACAAATTTTAGCAGTGTGCACCTTGTTTACACTTTTCTGCATTTCTGTATGCAAGATATAACACTACAATTTCTGCTGAAGATACTGTGCTTGTTGTGCAGGCCATGTTTTGATGCTAATGGATGGCACCTGTATAATCATGTAAGACTTTTGTGAATATATTGGCACAGCAGCACCTTCTGTTATTTTGTATGTATATTTCTGACCAGCAACACAACCAAGCAGAGGTATATTGTGCTGTAGGCAAAACAAGTGGCCACTTAGATTTGGCAGCTCTAGATGGGCACATCGCATCTAGTCGTTCCTCACCCCACTTTAACATTTACATTTCACCAATGGCAAAGGACAATGTTGGATTCCGTAAAATATCCAATTTCAAATGCACTATGGATGACTGACTTTTGAAAGAACAATGAAGTGATGCCTGGAAACCTGTGTACCAACTTTCTTCCCATATTAGTTACTATAATGCCTTACAATGTGTCTTAAAATTCTTCACATGGTGCACCTAAATTTGGTGCTAGAGTGGAGAGGAGTGCAGTAGTTTGACTTTACCTAGGGTAGCAAAATGCCTCACAACACTGCTACATCAAAGTAGCAGTGTTGCAGCGCTCAACGGTGCCCTTAAAGGCATCAGTTGCGCCCATCACATAACAGGGGCAGGGAGAGTACAAACATAAATGAGATTACAAAGAAATAGTTACAACAAATAATAGGACAAAGTACAGAACAAAGGTATGCTAACATTATTTAGGTATTAAGAAACAGAATGTAAGAAATCATAAGAATTGCAAAACAAAAGTTATGCACACAGCAAAATAAAATGTTGAAAATATGCATGCACACATAAACTACGGTATTAATACAGGTATTTATTAGTAACTCACAAAAACAACTAAACAAGAATGTAATAAAAAAGGCAACTAATTAACAGTGCGTAGCACGTCGTAAAATTTTAATGTCAGATTCTGTGGCAATATCAGAGGGAAAGCAGTTCCCTTCAGTGATGGTGCAGGGTATAAAGGAGCATGCATATTGTAACGTGCGAGATGGTGTACGCTTGAATATGAGGTGGTGATCCCGGCATGAAAATACGACAGGTGGTGACTGAAAGAAATCATTGTGAAGAGAAGTACGATTATAAAGTTTGTCAAGCAGGCAAAGACGCACTGATTTGTGGCGAAGGGATAGTGCTTGTAAATCAGTGCGTGCTTTTAATGACGACACGGAAGTGTAAGATGAATAGTCGGAAAATATGAAGGTGAGCAGCCCAGTTTTGAACAAATGCAATCTCGTCAACAATGTTTACCTGCCAGAGTGCTATATTAGCGATGCGTATTCGAGCTTTGTGTGGATTAGTGTAGTGTAAGCAAGTTTATGTATGTTGACAAAAGCATGCTTTAGGTTTAATTTGATGATGCCAAGAGAGTGGTGAGCTGCTGCAAAGATGGAGTAAATGTGGTGGTTTCATGCTAAGTCATAATGTAAATGAAAACCTGTGCTGGTAGTTGAATGTTAAACTGGGATCTTCGAAATAGTCGATGACTTGTGAATTAATAATGTGTTCCATAAGTTTGCGAATTGTACTGGTTAATAATATTCATTGGTAGTTAAAGGGTGATAAACACTCGCTGGATTTGTAGAATGGGATGACTTTAGCCACTCACCAGTCTTAAGAATGAACCCAGGGGGTATGTTGCGACACTAGCTGGGACACATTCTTGAGCAGCTTGTTATTAAATTTGCTGTGACCAGTTGTAGATGAAGTTTTTAATCTGTTTAGTAAGGTAAAAATGCCCGACCCACTAATAACAATTTCAGACATGTCAGATTGCATGGGGAAGTCAGGGCATGCAGTGATGTCTTCACATTTGGACACTCAACAAAACATATCATTTAGTAACTGCACACACTATAACTCAGGAACTACATCACCACCAGAATTAGGATTATGTCAGGCTGTGAATAGGGGTTTATTACGTGCCATAATCACTGTTATTCATAATAAATCATAGCTGTAAACCTGTTGACGTGTGGATTTTAGTAGCATCTGGCATTCTTTGTCACATAATATGTATCTTTGCCATGTCTTGGCTTTTTTTTTTATTTGCCATTCTATAGAGCGCTTCATTTTATTTATGAGGTGCTGCAGGCGTTTATTGAATGTTTTGTTGCATCTAATGCTGAGAAAAAGGACGAACATTTTGATAAGATTTGCAAAGGTGGCTCTAAACATAACCAGTTCTCTTCAATAGCTCGACTGTGTCTGCAAAGGTGGCTAATTAACGATTATGCCGAGTAATGTTGGCCCTATTGTAGCACCTAATGTGTTTAGTAGTGTTTTCTTTTTTGTTAAAGAGAAGTTAAGCAGACCTACTATAACTGCATGATCAGACAGCCCGTCCAGGTGAGTAATGCCGGAACAGATTAGAGGATCGCTGGTCGAGATGAGGAGGAGGAGGAATAAACATTTATTTTTGAAACAGCATCCCGGGTTAAGCCCCAGTTCTACTCTAGGTGGGAGGTCTCCTCATTCCAGGAATCCTCTGGCCTTCGCTGCCTCCTTGGCCCTGGCGACGAGGTGTCATTGTTGCTCCAGGCCCTCGGAGACGAGCTTGGCCTCTCACGTTTCAATGAGGTCTTCGCTTTCTTGTCTGGCGTTATATTCTTTCGGTGAAGGCGATGCGTCTGTATAGATGCCATGGACACTCGAGGATCAGGTGCGCCAAGGTGTATGGTAAGCCGCACATTGGGCAGCGGTATCCTTGTAGCATTGGGCATAGTCTGTGCATGAATATTTCCTTGTAGCATTTGGTATAGTCTGTGCATGAGTATTCCGTGGGTGTAAGTGTTACTCTGTAGTCTTCTGAGTGTGGTACTTTCTTCTTCGGTGAGCTTTGGGTGAGGTGGTGGGTGCAGCCTGCGTTCCAGCCTGTGATATTGAAGGATCGCTGAGTAGGTGATGGGTACGGTCTCTGCCCCTGCTGACGCAGACCGGCATCTTGAGAGTAGGAAGGGTTGGCCCGGCAGGTGTGGCCTCGGGCCACGGCGTGTGCTGATTCGTTCCCCTCCAGCCCGTCATGCCCAGGAACCCAGGTCACGCAGGTGTAGCGGATCGAAGCGCTGTCGTGCTTCAATATCTTTAGTGCTTCTGTCGACACTAGACCCTTAGCATAGTTCCTGACAGCTGCTTCAGAATCGGAAAGAACTACAGCTGCGTCTGCACGTGGTAGTTGCTAGGGCGATCGCCGTCTCTTCTGCAGTCTCAGAGTTTTGCGCACGGACTGTGGCAGACGCTAGCTCTCTGCCCTTAGAATCTGTGACATTCAGGGCGTAAGCATTTCTTTGCGGGTATTTGACTGTGTCGGTGTATCTGGCATCCGGACCTTGCCTGTGTCTTTGCCGTAGGGCATCCACTTGGGCTTGTCTTCTTTCCTTGTGGTACAATTGGTGCTATGCACAGGGATTTGCAGATGTTTGGAGGAATTCTTTCTTTTCAGTCCGTGGTGGCCTATAAAGGTTTCACTGTAGCTCAGCCGTTGCAGCACTGATCTCCCGGTGGGCATGAGCTTAAGTCATTCTAACTGACTGGCTGTACGAGCTTCGGCTAATTCTTGCCAGGTGTTGTGTATGCCCGTCTTGAGAAGTCTCGTAGTCAAAGCCGTAGATGGTAGGCCCAGGGCAGTTTTGATGGCTTTGCATATTTGAATGTTAATTTTTTTCTACCTCTGATGAGATCTAGAATATTGGCCAGTGTACATGATGAACAGGTTGGGAGAGTAATGAGTTGAGGTAACATATACAGGAATGAAGGAAAATATGCCATTGAGCGTGAGCAGCTGTGACAGATTCTGTTGTCCAGTTAATAATGGAGAAATTAAAATTGCCATAAATGATCACAGTAGAATGCCAAAATAGCATATGCACTTCATTTAGAATGTTTTGAAACTCGCTTGAAAATGCACAATTTACATCCGGAGGGCAGTAGTATGCACTTATGAGAACATTCTGCTTGAGCATTGAAGTGAAATGAAAATGTGCTCTAGGAATGAACGAATGCCAGTTGGAACTGCAAGAATTTATTTTTTTAAAGCTATGAGCATGCCACCTTCTATGCAGTTGCATCATTCACAACAAAAAGTGTTGCATGCAGATGTGAAAAGAAAAATTTTATAGGAGATGGTATCGTTTAGCCACGTCTTGATTAGTACAAGAAGAGATGTCACGCATGAATCAATGAGTGATGAAAGTGACATATATTTTGACATCAAACTTCAACCTCTAGTGCATAAGAATGACAGGTTTGTAGACGTGTTATGGGTGTGTGGTTGCATAAACTGTCAGTTTCCACACTTGCATAAGATGAAGGTTTGGCTTGTCATTCTTAAAGCATGCTGAGACAGACGCACTGCACAGTTTATTTCCGAGTCCCAAACGTATGTGTCGTTGTTGACCAAGAGCTTGTTAAAAACCAAGCAAGCTTAGTGTGAGCTGTCTCATACTGACTACAAATTTTAAAAAATTAATAAGAAAATAAATATATCTGTCATCCTGATTGCTGATTTGCTGTTCCTAAGTGATGGAGTAGTGTGAAAGTGACATATTTTATTTGTACATATCGTACTCAACCCACTGCAACAGTAAAAAAAAGGAAAGAAAGGAAGGAAAATGTAATTTTGTGAAATTATACAGATGGAGCATCCTTCTTTTTTTTATGCTGAAGTAAACAATCAATATATGCACATGTGAATACGATATATGTGCATGCACTAGAATAACTTTCACCAGTCATATTATGTCAGCAAGACAGCAAGGTGGGCGAATTGGTTAGGATTTATCTTAGTTTTGGTAACAGCTAGCGCAAAGGTACGATGAGTAGAAAACGTTATTAAATACACGAGCAGGGCTGTTAATGGTTTGTGAACACTTTTCTGTAACGCTATGTGTTATATCCGCGTCCACAGCGACCAGGCCGGCATGGATAAGCGTAGTTTATGATTGAGCTCTTCCTTGTCATTTGACGCGCTGATAACCACGACTTATTACAATACGGCAGTTTCTTAACGTTTGCTAATCCGGCTTGGGCAAAGCTCCCGTCGTTGTGTGCCACCTCACGTCCGCCGTACGCGGTGCCGGCCGGGCAATAATAGATTGACTTTTAGATGGTAGTACGCTCGCTGCGTGAGGGCACCCCGCAGGTGAAGGGCATGGGAAAATAGCCCATTCTTACGACGCGTGGTTCGGTATGTGACCTGTGATTAGCCCGAGGGTTCAGATTAACTGCGTAGCTGTTGCGCGGCCCAATGCTTCGCGCTGCCCGATTGTAGACGGTGGACATTGTAACATATTTTAATTTCGCTTGCGTTTCGCTCGCGCAATAACTTTCCACGACTCGCTGACTTCCCGTCTGTTGCCAATGAATGTTCCCCGGCCAGACGCTCCTAGGTCCAAGCCCGGCCCGGGCCCGAGTCAGCAATTGCTTGGCCGCCCCGAGCATCCTTGGACCGAGTTTGGCATATGCGGCCGACAACGCTTTCTGTCTGGCCAGCGCTAGTAGTAAAATCGTGTTTTGTCAACAATTAAGTTAGCGTGTTGACGGTACGTGAAACGTCGATCGCTTCCGTATCACAGCTCTGTTGGCATTAGCCTTTTTTTCTTATTGTGTTACACAATAGGTGCGATTGCGATCACTTTATTCCGACGGTTATGCTATGTTATGATAGAGCAGGCAGGCCGGATCGAGGTGCCGTACTCGCTAGGGCCTTTCCTTGCCGTGCTGCGCGTACACTATCACCGATAGGTCGTTTATATGGACGGTAAGTAATAATAATAACGATAACCCCGAGAAAGGAATCCATTGACATACTGGCCCTGGAGATAGGTTCATGTTTGCCGAATCGCACCGTATGTATGTATGTATGACTCGGTCGAATTGGCACGTACAGTTGAGAGGCTCTCATGAGATATGCTCGCCGACGACATGCCGATGAAGTGCTGTTTAGTATTTTTCTCGCACACAACTATGTAAACGAACTTCCTATTAGCGTGTAGACGAATGATGAGGGCGGCATATAGGTACAGTACCGTACATATTCGCCTGAAGAGGAACATTACAAATGTGCACATGGTATTCACATTTTATTAATTTAATGATGATATATGTGGGCTGTGTGGACCTTTAGGGTGTAGTGTAATATGCAATGTAGGAATGAAGTATTAAGAACACAACAACAAAATTTCTTGTCATATGACCAACTGAGTAAAATCTGCTTTTCAAGTGAACAAACATACCCCACAGGAATGCCACTTGTAGCTTTTTCAACTGAGCTACCACATTTTTAGTCACATATGCAGCTAGGGTATGCAATCCAATTTTAGAACATGGCTTAATTAGCAAAAAGCTTTCATAATCTTGAATACAGTTAATGCATTAGAGGTGCAGCCTTAGTTACTGTACACATTGCATAATCTGCACACTGCAGAGCATTAATTTGCATAATTTGTTTTGTACTTTCTTCTGCATGTGGCTGCAAGCCTTTGTTTTCAAGAGTGCGCCTAGGAAAAAAAGTGTTTGTGTTTGGTTTGGATGATGCACTTCGGTGGCCAAGAGAAGAAACATGCAAATTATAATATTTTTTTATTAAGATAGCTGCATTGGACCAGCAGGACCTACCTTTCATACCATGATTAGGGCAAGACAGATGGCACCTGACAAAATCCAGAAAATGTATCATCCACTCTGAGTAATTGGTGAGCAAGCTTCAATACCATGAGGGGCCAGTGAGCCTTGGCTTTGGTATGACAGGAACAGTCTTGAAAATACCAAAACATATGTGCATAAGGGACAGGAGTTGCCTCTGTCTGAAACCCACTGATGACTCCATTATAAACGTAAGCAGCAGTGCTTGTGCCATGCTCTGCTGCTTAATTTCAGAGAGACTAAGAGATGAACGAAAGGCATAGATAGAAACATTGAGAGGAGCATTATTTATGTTCTTTTGCAATATCATGCTGCAATTACCACAAATTATAAACACTGCAATAGTTGTCTCTAGCTTGCTCATTTTAATAATCGTTCCATTCACAGTCTCAGCTCAACAGCATAACACAACATATTAACTTATTGCGCTAAAGTCTGAGAGTGTGTTGGTTACATATACTACATTTGGTTACATTTACGTATACTGGATGAGTGAGGGGCATATGAACACACTTAGTGCTGCTTTCCAACTGAGATTATTCAATCCATTGAGCAACCTGACTTTAAACTTTTGCAGGTGACTGTTCAAGTCAATGCACATACATTTACCCACATCTACTGTTTGTTCTATATTGATTTCTCTTTTACGAGTAATCACTGTGGATTATAAGGGATATTACAATTAAACATTGAAGGCCATAATTATGAAAATAATATGGCCTTTGAAAACAAAAAGCATAGACAGGCCATCAAAATGACAGCAAAAATAAAGAATAAATTAATTGTTTGTTTAAAAAGAAGCCTAATAAGCTTATTAAATCACCCATGGCATGCCTCTTAATTGGCTCTTGAAAGTTGAGCTCCAAGACTGGCATGCTGTGTATATCACTGACAGTAAGCACCAGACTAGCAATACCAGAGTAACAGGGGAATCACCCATTGCAATCACCTCTGAAAATTTAGTCAATGGAGTTAGAGAGCTCTTCTAAATCACCTTTCTAGCAGCGGAGTAACACTGTACCATTTTGGAACAATACATTTGTGTTTCTCTGACATGACCCAAATACCTCAAATGGATCCCAGTACATATGGGAG
Source organism: Dermacentor andersoni (assembly GCF_023375885.2). NCBI lineage: Eukaryota > Metazoa > Arthropoda > Arachnida > Ixodida > Ixodidae > Dermacentor > Dermacentor andersoni. Next base: position 65,403,475 of record NC_092815.1, on the reverse strand, counting down.
AAGTAACCATGAATGGCCCTCCCAACCTCAATGAGAAGGCCGACCGAGCCGCGCGAGAACTAATCCACCGCGTCTCGGACAGTGACGGCACAACACCCCGCAACCCCCGGGGAAAGGGGAAGGACAGCGGGGAGGCAACGACAACGAAGTAGCGATACGAGACAACAGGCACAGACTGGTCACGTACCACGACATACTGACACACTATACGAAACGAGGAGAAACATACCCACAACCCCGCAAACAACTCGACAGGTTTCAAGAAACAGATTGGAGGAGGTTGCAAACCAGAATATTCCGAAACCCAGTACATTTAGACAGAGTAAATTCAACACAATACCCAGACGCAAGCTGCAAGCTCTGCAAGCACGAACCCGCATACAATGCACAGATCTCATGGAAGTGCACACAGATCAGATCGATATATCTAGAGGACAAGATAGAACAGGACCTTCTCGAGGAGCGATAGCTAAGCGCTCTGACTAGCTCGGAACTACACGACCAACTATGGGCTATCCAGTGGGCCCGGGCAGCAGTGGAAAGGCTATGCCTCACCGCACATAATGCCCGGGTGGCCTGAGCCTGGGCTGGAAACCTTGCAGATCCTTTTCTAATTAAACTTATTTCCGTACGTCCCTCCCTGGTTCAAAAAAATTTACCTTCCTAAACGCCATGTGCATCTTTAGAGGCATGCCTTATAGAGATACACTGGCAATTTAATCTCTCCCCCATGGATGCTAAAAAGTCTCAAAAGGCAAAATGCTACTCCCTGATAGATGCTTCATATCAAAGAACATTTGCCCTTTTTACACACAATGCTTTGTTTAAGGTCACATTCAGAGCAAGTGAAAAGCACAATTAGGCCTATAATTCCCTGCCTGTAATGATACTTTGTACAAACTTGCTGTGAAACAGTATTGCATGAAGCTACACTGACTCTCTACAACTGCAGAAGATTACTCTTTTCATTCAGGCAGCAGTGACATTTCTTTCCATTCATAATAAGTGAGTCAAGATGCCTGTGCTCACATTATTAAAATTACGTATTTCCTGATAATAAATTGCAGTTAAGAATACTGCGTCCTTGACAGTGCTTGCAAAATTGATGCAGCAATGGCTGTCAAACTTGAGCGTAAAAGCATGTGTCGCATCAGAGCAAACTTTTCAGGGTAGAAAGACGGTAAGTGAGCCTGGCACAAGAGGTGCGGGTAGATACATGTTCTTGATGTTGTTGTGTTCTTTGTTATCTGCCATGGCATTGAAAAGGCCAGAGATGTGTCCCTGTACCTAGTGTAAGCAAGCATTAAAAGTGAGTAGTTGTGAAGCTTGTGTATCTTCTGACAAAGCTATGTGGCTTTACTGTCTTGCTTCAGCTGCTAAATGGCACTCAAGGAATTGGTGTGTCTGTATTTGGGTGAAGTTTGATAAAAATGAGGCTGCCTCATTGGTGTCATGTGTGACTTTACCGTGTACCAGCCCCGTTCTGCAGACTCTTGTCATGTATGGTATGAAGCTCAAGTAGAGTTGCAGACGTCCATTGTAGATTCCTTATTTTTATAAAGAGGGAAGTACTTAAGGCTGACTGATACTATGCTTCCATCTCTTGTAATAGCAGCGTCTGTACAAAATACATTGGTCCAAAGGAACATCAGTGTACAGCCGTGCCATGGCCTTAAGTCTGTTCTTGCACCCAAGCAATCAGAAGTGACTGCAACATGCAACCTCTTTAATTCAAATGCTCATTCACATTGAATTAGCAATGCTGCCGTGGTGTTCACCTGGGCATGTTCTTGAGCGAACAGAGGGAGAGCAGCTATTGCCCTCATCACGTTCTGAATAATGATCTCAATCTGGTCCCTATGCTTCAGTGAGGGGCAGTAAAACTGAGCCTGATAAATAATATGTGGCTGGAGTACAGACCAAACAGCATTACTGGCTATTTCGGTACAATCTTCTCCACATTTAGATGCAATCCTTCATATCAGGTGGAAGGTTGACATTGGTGTCTTCTTTATTTTGCCTAGCCAATTTGATCTTGTTCCGGATTGGCGAACATCGAGACCAAGGATCCGTACTTCTATTTCTTGTAACAAGGACCAGTGCCGGTAGCCAGGAATATATTGGTGCATGTGTTGGGGGGGGGGGGGGGGGGGTGAGCATTGTCTGCACATTGTCCTATGCCAGGTAAACAGACATGTTGGGTTCGGGGGCAAGGAGTTACGTTCCCGGTGTAGAGCATGCTGCAAAGCAATGCCGGTCTAGCCTGGTGTGGTTGGAAACGCCTTTCTCAAACTAATTGCCAATAATTGTTAGAAAGCTATATTGTGGCTACTTTTCCTTGCAGCAAGGTGTGTATTGTCCAAAATGAGTGATGCACGAATGATGGATGTCGCTGCACCTATTGCTGCCTGCAAATGTGAGCTACCATTCAGGAGCACAGCAGTACTGGACGGTAGTGCTAGTAAATTTACATAATTAGCAAGGCTTCAATATGCATACCCTGGAGTTAAATGTCAATATTGATTAAAATGGCTGTGACATATGAGTAGGCTTTGTTTTTTGTGGCCATTATCTGGCTTTCGCGCACCCCCTGGATGGGCTGTATTATTCTTGCATCCCTCTGACAACAAACATTTGCTTGTGAGTACTTCTTGCTACCTTTATTACTGATTTCTTTTCTTGATACTCAGATCCCTGTCTTTGCAATGTGGCCTCTGGCTGTTTATGTTCTTAGGAATGCAGACTTGTATGATGTTAACATATCTGAAAAGAAGCAGTATACACACTGAATACTTGAATGATAGAAAGCCACTGCTGTAAAATTAATGGTCAATCTCGGAAAGGGTCCCCTGAATTGGCCACAATGAATAATTTACTGAAGCTATAAAAGCTGCTTTTCTGAATAAATTTTCCAAGACAAATACAGCAATATGCATGTCATGTTTGACGAGAATTCACAATTACCTGAAGCATATTTGCTTTGAGAATTAGTCCCAGGTGCCACAAGCACACTTGATGCAGAAGCTTGAAAGCAGTACAGTGACAGCCACACACCTCTACCACGTGGAATAAAAAAAATCCCAGACGGTAGCACACTACTCACCCAGTTAAAAAAAAAAAACACATGTTGTCATTTATTGAAATTGCTCTTTATTTTTAAAAGTTCAATTCAGAACAAGTTACTACAGAGTGTACTAATGTTTATGTTGGTTTCCATATTACATACCCCTCTGTGGCAACAAAATGCTGCACATACGCAATCAGTCATGCATGCCCTCCTACAAAGAGTGAAATGGAATCTGAGTGAATCAAGTGACATGTGGCTCATTTGTAGTTGTAGGTAAACTTGATGGCTGATAGCACTAAGGGCAAGTAATAGTAGTATAAAGTTTATTTCTCTTAGTGGTTTGGGCGGTCGGTGCGTCCCTCAGTCCAGGGCTCCACTGATCTCTGTGGTTTGCTGGGCTTGATCGAGAAGAGCTCTCTGGCTCTCTACATCTTCACTAGCAAGCCAAACATCCCAGTGCCTGTTACTTGGCACTTACGCCATAAGGGGCGAATTGGAATTTGGAGGCTGTAGTTTATACGTTCATGTTACGTGGGCAAGAGTTGGCAGCTCCTCGCACCAAGAACACATACTTTCATAGAATGCAGGGTGTACCTTAGTGAGTATTTGTAGGTGTAAATATGTGTTAGTCTGTACACAGCGCGAATCCCTGGCCTGTTCTTTCATAAGGTTGGAGTGCGGGCGGCTGTATTTTTGTCTCTCCTTTTCCTGGTTTTCGAAGTGTCGTGTGGGTCAATGGGAGTTCCTTGAAAGGACTGACTAGTGCTCGGATGCTTATTGCTCGAGCAGTTCGGTCCACCCTCTCATTTTCCTCGAGTCCAGAGTGCGCCGGGCACCAAGTTACCACCTGGTGCAATTCTGTTAATTTTGTATGGGACGGTACCCGTCATGCACGAACAGCATGCTGCCTTAGAGTCCATCATGGCCAATGCAGATTGTTTCTTTTGCTTCTGCATCTCGAAAGGCCAGCGCTATGGCTGCTGCCTCCACGGTGCAGGTTAAAGGGTTCCGAATGGAAGTTGTTATCCCTGTGGACCAATTGAAGGCCACTATTTTGAATTTGTCTGTTGCCACTCTACATGCATCTGTGTAGTATACGTCTGGATTTCTTTCACATTTCTTTTGTAAAGCCTTTGATTGCGCTTTTCTTCTGCTTTGGTGGTGTTCCGTGCTCATATTCTTTGGGATTCGTGAAACTAGAATTTCCTCTCTTGTTTGTCTGGGTAGCAAAACTGTTTTTTCTCAGCCATACTGCGCTATCAGGGGATATCCTGCCTTTTGTAACAGAGCCTTTCCTTGTTTTGTAGAATTCAGATGTTCTCTCTGAGGCATGACCACATGCCGTGTCATGTTCTTCATATGTGTTGTGAATACCAAGAGCCTCCAGCTTTTTGGCACATGTGTTTTTGGGAGCCCTAGCTGCCCTGATGATGGAGCTCACTTTAGACATTTCAGCCTTATTTAGTTTTTGAAAGGGGAGGCTATAGGTCACCCTGCTAATAATTAATGCTCGCACAAGTCTGACTGCCTCCGCTTCTTTGAAGCCTCTTTTTTGTATTGTGACTCTGTGGATCATTTGTGCCACATTCCTTGTTCTTTGTCTTAATGTTTCTAGCATGTGTGATGCCCTGCTGTTGTCTTGGTACAAAAACTCAGAATACATTCAGGTATGTGGACACCAAGGGCAAGAAACAAGGAAGGAAATTGAGATTGGCTGGGTGGTTTCTTTTGATGCAGTGAAACGTAACTAAAGTCCAAGTATGCATTCACACGACATCTGCACATGAACACGTTACTAAAATACATCAAAGCCTGACCAAGCAAACAAATTCGCAGGCCTATTTAAATTTATTCCATTTGTCCTTTTCAGCACTGGTCAAACGTGCAATACATGACTATGAAAACACAGTTAGTGTCTGTATACAAAAAAAAGAAATTGTAGGCTGTAACTGCCTGAAACTGTGATTTCTAATGCACAAACCTTTGTGCATAGACAACTTGATACAAGGAAGTGCTGGTACAGATTTCCCATTGAAAATGCATGCAGTTTGAAGCTTATTTCACAAAACTGACAAAATGAACGTAATTGTGTGCACACACTGCGTGCCTCCATTTAACACAGAAACAGGCTGGCTGTTCGCATTGTTCATGCTGCATAACAGTAATTTGCCGCCTTAAAAATAATGTTGCTGTGACGCAAATCGCTCCCAGTTGAAAAAGACAACAGGAGTTCCTGTCGCAACTGCGGAAATTTCTGTTGTACGACAGAAGTTCCTGATGTTTCTGTAGTTGCGACAGACATTTCTGACATTATGACAGAAATTCTGATGTCCCAACAGAATCATCCTGTCGTGAAGACCAAGAGTTCTGAAGTCGCAACAGCAACTTTCTATCGCAACAGCGATTCTGACGTCGCAACAGGAACTCTCTGTCGGGACTACACATTTTCGGTCGTGGCGTTAGAAATGTGCCACTTTCTGTCGCAGCGACATAATTTCTGACGCCGCGACAGAAGCGCTTTCAGTCGCGACGCTTTAAAATTGTATGTCAATTTCGCATCGGTGGTGTACCCTGTACTTTTCTCTTGCGCGGTATTCAATCGTGCTTCTCTGAAGCCGGCAATGCTGATAGCACAGACACCGGTATTAAAGTCGAAGTGGCCAATTGTTATAATTGTGCCGTGACGACAAAGCACCATAAATGCCCTACCGGCCTCCTCAAAATCGGCCGCTGATGAAAATCATATCATCTGCGGGAATGGCTGCGTATCCGTTTTGTGTTATTTGGTAAGATGTGGCACACAGGCCTGTGGACTTACATGTGCCGTTACACTGACACAGTTAACTTCCCAGAAATATTGCATAAGCCTTTACAAAGCGAAAAAGAAGTTTTGGGTTGTTCCACAAAGTTGCGTGAAAAGCTGTCTCGCTCGGGTCTCATTATTCTGGTACAGCGCTGCCGAGAGATGCCAGTATGCTGTCAGAATGAACAGTCATCCACGAATGTTTATGTAGCTATCTTGCATTGAACACAGAATTATATGCGCGCTCAAAAGTGCAGAGCGAGAGACAACTGTCGAAATTAGCAGTAACAACCTAACAGTGTCCCCGGTCACCGTTGTCTATTTCTGTATTTCTTATTTAATATGGATATCCTACAGCAAAATCGATGTTCTAGCACTACACAATGTACCTGTCGTTGGTAAGAACACTTTTACTTTTCTAGAGATGCGGCAGTTGACGCGGTGGAATGAAAGCGCCTGTTGACTCTTAAAATGAAAATATAAACATAAACGCAAAGTGTTTGTATAGCTGAAATATGCACCAAGGCGCATATTCGGCGTGGCATAGTGGTAAGATGCTGGGCTCGGGATGCCTCAGTCCGGAGTTCGAATCCCCCCTGCAGGGAGGTTTTTTTTTTTCCTTTATTTTTTTTTTCTTTTTTCTACAAACAAATTTACATAGCCTTAAAGAGGTCTCTGTCAATTTTTAATTGAATATTGATTAAGAACTACAGGACGTCACACTACGGACAACAGAACGACAGACTAAAATTTCCTGTTGTGTTTTTCAAGTGGGCTGTCACAACCTATATCGACACTTAAGGCGAAGTGGTTATCAAACACACCTGATGACGAAACTCCAATACTCTTTGACCCGCCGTGGTTGTCATAAGCGTCCTTGGAGTTGTGCTTAGTATTAAGCACGAGGTCACAGGAACAGATCATGGTTCTGACACGTAAAAAACGACAATTAAATTGAAAAAGAGAAAGAAAAAAGTTGAAACGTCTCTTTTTTGTGCGGCACTGTCTTCTTGAGTTTTATTGAGAGGACCGGTAAGTCTCAACACCGCGACATAAAAGGTGTGAGCATTATTCGCATAGCGCAATGCTTCCGCGCCGTACTCACCACCGCAGCTTGAAAAGGCCGCGTCAAACATGAGGCAACTGGGCAAGCGGTAATCCGAAACGCGCCGTTTCCAAAAGCAGTCGACACCGTACGCGGTCCGATTTTGTGAGGACTGTGGGTGAGGTTTCACTAGCCGCTGTCATATCGTGGCGCAGGAGGGAATACCCGAGCACGGCCGCGCGAACCACGAAAGTGTATTGTACTACACAGATCACGTCAAAGCGATGACTACGCGGTGGCCGATCACCGCCGTGCTGCGCAGTGGGGCAGGTAGCTTTCTTGTGAGGTTCCACACTACACGAAACACTCTCCGACGGCCGCCAAAATTACCTCGTAAGCACGCATATAGATACACACGCAGAACTACGATGAGCAAAACAGGTGCCGTCACCGGCGACGACGACAGTGGCGCTTTGCGAGCTTTGCCTTCAGTTTCACTTTTAGTTGATGGGAAGACGAACAGAAGCGAGGACATTCTGCGGCCTAAGCCATCGAAGTTTTGCATGGTCTCGCTTCCGAAGACAGCTCGTCAGATGCCGACCGGGGGTTCTGGCAGCGCGACAGGACGTTGTGGTCGACGAGACGAACAAAGCGTCTATTATATCGCCCTAAATAAGTTGGCTTGCACTCCGGAAATGTATAAATTTGCAGAAAGAAAAAAAAAAAAAGAAGAACCACTTGGACAATATATCTCTCCTTTCTCGTTTCCTTCTCACAGATGTGTAAAAGAAAAGAAAATAACGCATAAAATAAGAAACAGAACTCCGTTTACGCTAAAGGGAGGCCTGTATCTTCTAAACTCCCTCTTAAAAAGGATGTAGAATTGAGGTTCTGTCTCCTTCTTTCATCCGCATTTTGCGAGGGAGAGAAATGGAGGACGCTGAGCATTTCTACACCACTCTAAGGGAGCACGGTTTTCAGGCACGTAGTCTCAAGGGAGGTCACATCCCTTAAAATGCCTTTTTCGGCTCATTTCCGTTTACAGTGTACAATGCAAAGTGTCTCGGCTTCCTCTTGTACGGATGGACATTTTTATGCCCTTACAATAATAATATTAATAAAAAAACATCCTCGCATAGGACAAGAAAGAGAGTGCCACATCTCTATAGACGAAAGCTCGAGTTGACTCTTAAGCTGGTCTTTCTTATCGCACTCGACTTCCTCTCGTTTCCGCATGACGCTGGCTCGAGACGACAAGCGAGGCGTTCTTCGGCGCTCACATGGGGCCAGATCTTGTCATTCTTTTACGAAAAGCCCCTTTTTTGCCAGCCACGTCGGATCGTCACGTTGTCTAGACATCCACAAAACGCCGCAGGACATGATGCGGCGGACAAAAGCTGCGTCACGGTCCAAGTAACCGCTTGCAAAGCAGCAACACAAAGTTCCATTCGCGCCAAACACTTCTTGACACCTGGGTGGCGCTGCCGGGTGTGCGACCTCGCTGCCCGAAATGGTGAATTGCGTGCCACCTCTGAAACGCCGCACTTCTGGCGGCGGAGGTCAGCGTCACACGTGGCACAAGCCCGCACGTGGCACCGCAGCCATCGAGATACCCCTTCACGGCACGCCACCCTCGCAGCCGCCATCATGGTGCAGTCTAGAACGATTGTATTCGACTATGTACACGCGCGGTGGCGTGCGTGAGTGGGCGCACCTATGGAGAGGGAGTAAGGAGGAGGAGGAGGAGCTCACCGTTAAGCGATTTTTAAATATGCAGTCATCGTTGCGCGTCGCCATTGTCGTCTTTCACGGACTGTGCAGTCCGAGCCGCTCCGTTCGTCTCGTTCGGATTGCGCACGAGCAAGCCTCTCGGAGGCGACGTGGCGGCCCCGGTCGCGCCCCGTGCATGGAGGGAGGAGGCTTCTTTTGTGCTCGCGACCGAGCCATATCTGGAGCGTATAGACGATGGGGGTGACGCTGCGCTGCGGCGCGCGTCACCCTCCCCCGCCACCGCCGAGTGACCGCGGGGCGCTCCTTTGACGGTCTGGTTACGAGGCTGTGACGCTCTAGACGAACGAAACCTGGCTCGCGGCAACCCGCGCGACGTCATCTCTCTCCGCCTTGCTCACACACCGACGGAGACAGCCTAGCGCTAAGTCCTCTTGCGCAACGCTGCTGGCGTCCATCTAAGTCGCGATGGTTTCACGGGCCCTCAGCCTCACCGTTCTCGTAGCCGGGTACTTGCAGGCGACGGCGACGATCAAGCCGAAAGGTGTCTTCCTAGAGACAGACAGGTCGTACAAGTACGATTTGCCCACATCTGTGACGCCCTCTAAGGAAAGCAACTGCAGCGGCAAGTGCGTGCATGTCTTCATGGGCCTCCTTTGCGACTTCGTCGACGAGCAGGCCAACTGTGGCGAACAGTTCCTTCGCTGCTGCGTGGGCGGCATCTTCAGCGAGGGCGCCAGCCGCAAGTCGGGCATGATGGATGACGCCCCATCGGATCACCGTGAGCGTGACAGCCATTCCAGTTCGAAAGAGGAACCAAGAACAACCACTACAACGACTTCAACGTCGTCGACAACGACGACCGAATCACCTGCCGCTGACGTCCAGCCGGTGGGAGAGATCCCTCCTTCCTCTCAGCAACCGGAACCAACACTTCCGCCAGCGACCACCCCAAGCAGCGTGCCTCCGGTAGATGAATACAACCAGCCGACCCTGCTAGCTATGGAATCGCAGCAGTCACCACAGATTGAGTCTCCACTTCCTCAGAAATCAGCGTGTCCCGGGTCTTGCGTCATGTCCTTGTTAGGCTTCATGTGCGGCTCTGTCAACCGAAACTATAGTTGCCCTACCGGCCGCGTCTGCTGCACAGCGGCTCAGTCAGCTGAAACGAGCGCTGAGGAAGAGCCGCACTCGACAACAACTGTTCCTACTTCGAACAAGACGTCATCTGTTGCACCTTTCCGAGTTAAATCCGACCATATTCCATGTATAGGGAGATGTATACCAGTGTATTTGAGCAACACGTGTAAAAAGCCAAGTGTAATTCTTGTGTCAAAAAAGCTTTTTTGTCCCTCCGGAATGATCTGCTGCAGCAAAAGCCCGACCGCCGACAATCTGAAAGACCGCAGGACAAACAGCTCACATGCCTTCTTTCCTGCAGATGTTAGCGGCGATTTTGAATCGTCTGTATCCCCTGAAGCAGGCAGTCAAGATGAAGAGTATCCGTGGGAAAACCATCGTCTACGACCAGCCCAGTACATTCCATCTCACCAACGAATCCCCATACCAGTGCAACAGGCACTCGCGCAAGCTTATGGAATGCCATCCACCTCTCTTCAAAGGCCTATTTCAGAAACCACGCTGCAAGAGCCGCAGGAAGAAGACGTAAATTATGGATACTACGCCCCCGCTAGCGATTACGACAAAAGCGAGGACACTACACATGTGATTCGATCTACAAAGCGGCCGCCAACCTATGCTGCGCTCAGGCACCCTTCGCTACCACAGCCTGTAATTCCAACACCACCCTATTATGACGATGATTACGACCTGAAGACTCCAAGCCGCTTCCACCAAGATCGTGACAATGACAACCACCGGAAACGACCAGCGAATGAGGCCGGCGAACATAACGGGTCATTGTCTATGCCATCTATAAGCCACTCTGGCATGAAGTTAAATAGCTCAAACCAACCAGCCATACAACGTTTGAAGCCACAGCGAGGCACGATAGCTGTCGGTGAGGTATTTCCAGTAAAGAACCCTCATGCGTCGGAGAGCTTTCAGCAGCAAAGGAAAGCTTGGTTGCAACGCACTCGCAACAAGACGAGGCCTGAGAGACCGGAGAGGCTACGTCAACCGTATGATACGCCGAGCATTAGCGCAAAACATGGTTGGCAAAGCATCAGACGGCCCACGAAAGAGGGAGCCGAATTCAGCTCAACGTGGGCAGAGCCGGCCAAAGCCTCCCCCGAAGTGGTGTCGCCTGCTCACTACGCCGAAGCCGCTGCTACGAGCACGGGATGGATTCCTTTCCACCAGGCCCACCAACCGGTCAATAAGCAGAAGGTCGTCGAGAACCATTATGGCAGCAGCTCCGAATTCAAGCCAATTCGAGGAACCTTTGTTGATTTAGGCCATACGTCACGCGATCCCAACGCGTGCGGCGTCAAGGGAGGCAAAAAACGCGATGCGGGCTCCTTCAAGCGGGGAGGAGCCGAGGCGAGACCCGGAGAATGGTGCTGGAATGCTGCCATCGTAGATCGCAAAAATCAATACTTGTGCAACGGCGCTCTTATAAGCGCCCAGTGGGTGTTGACCACGGCAAGTTGTGTCTACAACCACACCGACGTCACTGAGAACATATACGTGCGAGTGGGTTACACCGACATCGTGAGTCCCTACAACCCTCCAGGTGCTCAGACCAAGACGGTGGCCAAAGTCTACGCACACCACAGCTTCCAAGCAGAAACCCTAGCGAACAACATCGCTCTTCTCAAGCTCAAGGATATCGTGCAACTGAACGACGCCGTGTGCGTGGTATGCCTGCCAACCACCAATACAAACTCCAGCGAAGTGGACTCACCCGGTTCTGCAGACATAGAACGGTGCGTTGTTACAGGTTACGGGACAAGTGTCTCGGAAGACGACCTCCGATTCACGTACCCAACCCTCCGAGAGGCCCCCGTGATTGCTTTAGAAGAAGATGATGTGTGCAACGCTTGGCAGTCCCGCGCTCGACAGCTTAAACTCGATCTGGAGGTAAAAGGCAGCACGTTCTGCGTGGGCGAAGGTGACGTTCAAAATGACTGCGTCGGGGATCCTGCCAGACTCGTGGTGTGCCCGAGCAAGGAAAGCTTCTACGAGATAACTGGCCTGTCGGCCAAGGGACTCGCATGTGGTGGTCCGGACGCCCTATCTGTCTACACCAACGTTTCCTCCTACTCTGGTTGGATAAATCAAATTACAAACATCAACCGCTTCTGATAACCTGTCTACTCTTCGCAACATTCGTGGGACTTTAAGCCGGACTTCGTAGTGATTATGACTGGAAGACTGCTGTGCAGTCAGCTTGAGATTTCATAAAGTGTTTGGATCACTCGACTAAATAGGCAGAGTCGCCAAAACTTGTTCATGTATTTATTAGGAATGTGTGACGCTCATTGCAGCCATTATATTACTTGAATCATCCAAAATGCGTACTCTTTTCAGTTTCGCAAATAAGATAAAACGAAAGAGTGAAGCTCTTTTTGTAATGCTGAGATGCACACAAAAGAGCACCGAGTTCCTAGTTACCCCCTTCAGTCATGGCGTCCACATTTGTGGACGCGACCTATTTTTGCGATTTTAGCGATTTCTGGGCAGTAGTAGCAGGGAATAGGGCACAAACATTAAGCTTACGGTAAATTGGACATTCTGCTAACCTAAATTACTGCCATTTTACTTTTGAGTGATATGTATCGTTAGAGAGTACCGCTTTGGTGAAGGCACTACCGTGTTTTACGTGACAATTGACGTGGGGCATGTCGGTGGCAACCTCGAAATATCTTTTTTTTAAACGCTCGCGCTCAATCAATAACTTGTGCATGTGATTCGAGCGGGTGATTAAATCCTTGTTGGGAAGAAAGGTAGTATGACTGACTTTAAAATGTTAAAATATTTAGCTACTCTATAATTATGATGAGTCATCATAACAAGCACAAATAGTCATTCTACCATCTTGATTTGCTTTCAGTGAATTCTCGAACTCCCTGGCATAAAATGATCTATGGTTCACACATGTATCGACAGCCAATCGTAATTCGTGATTGAAGGGGAAAAACAGCTCAGTAGCTATAAAAGTAATTACACGAGGCTTAATTTGTGATAGAGCTAAGCAAACGGCAGCCATACGGCGACCTATATAGTGTGCATGTGTTGACGCTATGACTGAATTGTTCAACCATCCTATTGTTTCGTGTGCTAACATAAACATGCCTATATTCTGACACGTCTATATTTCCTGGCGTTTTCATCCTTTCTGCATCTTTCCTCTGCTGGTGCAGTATTTTTTATGTTAAATGCTTATCACTTTAGGCATATGTAGTTATTTTATTATTAACCCAAGTGCTTATGCGGTTGTGTGTTAAGGGCGCAGGCAAGGGATTTGTATGTGCTACCTTTCACAGGGCTTTATCTATTGTACAGTCTAGCATTCGCAATTTTCACCTGTTGGCGCTTTTCCAAATGATGTATTGCGAGCAATAAATAATGTGCGAGAAAAGTACGCTAAAGTTTCTCTGCTCTGCCGTTCTGTGCGTGTGTGACCTGCCAAGAAGTGACTTTGGGTTGAAGCGTCCACCTCTTGAGGGCGAGCACTTCGTAAAAGTAAGAGGGTACTGCTGCTAACCCTAATAGTGGTTCATACAAGTTTACAGGGGCCATTTTATTTTGGTTAAGGAAAGTGCTAAGTAACCATTAGAAAGTGTCACATGAAGTTCAGTGCAAACCACGATCATATATAATTCAATGCGCGGTTCGTTTTCTTTTGTGTAGCTAGCCGGTCTGATAGGTTATGCCAGTTGATAGGTCGAATCATTTATTTTCTGTTATTCTTGTAACACTGCACTGCAGTAATTTGATGCTAAGAAGGCGTGCAGTACTAACACCCCAACAACCATGGCTTTCACGCACTGCGCTAAGGCTTTTCACAGTTATATTATCTTGCTCGCCGGAGTTACGTTCACAAAAAAGAGAGGGTGTTGTCTTCTGTTATTTATTTTTTATAGTTTCCTTTTTTTGCAATCAAGACGTGCTTTAAGGCGTGCTCTAATAATGTACGATGTGTATTACACTTGTGCAGTCAATCCTGCATCGCGCAGGAATTAAAGCCTGGTTTTGTGGTGTTTAATTGTTCTCGTGTGTCCATCGATCATAGCTGGTGGTGGCACTGTAGCACAAGCCAGCTTGCAGTATAGGAGACGGAAGTGTTCCGCTTGCGAGCCGGGACAAGTTCGTAATAAGTGGCTTCCTTCACTGTAAGGGGACAGTTTGGACATGTGTCACCTAGTGGAAAGTGCGGCCTGTTCCATATTGATGTGACAGCCGGTGTAAAGGCCGACCCGGCCCCAAGCCTCCTAAGCACAACTTTCTCCGCCCTGGTAAGTTAACGGGAGACGGAGCAGGCGCGCGGGGAAGCAAGAGCGTGCGTGTCTCGCCGGAAAGAATTCTTACGGGCGCGGAGTGAGGGGAAGGATCGAGGTGGGAAGGAAATTGACGGAAGGTGAGGGGTCTGTGTGCCTGCTGGTCAGCGGCAATGTTGTGAGGATTCGCAGCATGGTCTTGAATCCAGCGTACCTTTACGAAGTTGCCTGTGTTGCGATTCAGCGTCTGTGGGTATCGCAGACTTGCGGCCGTCCAAGAACTCAATATTCACAAGGCAATTGAAAAGCAAGTTGAATAAGTTGGAGAAGTATTTTAGACTTTTCGTTCGAAGAGTATTGCCAAAGCTGTAAGCAGCGAAGTAAGAGAGGTTAGTCATTGTGACGCATCGCCCAACATTTTTTTTTGTTTACAACCTTTCTGTACAATAACGAGGTTCACGTAATACGCATCGTAGTGCTCTGAAATCTGTTACGCCCTTCTGTTGACCAAAAACTCTAGAACATTTTGAAGGCTACGAACGTCATTGGGGTGACTTACCCCTCCTCATGAAAGATTATAAAAACAATTTGCTTCCAGCCATCTCCCAATGGGCTACGAAGAAGATGAAACGCTGTTCACTTGCTTCCGCGTCCATTATGCGTTTCCCGTTTTTCAGCCCACCGGTGGTGTGCTACATACAGTATGTGTGTATGTTCCCCCATCCCAATGGCGATTGAACAAAGCCTTCAATAGCACCGAAGGGTCAAAGCATATAATGATGAGGCATATTTCTGTTCACCTAAGTAGTCTTAGACAAAACGTTGTCATCACGTGTACCAAAGCGTCACATAGTCTCATTAACAAGCTTCAGTCAAGCCGTATCAGCACAAGGAAAAGCCACTGGTATTGTAACACCTTCTGTGCGGCAAAATGCAGCCACTGCAGCAATAGCTTTACAATGGATTACCGTAATATAAGTATACGCTTATATAGTGTACTGACAGCGTAGTATCATGGTGTTACGCAGACTATCATATACTGAAGGCGTGAAAATGTATCGTCGTTTGAATCAACGCATGGCAAGTGAGCTTATGTGCGTGTGCTTGAATTGCGCGCCGTAGAGGTTATTCAAAATTAAATGTCCCACCACGGCTGCACAGCCCATGCCAAACAATAACCAGGTACAACATAAATATAAACAACACGGATATATCTGTATAAGTTTGTACATAAGAAAATACAAAGACATCATTACTCGATTACCATTGCAACGAATGCTGTCAGACAGTTGCCAGCCTTTGCCTCGATTTCCCTTTCCTGTTAAATGTATACATGTTTTGAAAACAACTAATAATAATAATAATAATAATAATAATAATAATAATAATAATAATAATAATAATAATAATAATTTTTTTTATTGCACAATGTATTACAGAGTACAGGAAATGGGCCTGTCAAAGCTACCAGTGGCTTGAGGGACTTGGCCCGGCAATATCAGCGGACGAGCGTGCAATATATACTTTAGCATAGACATATAACAAGGTAATGATGGAGGATTAATAGTTAGGAAGATTAACACGAATAAGAAGCAAAACATAGAGCAACAATCAACAATGTACATGTACATGTACATGTTTTAGAAATGATGAGCAGCATATTTTACAAATGTTAAAGCAACCATGTTACAATGGACAAATCATGTTTTTCAATAATAATAATAATAATAATAATAATAATAATAATAATAATAATGCTGTCAGATGTAATTTCCTGTTGCCCACGTTGAACTGAATTGACCAGTTTTCGATGCTATCTTCTTAAGCAAACGTTCGGTTCCTTCGTTTCATGGAGACAGTGCATGAGCTTGTCTACGGTTCACGTATACGGATAAAATACCTTCCACCATTTACATCCATTCTCAGCATTCAGGCTAGGGGTTGAAACCGCCACGACGAGCATGATCACAGCGCTCCTGCTACCGGACTTGGATGTTTTGTTCCTCTCCGAAAGCGGAAGACGACACCGGAAATGAAGCGAGTCCCAAGCGGCAGGTTCTTCCGGCTTCATCATGCGCCACGAGTCGCCGACACCGCCGCTGCCAGTCTGCTCGCTGTCAGATGGGAATTGGATGCGCGAATGGCAGCTGCAAGGTCCGCAAGGGCGGGAAGACTGGAACACAGCTTGGTAACGGGCCTGACTCAATTGCCACACCCATGTCACTGCCGCTGGACGAGCGCAAACACGGCTGGGATGCTCGGCGCTCACTTGTAATTTACGAAGATAGACGTATACGCTTCGCATGCTCTCTTAATGCCGCTCTCACATCGTTTTGTCCCCGCTCATTTGGGCCCGCAAGCTCATGGTGTATTTTATGATACTGCAATTAATAACAGCCCACTGCAGCCAGCTGCTATATTGAACGTCCTTTTCAAGCGGCAGAGTCAAAAGGTGAACTAGATGGTCTAGACGTCTTAACACCGAACGCATCCTTCGTCGAATAAACGTTGATATGGCTACATGGCTCAGGGGTGTCTGGAAAGACAGGCTCTAACAATCCTGTCTTTCTTGCTAGTTTCGAAAGATAAAATGAAAGACAAAGCGGTAAGGACGTTTGCAACGTTACCTGAGTGCGTCCTAGCCGTGAACTAACGCGTTGGAAACAACAAACAGGTGAGAAAAGCGGCTACATGGGAGGTGCCTGTGTCTGAACCACCCGCCCCTCTTTATCATCATCATCATCATCATCATCATCATCATCATCATCATCATCATCATCATCATCATCATCATCATCACCATCATTTATTATTATTATCATTATTATTATTATTATTAGTATTATTTCGGGAGCAACGTTCGGAACGTTCCCCCCGAAATGTAACACTTCGCGCTGAGTACACAGCAGCTAGAAACAGGGTAATCGCCCTCATTAGATCGACAAAACGGCTGTATTCTTTACATTAATCTAGCCTTGAAAAACCTAGCAATAACTTGGTCTTTAATAAATCACCTTCGAGGAAAAGCAGACTAGATATCTGCCATTCATTCCTTTTCGAACGGCCCCGCAACAACGGCTAATATATTTAACCGTCATTTTGCTCGTTCGTCTGACGGAGCTAATCAAGGGCATGCTCTGGACTGCACTATCTATATCTGCCTCAGCCTTTCTGCCGAAGTTGTCGGAACTTGACTTACGTAGGATTATTTTCAGCTTCAGACAGAACAAACCACCCGGTCTTGATGGCCTTTCGGTGTGTATGCTCCGAAGAAACTTTGAAACCCTGTCGGGCATTCTTCTTTTTATGCTTAACGGGTCTCTGGACGATTCTTCTATCCCTGAAAGACTAAAAACTGCTTTAGTCAAGCCACTTCACAAAGGAGGAAAAAAGAATGTAATTGAAAACTATAGACCCACATCTATTTTGCCTATACTGTCCCAAGTGTCAGAAAAGTTTCTTTTGGAAATAATGCTTTCCTTCATTAATAAGTTCCCGATTTTGTCCCCTCATCAGTTTGGTTTTGTCACCGGTAAAGGTACTACCTTACTTTTAGAATCCTTCTCGGATGAAATTTTTTTCCGCGTTCAACAAAAATTTGTTCAGCATTGCATTATTCCTAGATATTGGTAAAGCCTTTGAGACAGTTAACCACGACATTTTGTTGAACAAATTACATTTATTGGGCTTCCGGGGGTCATTTCATGACATCCTTAAAAATTATCTATCGAACAGATCGCAAACAGCAGTATTAGGCAATCACTCTAGCTCTATTTTGCCTATTAAAGCTGGAGTCCCTCAAGGGTCCATCATAGCCCCGCTACTGTTTGATATTTTCATGAATGACCTTGCTTCCACTGTTTCAAAATGCACAATTTTTCAATACGCCGATGACACCGTTCTGCTAGCAAAGCATTTATGCTACAAATAAGCAATGAATAGGCTACAAGAAGATGTCTATAACGTAATTGATTGGTTTCCTAAAATATTTCTGGTAATCAATAATTCAAAAACAAAGCTGATTTGCTTCAGAAATCCCTTGAAGATGACGTCGATAGATGAACATATCTTTTTGCACAATAAGTCATGTTCGCAATGTAGTTGTACTCCAGCGAAATATGTGCAGTCTATAAAATACATGGGCGTATTTTTTGACTGAGAGCTGTCGTGGGAATCACATTTAGCGTACTTATGTAGTAAACTCCGGAGCGTTGCCTGGGTACTCTATCACTGTAAAAGTATAGTTCCTTCATCAGAAAAAAAAAACAATTGTTCACACTCTTGCGTACGGAATATTAAGGTATGGCATCACAATTTTCGCCTTCTGTTCTGTGCGTTGGGAAAGCCGGGTGGACGCTCTTTTAAAAAACATGCTCCAAAGTGTAGCGTATAACTCGCCTCTGCTTTCTTCTCGAATCATATTTACCGCCGTAGGTTTTCCTTCATTCCGCTCATTGTTTGTTGAAACAGTGGTGTTACGTCATTTTTGGGACTCGGATTTCAAAGTTGAGCATAAACCTGTGCGCATGCTCCGTTCGGGCTTGCGTTTCACCGTGCCTCGTTCCGCAACGAGATACGTTGAGGCCCGGCGATGTGTGTACGTTCCTAATTTGTTTAACAATCTACCAGAGGGCATTTTCACAGCAACTTCGAAAATATAACTGAAAAAGATGATACGTGCTCTGTAGGTTAAACACGTTCCCTATTCACATTGCTTTGCCTTCTTATCTCAGGTAACATTTATGTGGAAATTGTTTCAAAGATTCGAATCCTTCCATTTCGTGTTGTCTGTTTTGTTCGTTTTATGTAAGCTTGAACTCTAGGTACTGCTGTAATAAATTTTCGCAGCCAAATGTAATGCCGCACGCTTTATGCAGCAGCGTCAGTTTTTTTCTTTGATATATGATTGTTTTCCTATTCCAAGCAAAGGAGGCTCTCCGAAATTAGTCCATAACGGCTTAACCTGATCAGTCATGCGAATTATTTATTGCTACGATAATAGAAATCTGCAAATGTGTTTTCCATGGGAAACGAAAGTTATATAAAAGTACGGAAAATAAGTTACGGAAAATTATGTAAGCTATGGCTAGCGCCTGAACGTCTAAAGATGTTTAACTACAAGAGCAGGCTCTTCAAACATTTTTATGATAATCCGCGATCCTGTTGACATGAAGGTATTTAAATTTTACCGTCATAATTTCAAGAGAGAAGTGCGCAGGTCAAAATTCATATTTCAACACCGTGTTTTCGACAAAAACAAGAAGTATTACTCAAAATTTATTTGGAGGTGCTCGAACGGCATATTTCTAAGGAAAAGAAAGCGCTCTTGGCGTGCTAATTATTGAAGGTGATGCGGTGTTCGCGATTGATCTCGCTGACGATAACACACGTGTTCACACGTTCATTTCTTATAACCTTCGTACCTTCTGAGTGCCCTCCAACAGCCCTTAGTTTCATTTCAACTATATACAGTGAGTGAATCTGCAGTACTTCATGACAAAGATAATGAAGAGAAGTTTTCGGTACATTGATGAACCTTAAATCAACGTCCTCCAAAGATTATAGGGGGCTACACGTAAAGTCAATTAAGTTTGTTATCTCTCAGCTCCTTGTTTAGTCCATATATTCAATTAGCGTATAGTATCCATGGAATTCTCTAAAGGAATGAAAACTGCTGAGGTTTCTGTTATCTTTAGAGGTGGTGAAAGTAATATTTTATCTGATTATTGACCCATTCCTGTTCTTCGTTGATATTCAAAGGCTTTCGAAAAAAATTTCAATGAGGAGAGCAGTTAGCATTTTGATAAACGCTCTTTGATAACCGAATCCCAGCTTGGATTTCTTAAAGAGAAATCAACTGAGTCTGCCTTGCTGCTACAAAAAGAAACTATTTTTTCTTAGATTTTACGAAGGCGTTTGATCATTTGAATCATAACATTCTAATTTATAAGTTGGAAAAGTATGGTATACGTGGCTTTTGTCCTGATATTTTTCGCTCGTACTTAAGTCAACCTAACCAAGCGGTCGCTGTTGATGGTAAATTACCGGCTTCGCAACCAAATTAAACTCGGCGTTCCTTAAGGTAACCTGCTCAGCCCTTTCCAATGTTTATAATAACGACATAATTAATATTTTGAGCCATCCACAATTAATTCTTTATGCCGATGATACGAGCATATATCTGAGTGGCTACACGCCCGACGGGCTGACAGGCAGAGGCAACGCTATTCTTGAATCACTGAGTGAATGGTTAAGGGCTAATGGACTGTACATCAATGCTAAAAAAGCCAAATATGTTTTCTTTAGACCTGTAAATTGTGTAGTCGCCCCTAGAAATCACATTGTGTTTTACAATAATGGAATAGTTACAGCAGAAAGTTTTAAATTGCTTAGATTTGTTTCTGATTCCTCAATAAGATTGAGAAATCATATAGCCCATCTTCAAAAAACAAAGAAGTTCTGTCAGCCAGTTGGTTTTCTTTCTAGATGTAGATTTGATTTCCCTACGCGACTAAAGAGAACAATCCATCACGTTGCTCTTCAATCTCATGTTAATTACTGTCATTTGGTCTAAGGAATGACATCAAAAACTAACCTTAACACACTATTCCCATTGTAAAATAAAGCCACGATACATATTGCTGGTTTTAGTTTAGAGCACACAATAGATATTTTTTGTTCAGTATAATATAGTTAGCATTACCACGACTTTTTAATGTAGGCTATTCTATTAGATTAGATTATCACCAATGCTGTGACTGAGAGAGACAATGAAACCTTTATTTGAAGTAGTGACTTGTCAGTCGAGGTGGGAGGGTCCCTTATTCCAGGAACCTTCTGGCTTGGATCGCCCTCCGGGCCCGGACGACGAGTTCGCGCTGGTCGACCAGGTCCGGCTTGGAGATCGCAGCCTCCCACGTTTCAACGAGGAGGTTTGGGTCTGCGTCTTCTGCTATTAGTTGCGTCGCTGTGATGCTTGCTCTGGTGTTCTTGCATTGCAGGAGGAGGTGCGGCAGGGTGTCTGGAACGTTGCAGTGTGGACAGGTGTAGCTGTATAGCGTCGGGTCGAAATGATGCAGTAAGCTTCCGTGGGTAAAGGTATGGCTCTGAAGTCGCCTGTAGTCGGTGCCTTCGTTTCTTGTTGTGGTGGAGGGTATACCCTGCGTCCAAGCCGATAGTGTTGTAGTAGTACTTGGTAAGTTGACGGTATTTTTTCCGTTTTCTCCGCTGATTTGGGTGGGTGGGACTTGTCTAGAATGTCATGCGCGGAAGCCTGGTTGATACTTGTACGGGCCGCGGTGTGTGCCGCTTCATTCCCCTCGAGACCCCCGTGTCCCGGAACCCACATGATGCAGGTGTAGGGGGGAGGAGTATCGCCGCGTTTCAGTAAGTTGATCGCTTTGATGGAGATCCTGCCCTTCATGTAGTTGCGCGCCGCTGTTTTAGAGTCGGCGAAGACCACTATGGCATTCTCGCTTGTATGGGTGGCGAGTGCTATAGCGGCCTCCTCAGCTGTGTCCGCGCGTTTGGCGAGAATTGTCGCCAACGCTAGTGTCATCCCCCTGTAGTCTGTGACGCTGATGGCGAAGGCGTTTCGGCCCGGATACTTGGCTGCGTCCACGTAGCGCGCCTGCGGGTCATTACGGTGCTTGTGTCTGATGGCGTTTACCCTGGCGAGCCGTCTGCATCGATGGTGTTCTGGATGCATGTTCCGAGGAATCTGAAGAACTTGTAGACATTCTCGCAACTTCGATGTGATCTTTTCCTTACGTTCGCCATGGTGCTTTAGGTTGGTTACGTATCCTGTGCGCCGGAGGACTGCTCGGCCTGTGGTTGTGAGCTTGAGTCTCTCAATCTCGAAACTCAGGAAACTAACAATTTACCCCATATAAAGGCAACTGATTATGGACACCATGGTTGGTGCTTCCCTTAAGCCGCCGTATCTGAGAAATATGAGGCAAACAGGTAGTAAAAAAAAATTGCCGGGCCATTCGTTGTTCTGGATGTTGCAAGCAAACTAAACGCAAATTATTACCGAGCCATTTGTGCACGAATTTAGAAAACAGAGAAATTCTAGTTTCCGTACGATGCGTGAACTGCAAAAAAAGAAAAAAAAAAGAGAGAGAAAGAGACAGCCTCGAAGGCCTCAGGGAAAGCAAGAAAAGCAATAAGCGAGAAGACCAAGTTTGAAAGGAGGATCTACCAGTGTCCATTGCAGAACCCAGCTCTGGGCGTTCTTGGGGAGCCCGTTATTGGACAGAACCGCCAACCAAGTCCGAAAACAGCCGGTCGAATTGACCATTCGAAACGGCCGCCCCTTTCCTGTTGTTTCGGATCAACGTCGTTCGTTTTTGTTTTTGCTTTGCTTCTCATAGGCTCGATCTGAGAGAGCAAGGGGTTCTGTAAACAGCCGACAAGAAGAGAGAGAAATCAAACGAAATGGGACGGTGACAACTAAACTACAAAAAATGTAAGTGTGCAGAGAAGAAACGAGGTGGGAGGAAGAGCGGAACCTCGAGGAGCACAGCCAGCTATAGATAGGCCTGCGTGGTCCGTCTCTCTCAACGCCGAAGGAACCGCGAGAATCGGTTTCGATCACTCGAGTGCAAATGGGCCTCCGGGCTTGCGAACCCCACAACTGGCCAAGCTCCGCACTATTGCGCGCAGCCGGCGCCGAGCACGAAAACGCATATCCAGCGGTTCCGGGCGAACGAACACCGGGCGAGAGTGGGCGGGTAAGGGGTGGGAAAGCGGAGGAGTGTGAAAGGGAAACGAGGTAAAAGAAGATAGACGAGATGGAGACCTATTGGAATGCCGCAACCAGTCGCTTGTCGACAGAAGCAGGCGGCCCTCCGCAGGCGATGCTTTCTTTTTCTTTTCCTCTGTTTCCTTGTATAAATACGAAGGGCGTTGCTAAGACAAATCGGGATGCCCGTCAGTACAGGACGCTTGAAGAAATCAGCACGAAAGTGCAGACCCCTCTAAAGGTCGTTCGTGAGATGGTGGCTGTTTTTCTATGGAAGTAATCACTCTACTATACTATGAGTCAATATAGCAGTGGAATCGAACTCAAGTCAGATGCCGGGCCTTATGCTAGCTCATGGCTAACTGCGGGCCATATTGTCGATCTTCAGAGGGGAATAGAACCTTAATAATTATTATTTTGTATTTCTAGGAGGGCTGCCTACGAGGGTACCTTAATTAAGGATTATACGACTACAATGGAGGTGGCAGTGGAAAGAAAAATGCGTTGATGCGGGCCACCGGTAAGGTCGTCCGGTAAGCCACACACATGCTTCCGGTAAGCCACATATTACTGAAATGCAGCATACATTGTAACCGAATATTTTAGGGTACTGTTCTGAAGCTACCTCATCAGTCAGTGATCCGCATGATTAGATGTGCTCATTATGCGCAGGTTGTAGAGGTCGTAAATGTGGTGTTACTTCGGTTCCGGTATGCCATCGGCGTGTTCATAAACCGTGATAGGAAGAAATGCATAAAGGATTACCCGCGATGATGGCAGCGGGCCCGCTATATGCTCTTAGAGAAGATTTCGTTTTGCCCTACGGTTTTGCTGTTGCTATCTCCCACCCAGCGGCGCAGCGCATGCAGGGAGAGCCATTTGTAATGCTCATTATCAGCGTTTGGTTGCCTCTCAACTGGCGACCGCCATTAAGATTGCTCCTCTAAAATATCGTTCTGTAAATGAAGCCCAGGCCACGATTAGCTCGTTGTTGTTCAATTCTCTCATGACTCTGAGCCACCGCAAACGTTCATGATAGCATACATCACTCGTCTTTCTCTTCGAACACTGAGGGTACAAAATAAGCAAGGCTAATAGCAAATGATCATTCGTATCAAGTAGCACAGCAATAAATCAGCTTTGAAGAGAGGTTAAAAAATCACTATTTATGAGATTAAACCAAAATATTATGAAGCTTACTGACTGTTTCAAGTCGTGAAACACTCATTGATGCACCCTTGGTAGATAAATATTGTTTTGAGTTTAATGAGCGAAGCAAAGCGGCAGGACAATACCATTCCCAACACTGCAGCTATAAGCTCCTGGAGAAATTGGCAAGTTTAATTTTCATTTCCAACGGACAAATGTATTCAAGTTAACAGTTAATACAGAAGGTACCTTGAAATATTCGCAAGACTGGTTGAGATATAAGCCCAACATAGATGGCGCGCTGGTACAAGTCAAACCCTACTCTCTGAGCCCTCAAGACTGAACTTCACGAGAGCATAGCTTTTGAAGACAACTGAACTTTGCGATCACCTTTATTTACACGGCGAACACTATTGTGTGTGAGTGTCTTCTTTCCTTTTCCATTTCCTTTTCACCTTCCACCCGTCTCCTCCTCCTCCACTGTAGGGTAGTTAAACAGATGCAACCTGGTTAACCTCCCGCCCTTTCGTTTTGGCTACTTCACTCTCTCTCTCTCTCTCTCTCCCTATCTCGTCCACAAGTAAGTCACACTTTAGTCGCAACAGAACCGTAAGAAATACTGAAGCCACGTAGACAAAAGCTTGAACACGAAACCATAAAGGTCCTTTTGACTGATCTTGACGGATCTTTGCTTTGTTGATATTCCTTATTCATGACTGCTGTATTGGTAGTGACCTTCATAAAGACAAGCAGCAGATATAGATACGAATAACTACGATTTTTGGGCATATATTAGAAGAAAGCTACTGTACTTACGCAGAGGTTAATAAATTTTTTGTGTTGAAAGCAAGAGCTGGCGCTGATGTTTTCATAGAGTGTCTCGCGATTAACCTTCCGCGCTTCTTTCAAGCTCTGTCTGTCTCGTGCCATAACCAGTTGGTGTTAGCACGATCACTCACTTTCGATAGGATCTCGGTTTTCGTTCATTCCCGATTCAGTGCATCCATAGGGTTTGCTCGTTGTGTTCGAAGCAGTATGTGCGCTGTCAGTGCTCTCCTGAAGAACTGATTGGCTTAATAGCGTTAATCTCGTGACCTCAAGCGTGTGGAATAGCGAAAGCGTACGGCTGTACTTAGTACTTACATCTCATTCGCTTGCACATGCAACTTATGCAACCAAGCACTAATTGAAACTGTCGCTGATAAGAGATGAACGCTGACAAGCATTTCAACTGTTGCACTACATACAATGACGCTGTCCAGGCACCCTTCTTCAGCCTTAAATCACGAGGATTAATTAGACACAGAAGCTGTTGAAAGCGAGTACTAATCGCATCGGACAACGTACCAAGGCATCCCTGAATGGAATGTCCAGTGCCACGGCCTGATTAACAAAGCCTTGGGAAGAAGGTGTTATGCGAGAATTGCGTGCGAGATGTCCTCACGCCACTGTACATTCCACCAAGTCAAGAGCCCACAAAAGTGAGGAAGTAACGACGTTCCTCTATTTTGTCGGTGCCGATATGCTGTCCGCCTTCTGCTCTAGTGCTTCGAGTCTGCAAGCATCTGGCTTTAAAATATGGTGTTAGTCTTTTGTCATGCACAAAGAAGAACAACAAAATTAGTTGAGGCTCATCCCTACTGGCGTCGAACTACACCCAATTACTTCGTTCACTTGCGCTCAGGCACAATTGAAGCGGCACACTTCAACGCGGCATCCACTGAAAACGAGTCTCCCTGAGCTAATGGTTTCGGACAAGGCACCGGGGCATGACTAAATGAAGGCGGAACGCACCACGGGCCGGATCCTCGAATAGAAGAAGGGTTGAGCAGAGGCTCACGCACGAACAGCTCGCGAGCAAGGAGTTCGCCAGGAACGGCACACCGTTCAGAAGCCGAGGCTAATTCAAGGAGCGTTCCCCACTATCCCCTCCACTAAGGGACCAAAGAGTGTGCGGGCGTGTGGGATATAATGAAAGGTGCGCGCGGGAAAGAAGCGAATTTCCCTCGTGAGGGTATACCGGGAATAAAATAAAGTGGGTGTAGCTCTCGAGAGGGTGATCGATTGTGTGCGAACAATCAGCTGGTCATTGGAACTGCCTCGGCCCCTTCTCGTCTTCTTCTTGCCGCACTCTCCTTTGGTCACGGCACTGCTAAAAAAGGAAGAAATAAAACCACTCGCCTTTCTTTTTCTTGAGACACTGGCCACAGTACAACAACCGGAGTTTTGGGAGGCCGCTGCCATTGTTCCTGCCCCGCGGCGTGCTTTTATTTAACCTTATTTATTCTTTTTGGTTTCTTTGTTGTGCGTGACCAGTTCTGAGCGATCGCGAGCCGAAAAGAAAAGCCGATGAGAGGAGGAGGTGCAGGAGGAGGTGGAGGAGGCACTAGAGCTACTCTGGTCTAATGAGGATCTTCTGCGACGCCCCGGAACCCAGTTTCAGTTCGTCCGGGAAAACTTTTCGGACGACAAATGGCCGTTCCAGACAGCCCAGAACATAGTATACGCTGATTATGTCTTCCTTCTCGAAGAATTGAAGAACAAAAAGGTTCGTTGCCCTCTGTATACGTGGAGAAATGGCCAGACCACTTTCTTCACAATTTCTGGCATCTTTGAGACTTTTCTCTCTATATCTATGTCTTTGTCTCTCTCATGTTTTCAGTTGCACGTTTACTGTTTTGCTAAAGCTTCCAAATGTGGAAATGGCACATTAGAACACGCGATCGGAACCTTTAATGAATGGATGCTATATATATATATATATATATATATATATATATATCGATGACTGATAGTGAGTGATCGTGTGAGCTTCATAGGAGGCCAGCGCAAGCAATTTCAGTATAAAAATACAGTTCGAAGCATTCTGAAGCTCGCAAGAAGATTGCGTAAAAGAAAGGTTCGGAGAAACGCAAGTACTGGGCCGCAGTTGCGTACTCCATTAATCACGGCTGCGTGGGCGTTCTCTAAACTACAAATGCCTAGAAAACAAGTAAAGCACACAAACTAATTGTGGTAGTACCATTTGAAAGCACTACGCAAGGAAAGTGCGATTGAACTGACAGAAATCGCAAAGCGGGAAAAGAAAGAACTTTCGATATTAAAATTCTAAGACATGGCCCACAAATTTTAAGTTTATGTCACTAACATTGCCGGGGGTGCAGTTTGCGGAGATCCCGCCGACAGCAGAAGGTTCAACCCGGGTTGACAATGCAGATGAAATTTGAGACTAATTGTTTGGATAACGAACTTTGCTTTTTGATTCCACTACCGGTATGGGGCAACACAGACCTTCAGCAGACTTTTGGATGGGGTCAGATTTCGCGAAAAGCCCCTCGCCTGCGCAAGAAACGATCGGAACTCGTTAAAGAAAGTGACACACAATATGGTCTTAAGTTGCCGTTCCGACAAGCATGCGAAGCTGACCCTCCCGAACTGCACCAGCTGTGCCTGTGGAGTGATTGCATAACAGCCACGAAGGAAGGACGCCCTAGGTACAACTGTAGCTAGGATTTTAGGCATGCGTTGTGTCCCTCTCCGTGGCCGTTGCCGGCCTGCTCACTCTCCATTTCACTCTTTTTCCTTTGTATATGTATATGTTGTATATATATGTTTTCATATAGTGCTGACATATGGGGCAGAGACTTGGAGAGTGACAAAGAAACTTGAGAACAAATTGAGGACTTCGCAAAGAGCGATGGAACGAAGAATGCTAGGCATTACTTTAAGAGACAGAAAGAGAACGGTTTGGATCAGAGAGCAAACGGGTATAGACGATATTCTAATAGAGATTAAGAAAAAGAAATGGAGCTAGGCAGGCCATCTAATGCGGCGGTTAGATAACCGTTGGACGTCTAGGGTTTCAGAATGGGTACCAAGAGAAGGCAAACGCAGTCGAAGACGGCAGAAGACATGGTGGAGCGATGAAATTCGGAAATTCGCGGGTGCTAGTTTGAATCGGTTGGCGCAGGACAGGGGTAATTGGAGATCGCAGGGAAAGGCCTTCGTCCTACAGTGGACATAAAATAGGATGATGATGTTTTATTACAGAATAATAAAAAAATTAGCAGACTCAACTGTAGTTGAGATCTGCGTAATGCGAAGCATTCATGATTTGTGGAGAACGGTTGTATGAATAATGTAACTGCTGTGTAGCGAATGGTTATGCAGAGATTATATGCTGTAGGCATTTATATTTATAATGAGACGGAATGTTTCTAACGTCAAGATGTAAAAGTGAAAGCATATTAAAAGCCAGTGGCACATACAAAGTTGCACCTGTGCGACATACGCAGTCGTCCCTGTGGCACATAATTTTAGAGTGCATTACAACCGGGATCAGCCCCAGAAAACGGCCAAATTAGCTGCGGTAATTCCGAGATCGGCCAACCAAAACGGCAAGATATCTTGGGTGCACTCAGAGAATAATGCTTCATATTCATAAAAAATGCTAGGAACAAGAAAGTGCCAACGCTGCAAGCACAACGCAGCTCCGGGTTTGTGAAGTATAGATTAGTAAGAGAAGGTGGTCTTCATTAAGAAATTTTCCCAACTGATCAAAGCACAGACATGCGTTAAATTCTTCCAGAACTTTTAAACCAGTCGTTTCTCACATGTCTTGCCGACCGTTGTAGGAATCGCACCGCTGGCACGAGTTGTTGGGGTCTCGGTGCTGACGCCCGTTATTGCCAATGGGTCGCAAGCCCCAAGGGTAGCGTTGGCCTGGCGGCCTGGGGCACTGGAAGCATCCGAAGGTCCCGGCAAAGCAAGAGAAGACTGGTAACAGAACAACTTGTTTATTCTAACATAGCAAAAGAGCGGCCGGTCAGTTCGACCGAAGTGGAGAGACGGGAGAGCACGTAACTCAACAGTACAAATCGGAGCCTCTCTCCTGGCGTCCGGGGGCAGCTGCTCTTATACTCTCGGCGTCGCGGTCCAAAAGGGAAGGTCACAGGTTGAAGGTCACGGGATGAAGGTCACGGGACGGCGGAGCATGAGCCCACGACGGCGCGCACGGCCGAGCCGAGAGACCTGCTGAACCGAGTGTAGTGACGCATCGCCAACCTTCACTTGGGGAGCTCCGCTCCCCGGCTGCCGCGCTTTGACAAGCGTGGGCACACACACACACACGCACACACGAAGACACGTGGCACTGAAACACGCCTGGACACGCTTGGCGGGTAGGCGTTGCGGCGGCGTCGAACGGGCCAAAATGTCCGCCGCTTTGAACAAAGCCCCGGCGTCCGTTGCATCCGCGCCGGCATTACCGCGCGTTGTAGGCGAAACGTAACACCGTGAAGGAAACAGAGGCGCCGTTTCTTGTGGGAAGGCAAATGATGAACTTTAAGAGCAAGGCTCTAAAAGTTGGTACTGCACCGAAATATAAATGGCCTGGTTAAGTATTCTGAGGTTCCACGTGCCACGACCACGATATGATTAGGAGACACACCGTGGTGAGGGACTGCGGGTTAATTTTGACCACCTGAGTTTCTTTAACGTGCACCGAACGCACGGTATACAGGCGTTTTCGCAATTCGCAATCATCGAAATGGGGCTACCATGGCCGGGATTTGATCCTACGACCTTGTGTTTAGCTGCGTAACGCCAAAGCCACTACGCAACCACGGCGTGTGAAATAACCTGGTGAGTGAGCTCATAATACCACGATGATCTTACAAAACTACATGATGATGTTGCTAAACATGCAAATAAAGAAGTCACAGTTTCTCAAAAAAGGCGAAGTAATCATCGCGATAGCAAATTATTAGACAGCTATACGAAGTAAGGTTAGTCGTGCTATGATATGCATAAACTGATGTACACGTTTGCTTACGAACTAAATTAACAAGCACCTTGTCTGCGAGGACAGTCAAACACGAACACATCTCACTCGATAACCGCTGACCCTCGCTCTCAGAACGCTGGCGTGATGAAGAACAGCAGCAGGAGGTGCGATCGAAATGGCCCCCTTCGTGTTACCTATCATTTCAACGCCAGCTATGCGCACGAGAACACAGCGCACACGAAGCCATCAGCTAGCCTTCGAACCCAACGCAGATTGCTTCCAAGATAGGACGGGCGTGGACGCTTTCAGCCGCCGCAACTGAAGTACAAGAGGAGATGTGCACTACCCGTTTTTCTTTTTTTTTTTCGCAGACAGGATGCTTGGCAAACGCAACAGTAAGGAGCGCGTACTTTCCGCTCTGCAAGTCATGTTATCATTTACAAGCAGATATCAACCCACAGCTCAATAGTTAAGTGCATAGGCATTTCGCATGATCGCTTTTTTTTCAACTGTATTCGGTGGGATACTTCTGACATTGATGTTTACCCTTGGGGGGGTCGCACAAGGCGGACCATTAGATTAATTTCACATCTATGGCACGTATTTTAAGTTCAGATACACTCCCCGATGCATACGCTAGTCAACACATTATCAGGACTCAAAGTCATGCGGTTTGGCTCCCGCGCGGCTGTCGTCACCGTGATTGCTGTTCGCGGAGCGGTAAACGAGATTCTGCTGATTCCGCATGCACGCTTCTTCAATTTCGAACCAAGCCCCCCTTCAGGCTTACCGCACGAACTTACCACCTCATCTTTACTCACCCACATTACCCCCCTTTCCCCTGCTCCAGCGTAAGGGCAACCAGGGCTGAAACTTCGTCTGCCAACAGCAGCGCCGTAACACATAGCCTAGCGAGCGGTGGACACAGTTTACAGTAGCACATGCTACGATTTTGCATCAGCAAAGTCACCGCTCATTTTGAAGCACATGTGTTCAGCGTCTGACCTGTCTGGGCACCGACGTGCAAGAACGTAGCAACACACGCGCTTCTCGCAACCCGTATGGCTATGGACAGAATTTGACTGGGCGCATCGGCCTGAGCAAACGTTAGTTCAGGCAGGCGTCTGTTATCGTTAAATATGCATTGCAATCTTAGTGGCCTCCCTACCGGACGGTGTCAGCATATTTGAGTTCCACACTCAAGCTCCCGTAGGGCCTCCTGGCCAACGCTGGTTCCTTATAGGGCGTGGGGATAGGGTAGGGCGCCTGGGGTACCTGTTCTGCCAAAATTCGGTATACTTCTGGCTTTTATCTTTAACCGAATATGTGATTTCTTTCGGAGGGCCAATTTTCGCGTTGAACTTGTTTTGTTTTTCTCTTCCTTTTTTTGTTGTTATCTCACTATTTTTCTTAAGCCGAAACAGGCTGTATTACATCAGATCCTGCTCACCAACACTACAGTTGCACCCAATATACAAAGTAACAAAGCATCGGAGAAGCAGTGTATCAAAGCAAAGCGCCTTAAGGGATATGCAGGATTTAAGTGCGACTGCATTTCACCTTCGAGCACAAATAGATTGAAAGTTGATTTGGGACAATAGGGGAATGCAGGGCTCCAACGAATAGAATAGAAGAAAATGATGAGGTAGATACGAACCAGCTTTAGCATAGGTGAGCTGGCGCAGTTCCCCCATGTTTTTTATTTATTCATTTATTTTTTGTTCCTGCTCGTCTCTCCTCCTATCAGATTTCACTTACTTTGCCTCCTTACCCCAGCACAGGGTAGCCAGCCCGTCTATGCGCTGGCTAACCTCCTTGTATTTGCGTCTCATTCACAACCTCTTCCTCATGAAGGCCAGAGCTCCCCCGAAATCTCCACGTAACGCTCCCCACGAGCATCTTCGCTTTTCACTTTCGCCGCAGCAGATGGAAATAAAAAAAAATGTAGATTGCTTAGGGCGTAGGCTGACGTATCATTTTGACCTTGCCAGGCTCCTTGTAATGCAGCCTTAAACCAAAAATGCTGGATTCGACGTATAGTAGTTTAGCAAGCAACAGGGGCAGCCTGGGTGACTACTCCCCTCCCTCCCTTCCCCCTCTCTCTCTAACACACATCACGCACCACTTTCTAGGCTCACCAATCTGTCGCTTGTTCCTTTGGTCCGTTAGCTTGAACTATAGTGAAATCGTGACTATGTTAGTGACGTGTGGCCATTGCGTGACGCGTGGCGGAAGTAGAGAGTGACTTGCGAAACCCTGGGCCTGTTGCAGCTGTTTTGTCAACAAGGGGCAAAAACCCATAAGTGTACTTGCCGGGGATAGGGGGCCGGGCAGCTGCCTTTCCCCACTGTCAGAAGTGGAGGGGCAAAGTATGCCGTTTGACCTCCCCCCCCCCATCCCTCTTGCAAGTAGGCGTTCATGACTGCACACTCGAAAATCCAAGAAAACAACAGCTGAGGCCAAATTTTCTTTCCGAAAGCATTAGCCACATAAGTTATGCTTTTCTTTATTACGTATCCCCTGTTTGGGCAGCGAGGATTATTTTCGTGCCTCGCCGCGAAGAGCTGTAGCAGACGATGAACGGGGCAGCGTGTATGGCGTGCGCCATACAAGCTGGCTTTCTTGAGAAGGCTGGCGCTGGGCAGTTCCCGCCATAACAAATTTCAGTTTTTTGGGAGTGTTTGTGTGTGTGTGTGTGTGTGTGTGTGTGTGTGTGTGTGTGTGTGAGTGTGAGTGTGAGTGTGAGTGTGAGTGTGAGTGTGAGTGTGTGTGTGTGTGTGTGTGTGTGTGTGTGTGTGTGTGTGCGTGCGTGCGTGCGTGCGTGCGTGCGTGCGTGCGTGCGTGCGTGTCGAACGGCTGTCGAATTCCATTGTGTAATCACCGTTTATCCTACGTATGTTGGCGAAAACGACCTTCAGGAATGTAGACAGTTGGGTGAGTTGATGACGTGCGGTCTTCCGGGTTTTTAGTGTCCTTTTGATTTTTGCGCCAAACGCTAAAAAGAAGGACATTGTCGAATGTGCAGAGCCATTACAATACTATTACAACACTGCCTTAAATTTTTTCTATTGGTGTGTGTGGCTTCTGACGTTGTCTGGCCATCTCATTTTTAGGCTGTTTCAACATTAGAGTTCCACAAGCACAAGTTCCATAGTAAATGTAAAGAAGGTAGAGATTTCATATTTTGAGGAAAATGGGGGCCACTTCTTGGGTGGCATATGCCGAAAGTTTCAACAGTAACCTAAATCCTTTGAAAATATGTACTAAATATCTCCTTTTTCACAACGTTTATGCGTTACACAAGGCACCTAGTTGCTTTTCTCGGTTTCCTCGGTAAACTATGTCAGGCACGGTGTTTATATTTCGTTGAAGTAGGACCCTGTGTGCTGAGTGACGAGCTATAGATGTTTAATCTGTGTGGATCTTTGTAGGAAGTTACTTATTCAAGCGTTCCAAGGTAACATACAGCCGTTATTCAAAATATTTCCCAGACTCCTCGAACAACTGCACAAAGTACGAACTTCAAGTTGCATGCAGATAGGGAGAATTTTTAGTGCAATGCATTGTGGAACTATCACGTACTTGCTTTAAATGTAACCTTATAAAATTATTGAACCCTCGCTTCTTTTTCTTATTTTGTTAATCATATGCGAGGCTCGCAGTTCATTTCGCCGTTGTCTTCGGTGAACTAAACAACGCACCTTCTTCCTATCTGGGGAAAATTATGGGCGCGGTATGGGTAATGTTAGGCAACGTTCCAATAGGTGGAATTAATACGCCTTTTTACAATAGATTACGTATTCATGTGGTTCAGGGCATTATCAATGTGTTTTACGACGGGCGTAAAACTTACACTGCTGCCCTGGTATAATTACAATTACAACCGAGGTCAAATTTTTGCGAATATAGAGGGGTACGCTACGACAAGCTTGTGTGCGATGTTAGATGTGTGTTCATCAAATACAGATTTTTCAAAAACAATAAATTTTTTTAATATTTATGCAACCGTTCGAAAGTGTCAAGGTTTCGTTATCAGCTACGTTTCCGAAGTATTCAAGAGAGCTCTGCACTTCACAAACTTCACACTTAAAAGGAATGGCCGCAGTTTAAGTGGAATGTGTCGCGATGTTTTAACGTTTCCGGCTTATTTAGAAGGGTTAGGAATAATCATGAACCACTGTTATGAGGTCTTATTATGCGTGATACGTATATTGACTTCGCTTGGTGTACTCAGTGAACTAAACGAGGTGGTTTCTTTGTTTCGTGACAGTAAGGGCGAGGTAATGGGTTATGTGTACGCAAAGTTCAACGTGGATAGGTAGGAATTGGGGCTGTGGTATTACATTACGTATGCAAGCGCTCTAGAGCGTTATCAGTGTGTCTAACGAACGGGGCAGAATTTAGCCCGTTGGCCTGGCAGAACTACAAATGCCACCGAGAGCAAATTTAGGAAAAGTGGGTAGAACGTTCATAATGGTAACAGCGCGAACAAGACGGCGACGGAGTGAAAGGACACAGGACGCGTGCTGTCCTGTGTCATGCGCGCAAGAACGCCAGGAAATATCCCTGTGCGAAGGTAAATGAGTCGGATTAAACACAGCCCTTGTAAAAAAATGCCTTAATCAACTTTGAGAACGTGTGATACGATGACTATCAGCTGATTCCAATTGTCCCGACATAGCTGTAGGTAATACCATGTTTATATTTCGTGGAAATTGGAGGGGTGGTCACGGTAAGTGCGACGTC
This sequence comes from Dermacentor andersoni, assembly GCF_023375885.2. Taxonomy (NCBI): domain Eukaryota; kingdom Metazoa; phylum Arthropoda; class Arachnida; order Ixodida; family Ixodidae; genus Dermacentor; species Dermacentor andersoni. Next base: position 65,369,004 of record NC_092815.1, on the reverse strand, counting down.
TGACAAAAGCTTTACGCCACAGTTCGAGTTAGAAGCGTTGCATATAATTACCGAGCCATCGATCGTCCCCACCTCCCTTATTATTTTTTTTCATGCGTCGTAAAATGTACAGTTATTGATACTTTAACAGCTAAACCTCGTGCGGTCAGTACCTTTTAACCACGCGAAGCGACGAGGTCAGCAAGAGTAGCGCATGCGCTCTAAGTTGACCTAGGTAAACGTACTCCTTCACATACTCTAGAGGCTGACTGGCGATCCTGAACTCTTGTTCCCTTGCCCGGTTATTGATCATTATCTTTGTCTTACCGAAGTTAACCACCAAGTTGTTCTTCAGATATTTCTAAATATGCTTGGCCCATTAAAAAGTATATATATATATATTAGATTCTGGCAGATTATGTCTCCAAACCGCGACACTAATCACATTTTCGTACATTATAGCGACCACGTGCCCCTTCCAGACAATGAGTGTCCTTCATGCTTCAACACATATTTTTCATCTATATTTAGTACCGAAGATCCCTCCACCCTACGTGATGTTCCCGATTTGGACTATAGGTACTAGACGCCCATCGTCATTACTATCGACGGCATTGTATGCCTTGTAAACAATATTAAGTTGTCTCATTCTTGTGGCGTCGATGAGATTAATTAAGAAATGCTATAGAACACCGTTATGATTTCTAGCAAAATATTATATCACATCATCAGACAGTCACTAACTTCAGGAGCACTCCCGTCAGATTGGAAGACTGCCAAAGTAGTTCCCATATTCAAAAACGGTGACAGGTACTTACCAAATAACTACCGGCCAATTTCACTGACGTGTATTTGTCGTAAAATGCTCGAGCATATAATTGCGTTTCACATATACAACCATCTGGAATCAAACAACTTTTTTTCACTAATCAGCACGAGTTCAGGAAGGGTTTCTCATGTGAGACACAGCTTTTAGAATCCATGACTGACCTGCATTTAGACATGGACCATAATGTACAGATTGACAGCATATTCCTTGACTTTTCCAAGGCGTTTGATCGCGCAGCCCTTCCGCCTGATTTCAAAGTTAAACGCAGTAAGATTGGATCCACTGACACTAACTTGGCTCCGGAACTTTCTATCTGATCGCCGACAATTTACAATCGTTAACAATCGTTCTTCGCCCCTTTCCTATGTGACTTCCGGCGTGCCACAAGGTAGCATTCTTGGGCCGCCACTATTCTTGATATACATTAACGATCTTCCTAATTACTTAGCATCCCGAGTGCGAATATTCACAGACGACGGCATAATTTACCGCCCTATAACAAGCCCCGATGACCACCTCATTCTTCACAACGACCTTCAGCTTATTTTGGATTGGTGTAACACTTGGTTAATGATTCTTAATTCATCTAAATGCAAAGTAATGTCCTTCACTCATAAACACTCAATCGCTAATTTCTAATATAACATAAGTAATAAGCCACTTTTTACAGCTACTTCATACACATACTTAGGCATTAATCTCGTACCAAGCCTTTCCTGGACCTATCACGTTACTACTATTTGTGCTAATGCTTCAATATCACTGGGGTACTTACGCCGAAACCTACGTAATTCGACCTCCAACATCCACAAGCTAGCTTACCAGAAGTTTGTTCGCCCCAGCTCGAATTTGTCTCTCCAATCTGGTCACCCCTTGATAACAACCTAATCAGCTTATTAGAATCAGTTCAAAATAGGGCCGCCAGGTTTATCTCACGTAACTATACACCTACAATTGAAGCATCTCACAAATAAAACTTGCTTTTCACTTGATCCACTAAGTACTCGACGGGATTTTGCGCTGATAGCATGATTTCACAAATACGTTCATACGGTTAGGAAGTCTTTTTAACGGCTTCAAGTCGCACCCTTGCGCATCTCGCAGATTATGTAATCGTCTCAGCTTCACGCGCATCAATGAGAACACTCATGCATTCAATTGGTCGGCACTTCCTCGTGCCATTCGTGCCAACGCTCTTCCTGATTTCATCGTCTCCGAATCTAATCCCGATAAATTCCGCCAGCTCATCAGTTCCTGTTATACCGCCTAACTGCAATAAAATGCATAATGCATTTTCTTCTGTTTCCTAGTTATATTATCTCATGTTTATGAGTTCGTTACTTTTATTTATTTATTCATACTGTCAGCACAAGCCAAGACAGGAGTTGCGGTTACATTGCTGTCATCAAACTAGGCATAGTAGATGTTTAAACAATTCAGTAGAAAGCAATCACAAGGTACATAGTACATGTTTAAACAATTCAACAGAAAGCAATCAGGACAGGAAGGCGCAACATATAAACAATATGAAGCAATAAACAACATGAGTTACAATTAAGAAGTTATAGCACTATATGGGTCTAACGAAAATGTAATGCGCCGAAACAACTGCAACCGACAAACAGCTAACAATAAAACGTGTTCTCAACCGTTTACAAGTAATTGGTAACAGCCTTTACAAAAGATTGTAAATCAGTACATTCTACTATATCATGTGGCAAGTTGTTCCAATCGTCTATGCTTCGAACCAGGAACGAATTTTTGAATGATTATGTTCTATAATTAAGTGGTTCAATATGTTTTGAATGCTTTGTTCTGGTGTTAGCAGGTCTCTCTAATGTTATGTGTTTTCTAAGTCTACTTTATAGTCTTCGCTTAATACGTCAAAAAAGAATGTCAGTCGGTTAAGCTGCATTTTCTGCTTAACAGTCATGAGGCCAGCTCTATTTCTAAGTTCAGTGACGGTCTGGGTTCTAGCGTATGTGTTAAACATAAACCTGAAGGCCCTGTTTTGTATGCGCTCACATATTAGTGTGTTTTGTTGAGTGTACGGCTCCCAAACATGACTTGCATAAGTCAGTACGGGAAGTGCAGTCATTTTGTAGGCCATTGTTTTTACCTCTGGGGTGGCGTCATGAAGTTTCCGTCGTAATGACCAACGTTTACAGATGGCCTTATTACAGATGTCTGCAGATCATGTGTGAGATGAATTCCTAGGTATTTAAATTCCTTAACCTCAGCTAATTCGGCTCCGTTAATGCTGTAGGGGAAAATTAAAGGATCTTTTTTACGTGTCATACGCATACAAACAGTTATTGATGCATTCAGTTCCATTTGCCACTCGTCACACTTTTTGTAAATGGCTACTAAGCTCCTGTTGATCATTAGGAGTGCATATTTTAGCATTCGTAATGGTGTCATCTGCATAATGCTTGATGGCTATTTGCGGCGAAAAAGCTGCTCCCATATCACTAATATAAATGGAAGAAAGTAAACACACACACACCTATAACAGATCCTTGCGGCACACCCGATCGAACTGATTTATTGGTACTGCAAACAGAATTTAATGAAACAAATTGTTCCCTTTCTGACAAATATGCCTCAATCCATTCTAATAGCTGAGTATTACCTAAGAAATGAGACAGCTTCATAAGCAGCTTTCTATGGGATATTCTGTCGAATGCTTCGCGGCAATCGATAAAGATAATATCTATTTGACCCCTTCCATCAGTACACTGACCGGTTTTACGTGTAACTTCAGTGAAAATTGTGACTGTGAAGTACCCTCGGTGAAAGCCATGCTGGTTTTTACCCAAAATGTCTTTTCTCTCACGAATTAAGTTAGGTGGGGGTAGTTAAGATGTCCTCTAGCGTTTTGCAACATGTACTTGTCAAAGAGATGGGTCGGTAATTAGTGACCTCATGTTTGGAACCATGTTTGTGAATCGGTACCACCTTAGCCCGCCTCCAGTCTCTCGGAACGTTGCCAGATCCTAGAGATTTAGTATAGATATCCGAAAGAAAACATGAGCACCACTCGGCGTATCTTTTTAAAAAAGCGTTGGGAATTTGATCAGGGCCAGGACATTTTTTCTCATCTAGTTTAAGGAGCAGGTTCAAAATTCCCTCTTGTCTAATACTTGGTTCAGATATACAGTGTCTAATGGAACGCAGTGTTTGGGGTGTAGAACCATCATGCCATGTGAAGACCGATTCAAAATATTCATTCAAGAGGCAAGCCATTTCAGAGCTGTTCGTGATAGACTTATTTTCACTTGTCAGAAATTGAATGCCGGATTTGGGCCCTGAAATGTACCTCCAAAATTTTCCCGGAGAGGATTTAATAAAATTGGTAAGTGTTTCATTCCTGTAACAATGTTTCGCTTTAATAATTTCCATCTTAAGTTCCTGTGAAACGGAACGAATGCAATGACGTGTTCTTGTAGAGAAAAATTTTGCAGATGTCATTCGTTTCAGAAGACGCTTTTTAGCAATTATTTTCCGTGTAATCCATGTTTTTTTTTTTTTCTGTTAACTTTCTTGGGGCGCTTGGGAACAAATAGTGCTATTGATTCCAATACTGCACTTTTAAACTTCTGCCAAGCATCATTTACTGACGTAGTATTTAGCGAAATAAAATGGCTGAAATCATCATAACCTTCCTCTAAATGGTCCAATATTGCAACATCATCTGCTTTAGAGAAATCGGAGACTAGCAAAGTTTTATTCTTTTCTGCTCGGTTATATGTGGTAGAGACATACGTGATCACCATTTTGTGGCCATAAATTCCTTCTAAGACTTCACACCAGTACTTGGATTGTGTGACAGATCTGCTTAAAAACACCAAATGAAGTAGCTTTTCTTCCAATTCGTGGGTTCGTGTGGGCATAGTTACAATTTGTGTTAAGTCAAGGGAAAAAGTCAGATTCAGAAGAACACGAGACACGGCCTAATCATTTTGATCTTTCCGATAATATACCCAGTCAATATTCGGTAAGTTAAAATAACCGGCCTTTATAATCTTACAGTTGCTGCTGCCAAACTTTTCAAGTAAAAAATCATTTATCAATAGCGCGTATTCTTCGGAGGTGCCAGGGGGGCGATATACTGCAACAATTACAAAATACAGACCACTGATATCTGTGGTACCCACAATACGCTTCAGTTCTGGAGGCGATGAAATTTCGACGAAGACCATTGAAGTTTTATAAACATTAGCAGCACCTCCTCCTCTGGATCCTCGGTCATTGCGACAAGCCGTATAGTTCGGAGGAAGGAAATCAGCACTCTTGATTGATTTATTTAACCAGGTTTCAGTTACAATTACGACATCCGGTTCATGTTAGAAGAGGACAGGTTCCAAAAGTGAAGATTTGTTGCATATGCTCCGTGCATTGACGTTTAAAACTACTGCTCTTTCAGGGACCCTCTTCACTGCTGTCAGAGCTGTTTCCCCTCTCGTAGGGCTTTTGTCTGCCGCCTATGTTGTTATTTTTGTCATGACGACGTGACTCCCGACAGGGCCTACGTGTGGAAGCGTCATCATCCTAGTAATACACCTTGCCGTCCACATAAAGCCTGTCATAAACTAGGCGCACTCGCTTCCCACTCGACTTCTCATTTTTAGCGCTTTACCATGGGCACTTTCTGCTGTGCACCACGCTCTTTGAGAAGTCATCGCTTATCGAAATGTTCATGCCTTTCAACTTGGGACAATTGCGCATAATTTCCTGTTTTTCCTTGAAGTCATATAGCCGGAAAATAACTGGTCGTGCTTTTGACTGCTCTTTTCCAAGACGGTGCAAGCGCTCAAGGCTGCGGGGAGAAGTACCAATCACAGAAAATATTTTGCATCAGTTACGATAAATTTGCCTGTGTTTCATTGTCTTGTTCAGGTAAACAGAAGACGATAAGGTTATTGCGGCGCTGGCGATTTTCTATATCGTCAACTTTTCTAGATAGCACTGTGACCCTTTCATTCAGGCGCGCAAAAATAAGTAAATGAATTAGTTCGCTTATTATTCTTGTATTTTTTAGTATTGTTTATTATTTGTACTGCAGTGTTTATCGAAAGAACTGTATCGTTTGTCTTTTTTCTAATACGTACACTACCGACCCTGTTATTTTTGCACAATGCTTTAATGCTTGTATAAGATGTGTAAACATTTTTTCCAATATCTATTAACAATGTATGTCTATTATGTTTTGTTATATACCCTACATACTCTTTTAATCCTTCTGTAACGTCCCCCTTACCCAATGCCTCATACGATGCCTGTAAGGATATATTTATTTATCCTGAACTCTTTGTCCCTTGCCCGGCTATTGATCGTTATCTTTGTCTTCTGCATAATAATCTTCAACCCCACTCTTATACTCTCTTTGTTAAGGTCCTCAAAACTTTGTTGTAACTCGTCCCCAGTGTTGCTGAACACGGCAATGTCATCTGCAAACCGAAGGTCGCTGAGATATTCGCCTTCGATCATTACTCCTAAGCCTTCCCAGTTTAATAGATTGAATACTTCTTCCAAGCACACAGTGAATAGCATCGGAGAGATTGTGTTTCCTTGCCTGACCCCTTTCTTTATAGGTATCTTCTTCCTTTTCTTGTGGAGAATTAAGGTAGCTGTGGAATCTCTGTAGACACTTTCCAAGATATTTAAGTAAGCGTCCTGTACTCCTTGATTATGTAATGTCTCTATGACTGCTGGTATCTCTACCGAATCAAATTCCTCTTCGTAATCTATGAAAGCCATTAAGAGAGGCTGATCGAACTCTGCGGATTTCTCAATTACCTGATTGATGACATGGATGTGATCCCTTCATGAAACCAGCCTGTTCCCTTGATTGACTAAAGTCTAGTGTTGCTCTTACTCTATTGGAGATTATTTTGGTAAATATTTTATATAATACTGGGAGTAAGCTAATGGGCCTATAATTTTTCGATTCTTTAACATATCATTTTTTGTGGATTAACATAATGTTGGCATTCTTCCAGTTCTCTGGAACCCTTTAAGTCGATAGACAGCGCGTATAAAGGGCCGCTAGTTTTTCAACCATTAGGTCTCCTCCATCTTTGATTAAATCGACTAGTAGTCCATCTTCTCCTGCCGCTTTTCCCCGTTTCATGTCTTGCAAGGCCCTTCTAACTTCATCGCTAGTTATAAAAGGAGCCTCTGCAACCTGTTCATTACTACTTCGGATGGAGGTATCATGGCTGCTTTGGGTACTGTAGGTCAGTATAGAATTCTTCCACTGCTTTTACTATGTTTTCAAGATTGCTGATGACATTACCCTGCTTATCTTTCAGTGTATACAACTTCGTTTGTACGAGGGCAAGTTTCCTTCTCGCTGATTTCAGACTGAGTCAATTTGTTACTGCTAACTCAGTCTTTCTCATGTTATAATGTCGAATATCCTTTATTTTCTCCTTGTTGATTAGTTTTGACAGTTCCGCACGCAAATTCTATCTGCTCTCTTGAGTTGGACGCTTCCATTCTTTGTCATTTCTTTATTAGGTCCTTTGTTACTTAGGAGAGCTTGCCTACTGGTTGCCTTGGTGCCTCCCTTCCCACTTGCTGATTCTGAAGCTAGCCTAGTTACGGTTTCAGTCATTGCCTGTATGTGTTTATATATATATATATATATATATATATATATATATATATATATAAGAGAGAGAGAGGTGGGATGGTTTCCGGTTTGCCCCCCTAAATCAAGAAATAATTTGTACGTTTCTGGAAAGACCGCTCAATTATACGTGCCAAAATGGGCTTGCTTGCAGCTCCATAAAGTTACTCGACGTAAGAGAAACTTGCGTCACATTTCAGGGGCGGAAAGCCGACGCAGTCAGCAGCGCCCTCTGGAGCTTAAACGCACGTCGTCGTCTAAGCCGGTTAAAGTGCAGTTTCTCGTCAAAAATCGCTAAATTTTGCCATCAAATAAAAGAAGACCGCTCCTGATTAATCACGACCTGCGATCTCGTACGTGGGCTTATCATAAACCCATGATTTTGTAAACTAGCTCCCAGCATGCTCTAAAGAAAGAAGTTTATTGAGTTAGATTACCATAGGGGCTTCTCATTCTCCTTTCTCAACACCATATAAGTATTAGTCAATACTAACCAACAGACCTGCTCGATCAGTTCACAGGATGCTTGAGGCTAGGGAGTGGTTATTACAAAACTGGTAGAATTAACAGACTCTTTTAGAGCAGCGTTTGGTACGTTACGTACGAGGGCGAATCAGAAAGTATTTACCCGTATTTTTTATTAGCCGAATTACGGCTGTAAACGCGAAGTCAATGTATCCATTCCCAGCGGTGGACCTTTCTTGGACCGGTCCAGCCTTATCTGCTGGTAGCTCCGCGGTACGGCGCTGCTGTCAGTTGTTGAAGATGGTGGTTGTGCTTCACACGTCCATGGCGTATGAGCAACAAAGTGTGATTCGTTTTCTATGGAGCAAGGGACGGACGCCCATCTAAGTCCACAGAATAATGCAGCCCACTGTTGCGTTCTCCAGGGTAGCGTACTCCACCGCTGCCGAGTTGTGGTGCCTGTTTATTGAAGCTCGACCGACGTTACTATTGGGTAGCGTGGAGTTGTCCGCGGGCTGCAGGCATCCGGTAGACCATGGCGACCAAGCAAGGACGAGACGATTTGTAGTGCGAAACTTGCACGGTTTATTCAATGGTTGGTGAAAGATCAGAGGAAGAGAATGAAGTCAAGAAAGTACATTGTGGAGCCCTTTCAAATAGGCTCTTTTGTGGGCGGGATCTTGCTCACGTCAACGTCACGTGGCAGGTACTGTGTCTGGTTTGTGGATGGGCGTCTCCTACTTTCAGTGAGCCGGTACGGGCCCGCCTCCGCCGGTACCAACCCGCAGGTCCGGGATCGGAGGCGCTTATCGTTTCTTCTAGGCGACGTTGGTTTACGAAAGTTCTCCTGTAGAGCTTGACAGTTCGTGGAAAGGGCGTCTGGTTGTGGATAGGCGGCTGATCCATTGTTCCAGTTGACGTCTTCACGATTGTGCCTCTGCTGGCGGCAGCTCGGGGGTCCTGTCTAGTTAGTGGGAAGGCTGCACACACACAAAAGGGCCTGTGAACACTGCGGGGCATCCACCAGTCCGGCCTCCACTCGAGATAACCATAGCGTATTAGGAATTCACCCTTCGTTTCGTTGAGGCATGGTGGTCGAGCATCCCTTTTTCACGAGCTGCTATACGCCAGCCGTAACACCGCGTATTAGGAAAGGTGTCTCGCTTTGAGAAGGCTGCGGTGGTGGTTTTGTGAGTTTGCAAAAGGCCTTGAAGACTTGCACGACAACGAGCGTTAGGGGAGGTCGCGTGTGTCGCTGACTGACAACTGCGATGGGCGAAATTTAGTGCTGCGATGGGAGAAATGTCTGAACCGGTGTGGGGTCTGTGCCGAAAAATAGTGTAAGGTATGTAGATAGTACGTATATTTGTAATTACCTAACATTCGCAAATAAGATATAGAAGCAAATACTTTCTGATTTGCCCTCGTATATATGCGTCAAGCACTATCCCGTTTACCGGATGCTACGCTGGGAACATAAACGTAAATATAACGTTAAACAGCAGGACGCCATCTGATACACAGAGTCAGCCTTGACCAAGCCAGGCCAAGCCGTTCCCATGCCGATACGTCTCGTCAAGTCTACCGACGTCAGAATAGATCGCAGAAATTCCACGGCAAGCCGGTAAGGGAGTGAGTGATTCATTCAGAGGACAATGGAGATGTTGGGGACTGTTGTGTCACCTGCTTCTCCACAAGCAATATATTGTGCAACGAGCAAATGGTTAGGGTTACTGACCAAGTTTGATGTCCAAGTTTCATGTCGGAAGCTTTTTAAAGTAGGACTGACAGAACAGGCTTCAAATGCTGACTACCGAGCTTGTGGCTCCCGGAGTTGCGAAATTGTTGACCGCCTGGTCAAATGGAAGTTAACTGATGGGACCTAGTAACCCACTCAAAGGGGGTTTGCGTTCCGGACTCGCTGTTCGTGGGAATTGATAACCATAAAATGCAGCCGGTAGTGATCCAGAAAACGAACAATGTAATATGGCTGTGAAGTTTTTTAACCAGGTTCTTGCAAACTTCACCAAGACATGCCGATGGCTGTATATAGATTATTTAACAATGACATGCCCGGGAATTCTATTACATGACAATATTACAACAGTGTACATGTCCACAAACAAACGCAGCGGGCAATTGGGGCTGTCTAAGGTTTCCGGGCCAGGGCGGAGTGGAGGGAAGGGGGGAAGGGTCTTCCCGTGATCAACGCTTATGATGCAAGGTATCTTGCGAGCGACAGAGCACTCGGTATTTATGACCCTATTATACGTACTATACTGTTCAATTATAAGTGGACAAACCGCATTGTGTATTTCTTTAAGTGAATTAGATAATACCGTAACTTCGAAGTTGATATGGGCGTCTCTTTTTCTGCGTTACTGCAAACAAAGGTTATGACTTATATGCTATATAAGGCTCAAGCTCAAGTTTCAAGTTCAAGTTTATTGCTTCATTCATTAGTGGTACATATATGCAGTAGAAGTTTATACAGAAAGAGGTCCCACAGTTAGAAACTGCAGCGGGACCTCTTGTTCTTAGTTACATAATAATATATGATTAAAAAGGTGTCAATTGCGGTTAACTTGTTGATTCGCTCGTTCGTCCATCCGCTTTCTCGGCAAGTGTGGAGACGTAGGAGAGCTCCTCGAGTAGGAGGAGCTCTCTGTTTTCTGTTTTAAGTGATTTTATTTAAGCAAGGATACTAACTATTCGCTCCACGGTTTTGTATAGCGCGCCGCGCACGAGCAAGCGCTGTGCCAGAAAGCCAGCGCCTCACCGTGGAAAGCTCTCATCGATGAGAGCTTCAGTTGTATGGCCCCTTCGACAGATGGCGCAGTAGTCGAAGAGACTTGCTTTTGCTTTAAAATTGTCGTTTCTTCTTTTCTCGCTATAGTCCTTAGTGCGATATCAGTAAATTAAGAACAATGAATTGCATCTCCTTCTAAACCACCCATTTTCATTTTTATTGTTGGCCCCTCCAACTCGGACTCAGCATTTTGGAGACTAATAGCAACATTTTACGTCATATTGCTGCAGCCAAGAAGCATATTTAGTAAACCTTTGTTGCAGAATATGAGTTAACTGAATTTTCGCAGCAAGACTCCGCTTACCCTCCGCCGAAGGAAGGATGAGTTAGCCATGGTTGTTTCTGTTGAGGCATGTCCAAGCGAATAAATAGCAATAAATATATTTTTGAGTCCCACCGACCAATAAAGTTTACAGGAACTTAGTTCCCGCGAAGAACACTGTAAACCTCATTGTAGCTTAACATGTGAAAATGTTGTATTTGCAATGTTATTGCGAGACTCGCAACCTAAGAAAACAACTATATATATTAGAAGGATATCGATAAGACAGGCATTCATGTACTTTGTTTTGGACGCAGAGCCCTTATTGCATTTTCTGTCCGTGCGTGATGTCTGCAAAAACGGTTCTGGTGACATCTATTTCTCAGGTAATGTTACCACCACGATTGTCAAGAATTCCGCCAGAAGTGCCTTAGAATTCGTTAGAATCCACAAAAATATTTTGGAGGACCGCTAGATCATCCATTAACGTACATTTTTCTTTGAATCCCGAATAATAAAAAGCATAAATAGTGAGAAAAGTCCCATGTGCACGAGAGTAATTTTGACTCATTGAAAGTTCGATGAAAATAAGAGCAAATAGCTACAAATTAGAAAGCCAGCGGTTTAACTTGCGGAAATATAGTCAAAATGGTTGTGATTTATGTCAAATCCTAGTCCAGACTAGAAAAAAGTATAATCTCCTTGCAGGGACATACAGGAGGTCAGAGAGAGTCGCTTGCTAAAGCCGAATGTCACGAAAACATGCAATAGCATTATGGCTTATATCTTTACAACCGCAGTGACCACACGCCTTGCTTTGTCATCGCTGCTGCTGCGGTTCGAAGTAGTGTTTAGGCCAGGAATCCTCCATGCAAATTGGTGAGTACGTCCGGTAATAGGAATGAAAGAAAAATTGTGTATTTTACATTATTTACACTGGTTCCAGATATGCAAACTCACTCTATGTGGGAGCACATTGGATGCCTGAACTCCCACCAGGACACGTCAGCCGCCACCTCACTGCAACAAAGGTCTCCGCTTTTAAAACAGTCGTCTTCCCTAGATGACTAGACTAGGGAATCCGATGACTGTATCTCAGCCAATCACAATCGTCGAATCGGTCGCACTCTCCCGTGTTGACGCACCGTTCCGCCGGACTCCGCCTCCTATGTTGCACCCTCGACCCCGCATACACTCTTAGGTAAAGTTACACCCTTTGGAGTGTATCTCTGCCACACAAAAATAATCGTCATCCGCCTTGCTTGCGGTTCCTTTCTTGAAAACGCCGCGCCCGCTACTTTCCTGTCGGGAATGCTATGTCATGCTGATAACGCTCATGCCGTTCGTTACTGGAAAGTACCGGGCTCACCGCGTTAAAGAAAAGAAATGCGAACAAGACAGATGACGATTATTGTGGTGTGGCAAAAGGGTGTAATTTTGCTTAAGAGTGTACGAGACAACCATGTCACAATCTGGGAAACTCCAGTCGACGCCGTTCCCGCGGTAGTCCTCGACGTTGGGCCCTTTTATCAATTAGTGGGCTCTTAGTGACAGTCAGCTTGGAGCGACCCTTCACGGTTCTTACCGCGCCTACAGAATCTGGTGGTTGTTGTCACCTGGAGGGGAGAGCTGCATTGTCGTCTGGACGGGCGCTGATGGGGGTGCCTCGTGGGAAACACCTAAGTAATTCCCTTTGCCGTGTTGAGACGTAACAGTGCGAAGATGAAAGCCATCACTCGATCATGCACGTGTCGCGCGCGCAGATGGTGACGTTGTGGCTCCATGCATGACACAAACGAAGCTAAATTTAGCGAGGGTAGCAATGTGGACTTGTTAGTTGCTCTTAATTAAATGACATAAAGAGCAGCGCAGCTAAAACAAGGACGCAGAAAGAAACGAAACACAAACACGCGCTTGTGCGTGTGTTTCGTTTCTTATTGTGTCTTCGTTCTTGCTATGCTACACTTCATGTCTAAGTTTAGCCTCAGGCGCGGCGTTCAGAGAGGCGTTATAGCTCGTTAGTGCGTTTGTAGAACATCTGAGCAGGAATGGCTGCGTTTTCGACAGCTTGTTATGCCGTAGTGGGTGCAATTTATGAAACTCCTACTGGTGCTCACCAAGAGTTATAAGGCCTATAAGTGCGCAATTTGTTGCAATCATTTCACGCTGTCTCGGCTACTGCCTCCTCTGCGTTCGACAAGTACGGTTCAGAAATGGCATCAAGAGACTTGGCCAGCAAGGCGAAAGGATATGTAACCATTCCTACCGCGGTGGAACATGTGCCTCTCCATAGAGAGCGCAAGCGCAGGACCCTCAACCATCTACGGGTGGGGCGAGCTCGAGCGGCGAGAGACACTCTCAGGGGCCATAGATATGCGGAGGGTCATTTCTGTACCCTAGTGACCAAACTCCCTGTTCGGAACAAACAGGTCCACTGAGAATACATAGAGTGCCTGATTGGAAAATTTGAGCGTATGACGCCCATTATCTCTAGCATAAGTTAGGCGCGTAAGCTTTCTAAATGAATAAATGCACTCTGCATTTGATTATGTAATTTCTTTGCCCTAAAGTGATAATAACCCGTCTGCAGCAAGCACAAAACGTTTCACGTACCCCGCTGCGGATGCGTCCCTGATACAGACTGCCGAATATTTTTTTTTAATTCTCTTACTGCTACGATAGCAACGATTCTGTCTTTCTGTATAGGATGTTGCGGCTAGGGTGGCGTTCAGGGCATAGAATCCGTCAAGCCCATCGACTGCTACGTGAGGTTGTAGAAAATGAAGGATAAAGGGTTTATTCAGCTTAGTTACACGGCTCGAGTACGGAAGCCGCATCAGGACCCTCTGTCCTCCCTTTCCAAAGTATCTGCTTTTAATCGCGTCGTTTTCCCCTGACGAGCCGACTAGGGAATCTGAAGACTGTCCAGAAGCAAATCACACTCCTCGACTTGGTGGCGATACCACGCCCATGCTCGCAGTAACCCGCCATAACTCCGCCTCCGAAGAGACTGGTCTGGAATCTGTGGCAAGAAAGCAACCGGCGACACCCAGTTCATCGTCGTTGTCCCCCTCCTTTTCATCCTTTGTTCAAGCTCCTAGGTAGTGGTGTGGTGAGCGGCGTCCGCGAGACCCTTCAACAGTCGGTATCCACGCTGCGTTGACGTCTGGATAGGAGGGGTGGTGGTTCGGCTCGTCGCAAACGTCTAATTAACTGCACCTCTCTGTTCGTCATCGTGGTTCCCTCCTTTTCATTCTTTGCTCAGGTTTCTAGGTCATGGTGGGATGAGCACCTTTCGTGGGACCCTTGAACAGTCGGTGTCCACGCTGCGTTGACGTCTGGATAGGAGGGGTGGTGATTTGACACGTGGCAAACGTCCAATTAGCGCCTTTGTGGTGTTGAGACGTAACAAGGAAGAGATCCACGCTCGAAGTACTCTCCAGCCGGTTCAGGAGACACCGGTACCGCATCAAACTCGGGGAGAGGATTCGGCAGGGGTTAGTGTCGTCCTAGCCAGGCAGTTCTCGGCTAGCTCGAGCGTGTAGCCCGACCGGTTGCCTTTTCTGTCCACGAGCACTGTAGTGCACAGGCCTTGTGATTCACGCTCCGTTCACTCCGGTCGGGTGAAGGCTTGATGGCTCGGGACCGCACCCCGACAGCGCGTCTTCAACAACCGGTCCGGCGGCTGACCTTCTGCCGTGGTTTCACTTGTCTTGTATTGTATTCTAAACTGTGGCACATACCCACTATGGGGGATTGGCCAAGAAGCAGGTGATTTTCCGTGTGTTTACAAGTAAAGCGAAATTAGATATGAGTAGTGGAGCGTGGGACTATGGAACTGTCATTTAGAAGTTTAATGAAAATATTTTTAAGAATTTCGATAAAATAAGCTAACGTAAAGTAATGAAATAATAGAAATTATTGATAATTTGAGAAATTCAGCAAGGTACTCTTTCTCTCTCTCTAATAAAATTGTCAACTGCAAGAAAAGCATCCCTGTAGCTGGACCCCAGTGAAGTCGCCCCAAAAGAAAGAATGGTTGGTGAGGTTAGCTATAGCCCAAGTTTGATAAATGAGTATTCTAATAGATTTCTTTGTCTTAGAAAGCGGCGGCACGAGAGAAAATAATGTTCCTTGCGACTCTCCTTCCAAACCCGCGCTTCGCCTTTTTCTTTTCTTCTGCTCTGGCCCTCGTGTCTTTCCAGGATCGGTGATCATCGGAGCTCCGTGTTTTCCAATGAATGATTTTTGGAGCTCTGTGTTTTCCAATGATTACTTCATTTTGCCTTTATTTCTTACCTGCGCCACGCGTTCTCATAGATCTAGATGTAGATGTAGAGCCCCCCACCCCTTAGACATTAGTGGCACAAACCCACTCTGGGGATTCGGCCAAGAAGCGGGTAACAATAGGAAAAATAATTATAAGATAACCGTAAACAAAACTGGTGAATAGGTACATAATAAGTAATAGGTAGATTCCAGCTTATGATTTTAATAGAATGTAGGAATAAATGAAAAAAAAATTCAGCGAATATAATGGCTTCTGTGGAAATATAACAAAACCTTAAGTTTTCGTTTTATATTCCACATCTTTCTGACCCTGCAATAAAATTCTGGATGGCATCGCCAACCTTCCTTTCGCTGTGCCCAAAGGTCGAGGCCCTTGGGCACACATAGCAAATTATATATAGTAAATATAGAAAAATAGTAAATTCGTTACAGTTAAGTCTAATCTAAGAAGGTGGAACGGCGTTTTTAATGTGTTTTTTTTTTCGCAGTTGAGATAATTTTTGGCAATCAACGAGAAAGTGATCTATTGTTTAGTGTTCCCCACAAGAGGGACAGCTCGGGGAGGAAGCCAGGCCAGATCTGGGTAGGCAGAAATTTGGAAATGGAATTTGGCAGCGTAGGCTAGTGATCGGGACTTCGAGTGGTTGCGTTCGACAGAGTTTACTCTCCGAATAACATGACAAGTGCTGAAAACTTCTAGTTTGTTAAAGAAGGGGCATGAAATTCACGCAGCGTTATTTTCTTTCGTAATCTCGCCCCTATGATGAAAGCTGATGCCGGTAGTATTTCAATTACTGGGCCATTCAGAGACACTTTCAGCAACAAATCTGCCTTTTCGTTTAGAATTAAGCGCTTATGCCTTGGTACCCAAACCAATCTAATCAAAGCTGAATGAGGGGGCAATAACGAGTTGAAAACCCGCATGACCTGGGGGTCATCTGAGGGAGTGAGGTAGAAGCACAGAGACAGAGAATCCGTCCCGACCACTATCGGACGTGTCGATGTATTTAGTTTGCGAAGGCATAGAATTACAGCTAAATGTTCTGCTAGAAAAATCGGTACGAAGTCTGCGAGACGAAGGAAAAATGACCAATCGAGAATACGAGAAAATATTCCGATTCCACACTTCTCTTCATTTTCACAAGCGTCAGTTCGTGCTTGACGCTCTTCGACGTCGTCTTCTTTTGCCTACCACGTGATTCAAGTCCGCGCGAGCACTCTTTGTTGTCCATTTTTTTTTTCGCCATCCACGGCACTTGGCTTCGAGCTCTCCACTCATCACAGGTGCCAGTTTTGGTACCCGGTCTACCTATTTATTCCAGAACCAGCAGGAGCTCCGATGCCCACAGCGCCGCTTAATCTCACCGCTGAGCCACTTTTCTGAGGATCTCAAACTTATAGGGCAGCTTTTGGCGTTATGATGCAAGGTTTCCTTAATGTATCGTCATCATCGGCACCAAAATCAGTTTTTCTCATGTCGCCAATGTGTTTCTCAATTTTGTAGCCGAAGTACGGTATGTGATCCAATTAGCCTTCCACTTTCACTATTCATACGTCTACAGGCACAGTTAGAACCCCCTCCTTCTTGATCAATGATCACAACAGTTGTACGAGATCATCCAGAAGCTTTGCTTGGTCTGGGTTTGGGTATTCAGAAAGCTTCTTCACTCTTTGAACCTCCAGAAGTACTTTTCTCAGAAATAGCAAATAAGGCTTGTTGGTTTCATCGGAGTACATGGAGATTAGAACTTCTGTGCGGTAACGTTTCTGCGCCGATCTAATGACTTGGAAATTAACTTGGTCTGTTGGTTCAGCACTCATTCAACCGCTGTCATAATCAGCAGCCATCTGGTCGAATAAGCTTGGCAGATACTTAAAGCCTTTTCTCCGGCGTAGAAAAACAACGATGAGTGCTCTGCGTGCACTCATCGGACATGCCAAACCAAGTGTAGGTGTCACCTCAGGTGACCCGTGTTGCTATTTGGGAAATTGCGTAACGATGCCTGGGCGCCAGTCCCGTACAACCGCGTAGAGCGCAGGACGCTGCAGTTCTCGACGTACTGCACCCACCGCCGGAAGGTTAGAAAATCACTCACATTAGCACAGCAGAGAAGTGGCTACGTCAGGCGGCTCCACTGATAACTGTAGAAGCGTGATTCAAAACACACGGAATTATTCTCCACTTCCGGCGGCCTTTTCTCTACTTCCTTCTTAAATAAACAGAAGTTGATCCATATTATTTTCACTAACAACAGGTAAATTTGTTAATTTTCGCTTTTCCTTCCTATTTGGCTGTTTCCTTGGCTCTCTCCGTTAGTAGATGGCTTAATTTCTCAACTCTTTGCGACACTTCTTTCCAGTTGCCAATTTTGCATGAAAAGTGCTGTACAATTAGGGAAAAGCCAGACGAGGTAACGGGTGACAATCATATTTATAGTTTTACCGGTTATTGCAGGGTCTGATGATGGGCGCTGTTTGGCATTATAGTATTTTCCACCTTATCTAACCCATATCGCGGGTATATGCTTCCAAGGATCTGCCAGCGTCACGGCGAGCTGTGACTCAAGGAAATAATGAAGCGAAATGAAACGTTTAACGCAACTGGCATTTTCTCCGGCCGCAACTCGTTCCTCGAGCATACAGACCAGCTGACTGCGAACCGAATCCCTTTCCTGGTCCCTGAATCAGTCTAAACAAGGAAGGTTGCACTAACAAAGGAACAGCGATGCACGTGATCGTTGAATAGATGGCGACAACTGAACTCGTCTCGAGTTAATCGCGCGGGCACCGAATCGATGAGAAAACTGGCCTTCACGCCGCTGGAGATGCCGATAACTACCGCCATCCAAAGGAGTAAAACATTTACGACCATTACACTTTGTGAAGATGGAATGGCAGCGAGAGCTGACGACAGTCAAAGCTCTCAAACGAAAAGCAGAGTGCTTCACCCACTTATGGGGAGTGCTTAACGCCTGGTTCACCTCCGCCGTGGGTCGGCCCGGCATTGCAATACGTTTGGATAGACCCACGTACGCTGAGCGCCCAACACCTGCTTCACCTCCGCCGTGAGTGAGTCCAGTATTGCACAATCTTCGGGATCGACCCACGTATGGGGAGCGCTTAATGCCTGCTTCACCTCCGCCGCAGGTCGGCCCGACGGTAGTGCAATGCCGGGCCGAACCGCGGCGGAGGTGAAGCAGGCATTAAGCATTCCCCATACGTGGGCCGATCCCAAACATAGTGCAATACTGGGCCTACCCGCGGTGGAGTTGAAGCAGGCATTTAGCACTTCCTATACGCGGGCCAATCCCGAAGATCTCGAAGGGCGAGTTACAGGTTCCCGAGCCTACAGGGCTATGGGCCATTGAGCTTCGACCCTTTTTGGACTATCACCAGGATCGGCCCACATGATGATTTCTTCTGTTGACGGATGACGAAAAAACTATGTAAGGTTAGTCATATACAGCTCTCGCTGTAAAATGCATCAAAATGTTGACAGGCGAATAGATTGATTAGTCAGCGCTATAGGAATGTGTATGAGGAGGGGTGATGTGGGCGGGGAGGGGGAGGCCGGGCCCCTCCGCCTCCACCCCCCCCCCCCCCCCCCTCTGGGTACGTGCCTGTGTCACCTACAACGAGATATTAAGACTTCTTGGGAGCCCTACTGACACGGCAGGCGAAGCGACCAGCAGACAGCGAATCGCAGATGCGCCGAATAAGGAACACAGGTGGGGTAAATCAGCGTTCAACCACTGGTATGTATATGTCAACCCGATTCTTATGCTCGCATTGTCAGGTCCTATGCCTACCATGTTTCGGAGCGTTAGGCTTCATTTATTTATTGTGCATTTTATGGTTACAGCAATTTCGTGTGCATTGCAGGTTTTTCGCACGCACGATTGTCTGTCTCGATTGATGACCTGGAAGTGCTACGAAGGGCTGTGACAGACGATAGACGCCGCCGTATTCGCGGCGAACTCCACCACTGGAAAAGCTGGCGCCCCCATCGGCGTGACGCGAATGATAGATCACATGGACACAGCGGCCGAGTCGGCTGCTTCGGAAGCGCCGGGAAGCGCCGAAGAGAACTGAAAACGAAAGTATAAATTCCCACCTACGCTGCGATTCTGATTAAGTGGTGAGGCTTTCCCGCCTTGGGTGTCTGCTTGACAACATTTGAAATCACTATAATAGGTAGTGGCTGCCTTTGGAGGCGTGCAGCATGGTAGGTTACTGCTTGGTGCCGCAGTGCCGGACGTATGCAACGGAGCCAAGTGTCAGCCTTATTCACACGTAGCCGCAGGACAAGACGTTGCGTGAAGCTTGGCTCGCGAAACTTATAACCGGCAAACAGCCATCAGCTACAACTCGGGTATGCAGCAAGCACACACGCGAGGAAGGTTTCTGCTGCGACGTCGGGACTGCTATGTTCAGTGAGTAGCTGATAACGTGCACTGAGACGCTCGCCCGCGCCCGCTGCCCGGCTAATGTCATGACGGTTTATTTGGTCTATGAATATGTTGATGCTAGATTCTGGCAAGTTCATGGGAATGGAAAGGGAGTGGTAAGAAGCACATTAAAAAAAGGCAGTACACATGGTCATGTTTGCGCTATGAATTAATGTACTGGATTACGAAAAAGAAGCAGCGGGAAATCGCACGCTGTTAAGACCGATAAACGTACAGTGCGGCGCAACTTGAGAAATAATATTGAAACGTCCAAGAATTTAGAAAAAAAAAAAAGATTGAATCGTCGCGACGGCATATCACAGTCACCGCGTAGGTGTCGAAGTGTCTATACCAAAATTATTTTTGAACAGTTCTGATAGCATCCACACAACAATGGTTGGTTGTGTACTGTCAAATGCTCATACTTTTCGCCCTAGAGCTTACCGCACGGGGAGAAAACGCGCTCGCAGTGAAAGCAAAACATTGTGCGCGGACATGCATGCAGACGCGTAGTCGGTCGCTGCGAAGCCACTTCATTCTGTTATGCTCCATTTGGTTATACACACAGCCCACTATAGGAACATATTTCACATAGTTTGCTCTCAGCGTTTCCCTACCTTTTACGCCGGAGATTTCATCGCGGCGACCGCGCGCAGTGCCGTTCACTGTACATACTCGTTAAAGAAATAGAGTCTGTAAAGGATTGTAAGCTTCCAGTTTGCCCGAGGTTATTATTTTGAGAGTAAAACACTTCCCTCGTTCTGAGGATACTTACAGAAATCTCCAGGAGGGCTGCCGCGTCCTGTTCTTATTGAGCGCCGTAAGCCAAACCTACGAGGAGCGCGCGGCGTGATGCCTCATACTACGTAAGGGAGGCGCTTCCGACAGATGGCGACTCCGTAAGTCCTCGCCCCCAATACTTCGCGATGGTTATGTCGATTGACTCGTCGACAATACTGTATATTCAATATAATCACATTACCTGGAAATTCCCTATCCTACGCTTAAGTTTAGCTAACAGTGCGCTATAGCTAAAAATTAGTTTACATTGCGCCGAAAATTCTGCCGGCTATTAGATGGACATTGTTCCTGTCAAATTTATACGAAATCCGCTAGGTCTAGTGAAAATCCGGTAATATGGCAATGGCTTCTCAAGGGTTTCATTCAACCAAAGCGTTAATGTGCGGCAATGTTCTCTTTAGCTGCAAGAAGGAAAATTGGCTGCATTAAAATTACTTACCATAAACGTGACGCAAATTATTTTCAAAAAGGATCTTATCGAGCGGTCCTCGCGATCTTTCTTTACACATTACGATGTTATGATGTTACACATTACGACATTACGATGCATCATATCTATAGTGGTGTTGCGAAAGGCCCAGAAAGAGAAGGGAGAGAAAACTCGCTCGTCTGTGGAGAAAAACAGTCCGAAGAGAGCGAAAGAAAAAAACAATACAAGGCCATACGAAAGACAAGCCACGAAGCTGGCATCGCCCTGTCTACAGCAAAACAGAAATGAAAATAGTACTACCAACGTGTAAATACAGTGTAGTGAAAGCAAAGCTCAGATACAATACCATTGCTCACCTTTCTTTTTTGCAATGCCTTCTAGCGGTTGGTGACGAAATCGATTGCGCTTTTTTTAGCGAGCATTGTGAAAATTCCCCGAGAGATGGCCCTGGCCTCCCACTAAATGAAAGGCGGTATTATTTTGGTTCGGCTGGCTTCGTAGAGAGGGCACAAAGACCATTGAATTCATTAGAAAATGTTCACGTGCTAGTTTTAAATATTCCCCTGAAACCAGTTTCGCGTACGCCGACGCTACGCCCATTGCTGCCTTTTACTGTATTTATGCCCGGGCTTTTCAAGAGCTTACAATTTAACCCCTCCCCCCATTACTCTATCACATCATATTGTTTCGCTTAAAAAAAAAATATCAGTGGTGATTAGAGCTCAGGCAGTCACGCTACGTTTACTGGAAACCGGGACGTACCCCACTCCGTAATTCATAAATAAGATTCACCCCGAAAGAGAAATTAGGAAAGAATGTAACGTGTGCGATGGTATCATTGACATCAGACGCATGCTGACGGGCTGTCCCGCGGCTCTCGCCGACCCCGAAGAAAAATGGCTTTACTGGCACAAGATGATATCAAGCTCCTCTTATCAAGATCAACTACGGGCTGTCCAGAGGGTCCACGATGACGCCATAAGGCTCGGCCTGGCGGTGCCGACGTGGACGCGGCCCGCCCCGGTCTGAAAAGACCGGGCTTCAGGACACTAATAAAGTTTTGTGAATGTGAATGAATGAGTGGTGATTTAGCGGTAAATGCGGGAGAAATGTGTTAGCATTATATCGCCCCTCTTTGAGGTCACGAATCCATAATTTAAATTCCCTTCACCACATTGCAAGGTGAACTTCAGGAGCCCACTCGACAAACGTCCTGAAATGCAACTGACGTGGATAGGGAGCAAACCACCGCCATTTGCACTATATACAGGGCCAAAAGTGAAAAAATAGGCGATTTATTTTGGAATGGAAGCATGCCTAAACTCAGAGCGCGAACTACTGTGACTGAAAGAAACCCGCAAATACACGCAAAGTGCCTCGAGCGGCCAGTCACACGGCAAGTTTGCGCACATTTGTGGACTTCTTTCACGCTCGGAAAAAACACTTTTATGTAGCACGTATTGAGCAACAGAAAGCTGCTTCGGGATATTTTCAAGTCGCTTTGCAATTTTCTCATTGACACTTTTCATCTAATTATGATATTCTAGAAGTTGATTAATTAATTAAATAATCAAGACTAATTATCTAATTAGGTGGAACGATAAAGTAATTTGAGTATCTCCAAGCGACGGCAAACAACATTAGCTTGGTTTTGTCCAGCTAAGTGGCATTCGCATATTTTTAAACTCTGCCTAAAGTTAGCTGGGACACCTTGTGTATTGCACACATAAACGTACATTTACAGACATAACGCTCTTCTATGTGCTCCCATCAATCAATCAATCAATCAATCAATCAATCAATCAATCAATCAATCAATCAATCAATCAATCAATTTTATTTGCCACGAACAAAAGAAACTGGAGGGACACCAGGGCAAAAAGCTGTCGCATGCAGCAGCTTGACGGAGGCCCAGGGTCCCTTACATGGCAGTAGCACTCACAAGATATATACACAGAAGGGTTTATACACAACATACATTACACATCGCACGTATGCATAAAAATTGCATTTTACACTTGACTGCAATATACTAAAGTGTCACTATAAAGAAAGAAAGTAATAACGCAAATCACTTTTATTTAGCGTAGCTGTGTGCTTATATTTACTTAGTACGGTCGGTATATTATGTGTTAAGGACTGTAGGCTGTAATTACTTCGGAACCATGGTACCTTCCATACCTCGGGGTTTCGTGTAGTATGTTTTGTGTGAGTGCTGAGTTCTAGCTGAGCAAGGGATGTAAAATAATTCTTAACATATTCGGATGAGAAGTAAATTGTTTCTAGTAATCTATGTTCGTATAATTTGTCTATGCGGTTTAGTCTGTATTTGAGAAATATATTATCTGTTGGTGAAAGCCGATTAACGTTCTCTATATACCGAACGATTTTCTTTCGAAGTATTACCAGCTTTTGCAAGTTAGATTTAGATGTTGTAGCCCAGACAAGATAAGAGCAATTTATATACGATAAGAAGAGATCATAGTATATTTGAAGTTTTGCTTTCTTACGTAGAAATGCGCGGCAACTTGCCATAGCACCGGTAACCGCAGAGAGCTTGCCGCAGAGATGTTTGATATGGGCATCCCAACGTAAAACACTTGATCCCCCTCTGCCTCTACCACGTGACCGGTTTTCCACATTTCCCACACATTCACTTTGCTGAGAGACAGTTACTGCGCTGCACTTTACCCCAACCTTTCCTTCCCATCATCAAGAATCTCCTTCTCTCCACTTTGACACTCCTAATGCGAACGCATGTAGGAGTTGAGGAGGACTTCGAGATGAAAAACTTGCGAGGTTTATTTACATTATTTACAGTGAGAGTCAATTAACAGTCTTAAAGTCATTACGGGCCGGCAGCAACTCGGACGCTGCGGCCCGCGGCAAGAAGCTCGAAAGAGATGAATCATGGAATGCTCTAGGAATGCTCTTCTGCTGCTCCCGGTCTGCGTCTTTTAAGCCCTTCGGTGTCACGTTCGGCCAATGGGAGAACCCGCTCAGGTGACGCCATTTTCGGCCAATCGGCGAGCCCGCTCGGGTGTCGTCATTTTCGGCCAATGGTAGGCGCCCGCGCGATGGAGTCCCACCCGGCGAAGAGAGTCGCTCCTTGGTCCCCCTGCGGTCTTGCCTTGCTGACTTGCAATGCGCCGTCACCATAGAGGGTAGGGGGCGACGCCGCCAGGTTGTCACGGCGCATTACAGCCGTCTTTATTCGGGACCCACTATACCCGCCACAGTGCCAGGCTCTCGCTTTACTTTCGGGAAGAGCCAAGCAGTGAACAGCTCCACCGGCTGCACACGAAGTGGGGTCCGCCAACTTGTTTGTACGTGTCGTGCCTCAGGAATGTGGCATCCGTGTTTCTGCGCTCCTTAATTAGCTGTGGTGTGATTCGATGTGGTCTGGGGAACTCGAAGTAGGCTCAGGAAATGGTCCCGTATCTAACACGCATTAAAACTGTAACATCTTGTTTCCGCAATACCTTTGTTAATGCAGTACGTATGCAGTGCGTATTGCATTGCTGATTATCGAGGTAGCAGCATATTTATGTGTGATATAATCACTAGTTTTTCGTAATAGAGTTTGAAAAGACCAGAAGAAGAGAAGAGCCTGTCCCTACGAACGCGTCATCATCACCGTCATCATCTCATCATCACCTCATCATCTTCTCTTCTTGCGCCCTCCGTGCTAGTGTCCGATGGGAAGACTTGCGCTACACGCGAGCAGGTCTTCGTTAAATACGACCACAACCGGGTTGCTTTCTTTGACTTCCTTCAGCGAGAGACGTTTCTCAGCGATGGGTGAACTTTTCCGCGTTCGGTCAATGGCTGCCCTAAAATTGGAAGTTGTTGCTCTGACGGGTCACGAATCATCTACGTGCTGGAATCCATGGACATGTCGGAGTCCTGGAATCGTAGCACGTCAAATCTGGAGAAGCGGGCGCCGTCTTGTGATCAGGCGTATGTTCATGATTGTGGGAACTGCTTCGCCGACTGCTGAGGACGGGAAGTGGTCTCGACCTCCGGCAGTGATGGTGCGGTCTCGGATGCCGACTCAGAGTCCGAGACTAGCGGTGGAAAAATAGATCGCGTACGGGGTTTACGCAAGGGAAGGTTGCGAACCCATCTGCCAGAACCTTGTCGGGTGCAGTGGTAACGGCAAGTCGATAACCGGATGAAGAAGCTGGTACCGGTGTCTGCGATTGGTCCGCTTGCCCTTACTTAGCTTGCGCGGGCTGGTCGAAAATCGCGGCGGCATGCAACGGAAGCTTAAGAATGACGCTAAAACGGATCCTCAGCAAAGAAGAGTTTGCAGAATGAGGTCATAAACGTGCCGAAAGTGCTCGAATACGTTACACGGCCACGCAAGAAGTTTTATTATACGCAAATAAACCCATGCTCTCCGGCAGGTGCGAGTACCCAGCGCCTGAGCGATCGGCGGCAGCCATCTTTTATTCCTTTCGGAACGTTGCAGCCTGCGTCTATTCAGAAGAAAATTCAGTTTTTTTTTCGGCATATTAATGCGTCTTTAATGCGCACACGTCACTTTGACGCGGTGAGCTTTTACGGTTTTGTGACGTCGCGTGACAGACAGGTGAAGTAGGTGCAGCCCGACAACTTTTGACCAATAGTCGGGGGCTAATGGCGAAAAGGCGTCGAATCAGAAGTAATTATTTTTCTTTTTTCGGTCAAATCATGCACAGTGTGTACACTTCATATCAGATGGGGAGCGATCACGGTTTTCGTGACGCTGCTTGACAGACAGGTGAAGTGGGGGTGGCTCAAAAATGTTTTTGACCAATTGCGGAGAGCTGATTACAGAACAGGAATAGAAAAGTTTGGAATAGCTTTACGTTATAGCGCCCCATCTTAGTTATCACTACTCTACCTTCAGTTAAGGGGTTATACCCCACTGACAGCGCCATTTTAGAAATATTGTAGAGCAGAGGCCGGGAATACAACGATGGTAGGAAACACCAAAAAATAAAGGCAAATACCGAAGCAACAGATGACAAGTGAAGGAAAAGAATTAGCATATTGTTATCAGCCTTACAGGAACGGGAAAGAAACTCTTACGGAAACGCAAAGAAACATTGTGTGAACGGAGATATTTCCTATGAAGATCTTGCGATAAAAAAATATAAGAAAATAAATCGGGGATGTGAAAGACAGTGAGCTATATAGAAAAAAGTAATTCACATGGGAATCTTGCATTTTTGTTTTGTTAGCAAACCTTTGTTGCTCGGCAAAGGTTTCCACGGCTACAACATAGTGCCAACGTCATAAGGGAGACCACCACGCAGCCCAAGATTGCGAAACGTAACTCCGCAAGTTATTTCCTCCGTGTACAAAACTGGCAGCAGAATAGAAAAAAAAATTATGCATTCAGTCGATATTATAGCTGATTTGAAAATTACACGGAGTAACATGTGGCCAGGCTCAACTCTATGTATTTTGTTCTTAAGATATCACTTTGTCAGTTGGAGGCGCAAATACTGACTTTTGTGCTGGTAATCACGAGTTGGCGGACGAAGATTTGTTTGTTCAAATATGCCCTTTTCTGGCCATTGTTCCACTCTTGCTGTTTGCCTCAGGGCCAACCTGCGATCCCCAAGCCTGCCACGGGGATCTTGTGGAGTGCAGCACAATTGGGGAACGTCTCCATAGTGATTAAGTTGTTTAGTGTTAAAGTGATTTTGTAATTAGAGTTGTTTCTTGGGAGAAGGGTAGTGCCTAGATTACATTTAAATAATGTAGACGATTACTTAGAAATTTCGCCATCTAAATATGCTCTTCCGATAAAAAATTGGTGTTGCATTCATGATGTGAAGATTATTGGCGACGTTAAGGCTATTGGCAATTTTTTTATGACGGGTGTGTAATCGGGAAGGGGAGATGTTTCATATGTTGCAATCATTAATCTGATGACTATTAGTGTGAAAACCGAACAAACTGTACATTTAGGAAGGCTTGTAACATTCTATAATGACCCACACACGACAGAGACACACGCACACACGGCTAACAGATAATTCAGTCCTTGCTTCGATCTTAATTATGCGACGCCAGCTTGTTATTATTTTTTTGAGCTCTTCAGGTCACGCACAAAAATACCAAAAGAAAAAGTACGATCCATTACGAAGTCCACTTGCTGAAGGCTGTACAAAGATTATTTAATTATACATGGTAACCGCCGTGAATCCTACTATGTGATAAGATTACAGCACTATACTACATGCCCAGAAGTAAATGTGGCCGGTAATTGGGGCTACCTAAGGTTTGCGGCCTAGGGACGAGAGCTAAGCCCCCTTCGCGCCTCCCGCCGTAGAAAACTAAGGAAGTAGCGTTGAGCATCCTTGCCACCCCATAATTGACACTTATGGAAAGAAGACAGATACATACCGCAAACTGGGGTGAAGTTCCCAAATAACGCTAATCGCATTAAAAGATATGTGGCTCGCAAGAGAGCCAACTTAAGGTGCAAGTGATGCATAAGACAATCAATAGCTGCCGCACTCTGCCAAGTGAAGAGAACCTTCAAAACAGCGTGCTACTGGAGGTTCGAGAACTTTCCATGTAAAAGGCAAAATAAAAAAAAAAGTCATTGGTCGACATTGATGTCATTGATGAGAAATTGCGCGATGTGCCAAAGCCAAACGTGCGACAGGCAGTGCGAGGGCCAGGGTAGAGCTTTGTGTAGAATGTGCTGATACATGGGCCTATGTCAAGGAATTAAACAAATAGTTTTCCGATGGATAAAAAAAAGTGTTCAGTTCTAACGAAGCCTCTCCAGACTTGCCCTCTTGCCCCAAGTACATCAATTCACAACCAGCAGAACATATTATTTCGCTGACGTAAGCATCGCCACCTAGCCCTGACTTCTGGCTAGAAACGTCGCCTCCTTTCTTTGTTCAGAAAAGACCCGGCCTCCCTGCTTTCCTTCCACCCATTTTCCCCTGCAAGCTGATTACGCATGAGCAGCTCGTTAACTAAAGCCGCGTCAATGCGTCCAGGGTGCTGCTGGCGTAAATGGGGAGGCAGAGCGCTTTCGAAAGGCGGAAACAGAAGCGACAGGTATACTCTTTGTATGCGGGCTGCTCATTACGCTTGTGTTGGAGGGACAGGCGAACCCAGTTATGTTCAACTCGAGCCCGATGTCTTTGTAGCCCGAGCAGTGATCCACCCTGTACTGCCTGCTAAGTCCTGCCTATGCCCTCGGAAACAAGTTGCGTGCATCCCCGATGAAGCCCCAGAGTCGCGCACTCTTCGAGAGTTTGCATAAGGCTTCGGGAGTAGATAAAAGACAGCAACATAGCCGCATGACCTGTTTCGGTGCTGACTCTTAATATAACGGAAAAGCGGCTTAAGATGAATCCACCAAATGTAAGTACCTGCATACCGGCATGTACTCCTGTCACATCTTACAAAACGGTTATCGACGCCTGCATTTATTGTTACACATCGGCGTCGCTACTGAATTTACTTGCTAGTAAAAACAAGTTGCTGAAGTGCTAATTCTAAACATATTTGGCTGGTTGTTTTAACTATAAGTACGCTCACTCAAACAACCTACGAAGCAATGCAGCAACCCTCTTGTAGGTCGTGGCTGAGTTTGTGTGTGTTTCCTAGATTTAGCGTGCCACAATCGTATTCAGCCGCCATGCTTTCTGTTGCGATTTCTCCGGACATGGCACGACGATAACTTCACAGGACAAAAAAGAAAGAGTGAATGATTTTGACACGTATTCGGCGTTTTAGTCGACTCAGCACAGTCTCTATACAGCTCAGCTGATGTGCTGCACATAATTAAAGCTACAGCGCGCGGCGATCTCCCTCTCTATCTCCGAAGCAGCATCATGTCAAGCGAGGCCGCCGCGGAAATCAGCGTCCTTCCCCTGCGCCGCGTTGCACGCGGGGGGATCTGCCTCGGATCTCGCTCGCAACGTGTCGCATTGTTCGTGCCGCACGCTGCGAGAAGGGACCGCGGCACTGGCGCTCGTCGCAGTCGAGGGCGCATGCTGCTCATTTAATTACCGCGACGCGACGGGGTGCCACGGACGGGAGGTTGACGAGCGTCGCTCTTAATCGGGTTAATTACAATTTTGTTCGATTAGAGCCCACCCCAAAGGCACCGCCTTCGCCGCTCTCCTTTATCTTGGCCCGCTTCGTTGTTTCGTCCGGCCGCCACCCAAGCAGCCGCGGCACCGAAGAAGAGCAAGTGGCGCCGCTTCCTGCAGAGCATCCGGCAAGCTCGTCCGCACGGGTTTTGTCACAGCCGAACCTGGCAGGAACGAAGGAACCCTGAGGGGGTTGGGACGCTCGGGCGGAATGGCGGCGAGTGACGAAAGGGAAGTGTAATGACGGAGACTCTTTGGTAACGCAAGGCGGTGGGGAGCCGACTCTCTGGTTGCCATTTTCGGAGCCCCCTTGCTACGTGCACGCATGGATGGATGAGCAGCAGTGCATGTCTCGCGCACACGGTGCATCTCTTGAAAAGCCCCTCGTCTCAGCTCATTTAGGCGCACCCTTAGTCACAAGACTTCTCGGGCATAATCCGCGCAAAGTTTTCTGTTCCTAATAAGAAGTGTTTTCCGTTGGCAGATGCCTTCGCTAGTATGCTCGACATCTCGTCAAATCATCGTCGTCGTCATCCCGAGCTTGCTACACACTTATTCAAAACTCAAGTAATCAGACACGTCCAACAAGTGCAGCTATTTTGGTGGCATTTCTTGCTTTGCATCTGCACTTCGTATATAAGAAGCAGTCTCACGAAAGAAAAAAGAAAAGTAAATCGTGGGCTTTCGGCATGTCTATCACACTTTCTAGATCTACACCGCTCGGCTTCGCTGCTAAGTAACGTGCGCGGGGCTTAGTGTCCTGCACAGCCTCTAACAGCGGTGAAATGTCTGCACGTATTTCAGAGGAGGAGGAGGAGGAGGAGGAACTCTATTATTGCAGAAACTGTTGCGCGGTTTATTCCTGGGTGGTTCCCTCTGACAGGGCTCCACTGGCGATCGCGGCTCGCCGGGCCTGGTCGAGGGAATAGGTGACATGGAGGCAATAGTTTAGCGGACGAGGACGACATTGTGTGAATCACTGGGAAAGTGCTGCTCTTTAGAAGATGATGACGTCCGCTATGATAGGCTACCACTGTGGAAGTAAACGAGTTCAGAGCCCGAGGAATCGCTAAAGTTATCACATCTTTCTGTTATTACGGGCCCTTTGTATTTGAACGGCATTTACGCGTCCACCCGTCATAGTACCAATCGTAGCGTTAACAAAACGATCACCGCGGCGATGGATCGTCGTGGACTGCGCACATGTGAGACAAGTTCTGTATATAACATTCCAAGGACTATTTTTGCGAAACTCATCTTGCTTAAGTGTGCTCCCACGCTCCGAGCTTTGCCGATGTTCAGACACCCGCCATTCAGGATTGCGATTGGTGTGATAACTAATACATGGCCATGGCGATGTCCAGTAACGGACTGCACTAAAACTGTGTAATATGGGCCCAGGGCTGACATTACGGAAGAATGTGTTATGCCAAATAGCTTTGTAAGAACATGTACCGGCCAATAGGGATATAACTTATGTCGTGCACAACCGATGACAAAGAGCTCATACGTACGAAAAAGCTATGTGAATTCGGTACTTTGTGTCACTACTTACTTAATTTAAGCCCAGGCCTAGTTGAACATTAAGAAAACGGTAGCGCTAAAAGGCACACGGCAAGGTGCTGAAAAGAAATATGAAATAATGATCGATGTGTCATGTTGCAATATGCCTTCTTGTTATCATGTTATTCCTCGCCTACGTTTGGAGTGTTTTGAATTTAGCTAAGCCAGCATACAGAGCCCTGAACTATACTCTGCATTGTTCGCATGTCAGAGGTCAATCTTTGTTATATTTTGTGCGTGTATTATCATTTTAGTAATCAGACCCTAAACTAGGCTACGTATGCCGTATCAGTGCAGCCGTTAACAGCGGTCGTATTAATAATAAACATAAATATAAAGCACACGCGAGATCTGCAGCACGAAGTACGGGCTAAGAGCAAACTAGCGGCTAGGATGGTTCCTCCTGCTTATTGACTGTCTTCCAAATTAGCAGAGACGGATCTCTTCAATCAGCCTGAGCTTTTCGGCGTGCACGCCGACCAATATCGGAATAGATCACGAGTGTCAACGTGCGCCGTTACTTCGTTCCTATAGAACAGCTTAACATGTGCGATTTCCCCGCAACGCTGTATGCCCTGAACGCCCAACCCCTGTCGTTCCTGGGACACTACAGTCTTAATATGGGGCCATAGCAGAGGACGCAGTTCCGTGCTTCGAGGCCACGGAAAAGAGGCACTGTCGCTCCAACGCGTCATACTGTTGGGTAGCCATTTGAGGAGGGGGAAGGCGGAAGATCAGTTGTGCAGAAAATATGATTATCGATGCAATAGAGTCGCACGAACGAACGAACGAACGAACGAACAAGCGAGCGAGCGAGCGAGCGGCAGTCCCTCCCCCCCCCCCCATTCCCCTCTTCCTCTTCCTAACTTGTTCACGCGAGAGCACGCGCCCGACGATCGACCACCGCCACCCACGAAAACGGGTGAAAGAGGCAAGAAAGCTATTCGAATTGAATAATCGCCTTAATACTGCTATTTCTCAAACCAGCATCTTGTGGCTCGGGTGACATCTTCAGACATCTTACGCAAAGCAAGAAAGCATGGAATTACATGCTCTGATTAGATATATTATCTGTTGGTACGCCAACATGGTACGCGTTCATATCTGCCTAAGGATCGTGCAAAAACAGACCCCGGCAAGCATTTTGATGCCCCATCCCAAATACTCGGGACAAACAGCTATCACTTGGGAAGGTTGCGTGTGCTGTAACTGTTGCATCCCATTCTGCGCCGTCTTTTGCTTTTTGTTGTATGAAGCAGTGCAGAGCCTTACGCGATCATGAAGGGCGCCGTGAAAAACAGGGGTTGTGATCGGCATATACGCAGCTCCTGATGCATGCGCACGCCATGTTTTACTGCGACCTTTGCAAGAGGCTAACACTAGCCCCTTACCTGCATGCTATGGAACGCTAATAATAATAATAATAATAAATTTTGCAGGCACTATCGACAATAATTGTCAACGTAAGCGAATATGCCCAACGAGCGAAAAAACGCAAGAAAGAACGAGCGAGCGAGCGAGCGACTAGCCCCCTCCCCCCTGACCACCGCCAGCCACGAAAATTGGCGAAAGAGGCAAAGTAACCTATTCGCATTAAACGTTCAGGGGAAATATTAAGCACATAAAGAACTACGGTGCGACAACTAATATATATATATATATATATATATATATATATATATATATATATATAACAAGTTCTGGAGGGAACGAGAGACCACGGCATAGTCACCGAACACTCGGAACAGATGGACCATAGATAAGCATGTGGCTTTAAAGAGACGGATCAGCGTAAAATCGTGGACAACGGCATGCCAAGTTTCTAACTACGTACCACATCAAAAAAAAAACGAAGTAAAGAAGAAATAAGGACCGTAAGGCGGGAAGAAGAAGGGAACACGTAAACAAATAATAACGACGACGTCTAAAACCGGCCGACCGAAGAAAGGTGATGGGCAATCAAAGCCGGCGGCCGTGTCCCAGGATAACGACCTCCGACGACACGATTTTCCGTCTAGCGGACGGCGGCCGTGACAGCTTCGCCTCCGGCGTTTCCGCCCGACGGTGCTAAGGGAAGGATTATGTCGGCGCCTCCTAACCATCCATCCACACCTCTGGTCATGCGCCTTCCCTTTTCTGCTCTTTGTTCATGCTCAAGCCCAGTTTGTTTTAACGCGTTCTTTTGATTGTCCGTGAAACAGCCGTACGGGAGACAGTTGAGCGAACGCCTGCTCGCATAACAGCAAGGGCAGCTCTTCAGCGTAATTGAAGCGGCAAAGTGGCCCGGAAATAACGAAGGGGCGTCGGAACGTTGGAGATGCTTCAGGTGGTTTGGCCGGTTTGATGAAGCACGCGTTTTCAATGCTGCGTCTTGAATTTGTGGCTTGTGATGCACCGTCAGGCGAATATAAGGACAGGCGCGAAGCACTCTTGTGTGCAGGACAGATCAATCTTCAAAGTACGAGACACTACGGCTCTGGTGCTGCGAACTGCTTTCTAGATCGAGAGAACCGGGGCGGCAGGAATCGACTGGTTCGATGCTGGGCCGGGATAAATTTCAGTTCACCTATGAAGGATTCCTTTCAAACAATTTGTTATCTTCATAGACTTGCAGACTTTATGGAGCTCGGCTTTTTATTTCATTATTTGCTATATTGCGAAATATTGGGCTCGTACAATAAAAAAAAAATTCTGCAGAAGGATCTGTTGTTGGGCTAGTAGGTGTTTGCTTAACGACATATCATAGCGCGAAGGCACATTTACAATGAAGAGACACAGACATTCGTCACAGGCGCTACTAAGAAATATAAAGCAATAAAGAAATGGCCTGGATGTGATGAAAGTAACAGTCATGGACATGGCGTCGACAAATCTGAATAGAACATTTGCAGCCCGTATTGGTAGCGCGTCATCGCCACACTTGTCATTTGAGAGAATACGTAAACCCTTGCTCACTGCACGCTTTGAAAGCGAGACTTTTATGTTGTGAAAGACCTCTTTATCAATAGAGACAAGCGTTTGGAGTACTACGGACAGGGTATAGCTACAGTGGCTAGCACTTGCAGTTCTAACTTTTATCTAAATAGTTGCTTTATTCTTTTTCCTACATGGGAGTAGAATATTTGTTAGTGTGCGCGTGTTTCCCCTGTGGTAACAACTTGCAAACATCTATCTGCCATCGCTCGATCTCTCCGTTCACTTCCAATCTCTAAATCTGCACAACATCCTAACCTAATCTAAATCTAGGAACCTTAGCTGTGGTTATCAAGGACCAGCACCGCAACGAA
Organism: Dermacentor andersoni; assembly: GCF_023375885.2. Taxonomy (NCBI): domain Eukaryota; kingdom Metazoa; phylum Arthropoda; class Arachnida; order Ixodida; family Ixodidae; genus Dermacentor; species Dermacentor andersoni. The sequence continues at coordinate 65,335,090 of NC_092815.1, read as the reverse complement.
GCTGCTATAAGAAATATTGACGGGTCCTCCCATGTGGGGGATACCTATCGTATCTGATTGCGAAGGTGAATGCAAATCGCACGTGAGAATATGTTAATAAAACCATGTTAATGTTGCTTGCTTGCTTGATTTCGTTTCTTTCGTCAACGCTTTGTCCTACCGCCTTCTTTCTTGCTTCTGAATTGTGCGCAAAATAAGGCTTTCTCGTTGAGCAAAGAATGCTTCACCAACCAGCCCAAAGCACTTACTCTGTTGTCTTGCTTGCTTTGCTTCTTTGCTTGTGTGGTGACACTGCGTCCGAGCGCGAAGCGTGTGCGTGCAGGAAGAAGTCAGTCGACAAGCTTTGCTCGAGGTGACGAAAGGAAAAAGCGCCTCTCTATTGCGCTGGCGGATAATATGCACACAGGCAGGAAGTCACATGGTAATGTAGCTTGGCGCACGCAGTTGTCGCTCAGCTATCGGTCGTGACGTCAGATGCCGAACACAGAAAGGCGATAATAACACAGCATGCTTGCTTGCTTGCTTTCTTGCTTGAGTGCGCGCTTGCTTGTGTGTGATTATTTATGTGCATGCCGTCACCATTATTCCCTCGACAAGCGTCATACATCGCCTTCGTTCTTGAGACATCGCTGTGCAGCTGTCTCATGTGCATCCGCTTGATTTGGTGTTTTAATTGCGGCATACCTTATGAGCGGTGCACTGCATGAGCTTAAGGTTGAGATATATGTGGCGAATAAACAAACATTGCCTGATATTTCGAGCTGCATAAGACGAAAGTAAACACAATTGCAGGTATCGCCGTTAGTTGTATAAGATTTGTAGAAGTACGAAGAACGTGCACGCCAGGTTGCACTGTCCAATGCACAACGCTTCACTGAAGCTTTGCTTCGTACGGACTTAACATGTCCATTGGATGTGCATATATTTCATTTATTTTTTACCTTTAAGGCAAACTGGAACGAAGCTCGAAATACAGTGCATTAGAACAGTGGTTACGGCCTTTCTACTGCAAGTGCGAAGTTGCGGGTTCAATACCATGCCATGAAGACTGCTGTGAAAACAGAACAACATATGCCCATGTGGGAGCCTGAAGTGTAATGTAAGGAATAAATTGATCCAGAGTCGCTGAGCTACATTTTTAACGAAGGACTACGAAGGACAGTAGCTTCAATTTTGCAGACTCGCAACCGTCCTGTGGGTGTTCCTATGTTTGTTCCTAATACCTGTCTTAGGTGTAGCTTGTGTTCGAATAACGGTCACGCTATGTTGCACTGTCCTTATGCACAAACTTTTGGAGCCTCCCCTTTTACACTTCGACAACACCTACATGCTTTTTGCATCGTACGACGATTTGCTGCGCTGCACCCAACGACGCTTTTTAAAGACTATTGCAGAATATTCCACAGCACAGTGCCTACTCACAGATCCACTTCTAGTTAGCGCCGTCAATCCAGCTCTTGGACTGCGCAGCTTAGGTTGGGAACCATCCGACCTGGCACCTCGGTAATTTCAGCCACGAGGTTTTGGCAACCGCAGTCAACAACCTCGAAGGTGAGCCGAGGATATCATCTAAAACTTGAGACAACGTTCGTATCATCATCCCGTAATGATGCGGTACCTTTTCGCTATAGTCCACGAGCTAAACACGTTCCTCAATAAAGTTTTAATGATGTTACCATTCCCTGTAAATTCTCCCCAGTTTACGGCATGCCTGTCTCTATGTCTGTATGTCTCTCTTTCCTACGCTGAGCTCTTGCACGCCAACTTGGGTCGCTGCGTTGGTCTGATGGTTAATCCATAGGCCTTGTATGTGGGAGATACTGAGTTCACCACACAGTGCCGCCGCAAACTTGGCGTTTCTTTTTTCTAATGGGTAGAGAAGTCCCTTGGCCTGATGCTCGGTTCTTGTGGAGATTCACATCTCGAAATAGGGCCCACTGGAGATTTCATGCGTGGTCTCTGGGCGCCTCTTCTCCCAAGACAGACGGCCTTGCGGAAGAGCATCCGCCGTGGCTGTGGGAGGCAAGTGCTGCCACTGGGTACCTACCATTAAAATGGGTATAAACACTCTCCAGGCCTGGTGCATACTCGGCCGTTATTGGACCTCCACAGTTAGAAAGGGGTATTTGTCGACACACCGAAGCATTCCCCACCTAAATAGGGGCATTAAGACGCCACATGGGAAATTACTTGTGCCCGTTTGAAATAGCGGGTGCTCGGTGGCGGTGGGCATCGAGCCCACAACCTACTGCAGTGGAGATGGGCGCTCTACAACCAGGCCACAGCTGCGGTCATACTTGGGTCTCTGGATATGCGACACTGGGCATGTGCTGGTCTTGAATGAGCCTCTTTGACGTCAGTTTGGGCACCTGAGCATCTGCCACTGGGTATGCGCAGGTCTTCAATGAACAAGTTTCACACCAACTCGGGTCACTGGGCATGTGCCACTCTTGTTAACAAACATGACAACACATAAAAGATATCATCACCAATCGCACACCGATCATAACGTCGCCACTTACCTCCAGAGGATGGATGCAACGCTAACTTTTCTTATTCTGTGGTTCATTAATACGAGACAATTTGGTGTCATATGCAAAACAATATTCCAGAGACGCGACCCTTTTGTGTGGGCTATGGTGGGGTGTCGCGTTTACCAATGCCTACGCGTTCCGCATGGGGATGGTCGACACCGTAGTATGTGGCGATTGCAGCAACGAGGAAACAATTCGGCATGTTCTTTACCGGTGCCCGAAGTACAGTATGCAAAGACAATCGCTTTCCGTCGGGCTGAACCAGTTGGACGACCAGGCGCTGTCGGAAGAACATAATTTTGCAACATCGACACGACTTACCATCGCATCAGAAGGCCGTGCAAGCGCCACTGCGCTTCTTGAGATGGACCGGCCCGGGTGAATGCCTGTGATTGGGACGCCTTTTCTGTTACTTGTTCCTGCTGCTTCTTTATTCTCTCTCTCTCTTTGCCCCCTTTCTGACCCGTATATCCCCCAACCCAGTTCAGGGTAGCAAATTGGAAACTCGCCTCTGGTTAACCTCCCTGTCTCCCCCCCTCTCTCTCTCTCTTGGAAGTCTTCGGGCTTCTCCATTAAATTGTCCTTGAGGGCTTTTTTCCAGTCGACTACGTTAAACAAAGTGTTACTGAACTTTCTCCTAATTTTTCATGTCAACTTAACTGACTCGGTAGAATTAGACTTATATTTCGGTCTTACTAGCAGCGAAATGATTACAGGGTGCGTAAAATAAGCTTCGTACAGGTGGGAAAGCGCCAATAGTAAAATAGAAAAGAAAACACAGAACATACGCACGACTCGGTGTTTGTGTTGTTGATGAGAAAAATTGTTTAATGAACGAAGAAAGCTAAACGGAGGGAGAGAAAGAGAGAGATGGAGGGAGAAAACAAGAAGGAAACATGGCCCCGTGACCGGAATGCATCAGGCTTACAGTCTTATACCTGGCATGCCCGCCTATGTATCTTAATACTAGTACGCAAATTTCAGGCATGCAGAGAAAGCGCCATCGCGTCTTATTCCCAAATGGATGCGTAGACTTAGGTTTTCAGAAGTACCTACTGGTCGCTCTTTTCCATAAGCGAACGACAAGTTTATTTATGTGCAGTGTTTTCTTTCCTCAATGAATGCGAATCCTATACGAGACCCTGCTCTCAGAAGAAAAATACTTTTAAGAACTTTGGGGTCTTACGTGCGAAAACCGCAATCTGGTTGTAAGGCATGCCGCAGTGGAGTACTCCGGAATAATTATGACCAGCTGGGCGCTGATAACGTGCCATAAATCTTAGTGCACTGTTACGTTTCGCCTACGACGCGCGGTATAGCCGGCGCGGATGCAACGGACGCCGGGGCTTCGTTCAAAGCGGCGGACATTTTGGCCCGTTCAGCGCCGCCGATACGCCTCCCCGCCAAGCGCGTCCAGGCGTGTTTCAGTGCCACGTGTCTTCGTGTGTGCGTGTGTGTGTGTGTGCCCACGCTTGTCAAAGCGCGGCAGCCGGGGAGAGGAGCTCCCCAAGAGTGAAGCGAGGAGGTCTGACCACGGCGCCGGCCTGGCGATGCGTCACTACACTCGTCTCAACCTGTCTCTCAGCGTGTCCGTGGCGCCGTCACGTGCGCCAGTGACGAGGCGTTCCTTCTCGCCCTCAACTCCGAGACTATAAGAGCAGCTGCCCCCGGACGCCGAGAGAGAGGCTCCGATTTCTTCTGTCGAGTTACGTGCTCTCCCGTCTCTCACTTCGGTCGACCTGACCGCCCGCTCTTTTGCGATGTTAGAATAAACCAGTTGTTCTGTTACCAGTCGACTCATGCTTTGCCGGGACCTTCGGATGCTTCCAGTGCCCCAGGCCGCCAGGCCAACGCTACCCTTGGGGCTTGCGACCCGATTGCAACAACGGGTGTCAGCGCTGAGTTTGCAACAACTCGTGCCAGCGGTGCGATTCCAACAGCTGGTTGCCAGCGGTGAGATCGCGACAACGGAGGCCAGCAGCGAAGATATGCAGTTGACTGTATGCTGAGCAGCACAACGACCATCCGGGAGCAGTGCAACGAGCCCTGTGTGATGATTGGTTGCCTGCAGCGGAACGACTGCGCTGAGGTCTTGGCTGCGAGGTTTGGTGAGTGCGGGACTTTCTTCTTCTGAGTTTTGCCAGGCTTTTGTTAGTGTCAGAAACAGAGCTGGTAATTGTGGTTGTCGTTGCTGCCGGGTTAGTTTGCGGCAAGACAAATAGTAGGCAGTAGAGAAAGCAGCATTCAGAGCAGCCATGGATTTGAAGTCGTTGCGCAAACCGAAATTGCTGGAGCTTGCAAGAGAGTTGGGTCTGGATGTCTCAGACAAACTCAGAAAACCGGAACTGCTAAGGGCTATTCTTGAGTTAGAAGCTGAGGATGACGAGCTGTCGGAATGCCTTGAGAACATTGAGGAGCGGGCAAAAAGACAGGAGCGCGAACTTAAAGAGCAAAAAGAAAGACATGAGCGCGAACTTCAAGAGCAAAAAGAGAAACAGGAGCGCGAACTTAAAGAACAGAAACAGGAGCGCGAACGAAAAGAGCAGAAAGAAAAAGAAGAGCGCGAACACGCTTTGGAAATGAAGCGTCTCGAGGTAGAGATGGAACGCGCTCGTAATGGAAGTCAGGCACACGGTGCAGGAGAACGAGTATTGTTCAAAATGACTGACCTGATGCGGCCGTTTAAGCTTGGAGAGGACATTGGTTTGTTCCTGGTTAACTTTGAGCGAACGTGCGAGAAGCAGGGGTTCTCTCGGGAAACGTGGCCACAGCGCTTGCTCACTTTGTTACCCGGCGAGGCGGCCGACGTAGTCGCTCGCTTGAAAAGAGAGGAGGCAGAGGATTTCGACCAAGTGAAATCGAGTCTGCTAAAAAAGTACAGGCTGTCCGCGGAGGCGTTCCGTCGGAAGTTTCGGGAAAATGAGAAAGGCAAAAGTGAGTCATATACAGAGTTTGCCTACAGGCTTATGTCAAACATGCAGGAGTGGCTCAAAGAAGAGAAAGCGTTTGGTGACCACGAGAAAGTTCTGCAGTGTTTCGGGCTAGAACAGTTTTATAGTCGGTTACCTGAGAACGTGCGGTACTGGGTCTTGGATAGGCCAGACGTTAGTACGGTGGCTCGAGCCGCTGAGCTAGCCGAGGAGTTTGTGACGCGTCGGGCTCGCGGAGCTAAGGACGGTCAAAAGGGTGAATTTGGCTCCAAGTTTGAGAGGCCAAAGTTCACGCCCATGAGAGCAAAGGGGGACACACGTAGTGCGGATGCGAGTGAAAGCAGTCCGGCCGAACGTAAGGAGACGGCGGCAACCGAAGCCGAACGCAGAAAGCGGTTCGAGACGAGGCAAGCGCGCGTTTGTTATACGTGCCAGAAGCCGGGTCACTTTTCGGCGCAGTGTCCAGAAACAAAAACAAAAGTCGTGTTTTTGTCTTTATGCAGCACTGACGAGAACATGAAGCTTCTCGAGCCTTACATGCGAGACCTCCTCGTGAACGGGAAAGAGTGCCGAGTGCTTCGCGATTCCGCAGCTACGATGGATGTAGTTCACCCCTCCTACGTAGAACCCGATATGTTCACGGGCGTGTGTGCATGGATCAAGCAAGCCGTGGAAGCTCATAGCGTGTGTCTGCCCTTAGCAAAAGTGCTTATTGAAGGACCTTTCGGAGCGCTTGAGACGGAGGCCGCAGTGTCATCTATGCTGCCCCCCCAGTACCCGTACCTATTTTCGAACAGGTCCGATCACCTCCTGCGCGAGAAGGGGCTTTTGTTTGGTGAGGCTAGCGTTCAGGCCTTAACCAGATCGAAGGTTCGGGAGCTCGCTGCAAAGGCGGTAGTTGCGGGACCGACGTTGTCGTGCAATGAAAAAGGGTCAGAGGCGCAGCAAGCTGATATTCAGAGCACGCCCGAACTGAATAAAATTGAGCCTGTAGCGTTGAAGGCACCAGATACTGGAGAGGAAATGCCCGACACGGGAAAGTTAGAAGAGCTATCTGCAGATTTGCTCATCGCGCCTACGTCAGACGGACTTAATAGGTTGCTAAAAGTCAGCCGGTCGGCTTTGATAGCCGAGCAAAAGAAGGATGGCAGCCTAGAAAACATCCGCTGCATTGTCAAGGAAGGTATCGCCAAGAAAAATGCTCGCTTTGTGGAAAGAAGTGGGGTCCTGTACCGAAAGTATCTAGACCGCAGAGGAGTGGAGTTCGATCAGCTGATCGTGCCTCAATGCTATCGTCAGGATCTGTTGCGCTTGTCGCATGGGGGTTCGTGGTCCGGACACCTAGGAGTTAAGAAAACTAAGGACCGTCTCTTGCAAGAGTACTATTGGCCAGGGTGTTTTCGGGACGCAGACCACTTTGTGAAGACATGTGACACCTGTCAGCGGGTGGGCAAACCAGGGGACAAATCGAGGGCGCCGTTGAAGTTGGTACCTATCATTACGGAGCCTTTCAGACGGCTCGTTATTGATACAGTGGGACCTCTGCCGGTAACAGCCACGGGGTACAGACACATTTTGACTGTGATCTGCCCAGCGACGAAGTTCCCTGAAGCAGTGCCGCTTAAAGAACTAAGCTCAGTTGAGATAGTCAATGCACTACTGTCCATATTTGCGCGAGTTGGGTTTCCTGCGGAAATCCAATCAGATCAGGGCACAGTGTTTACTAGCGCTTTGACGACAGCCTTTCTCGAAAGGTGTGGGGTAAAGCTGTTAGACAGCTCAGTGTACCACCCACAGTCGAATTCCGTTGAGAAGCTCCACTCCGTCATGAAGCGCGTGTTGAGAGCATTGTGGTTTGAACAACAAACTGACTGGGAGCTGTGTCTGCCTGGGGTGAAGTTTGCATTAAGGACCGCGCCGCGTGCGGCTACGGGGTTTTCGCCAGCTGAGCTAGTGTACGGTCGCTCGCTGCGATGTCCGCTTCGCATGCTTCGAGACGGATCACTGCCCTCTCCAATGGCTGCAGACTATCTCTTCCACAAATGGCCGCCTCCTGCGCTGGAGCCTCGCTTTGCAACAATATTCCTTTGAGGTGCGTTACAAAAAGGGGAGTCTCAACGGTAACGCCGATGGCTTAAGTCGAAGCCCCTAACGTGGGAATCAGCCTCAAAATTGTTTGTTACTGATGTTTTTCTTCCTGAGGCAGGATTTTTAACATATTGCTTTTGTGTAGTGTTTCAAAGTGATGATGTGCTTTCTAGTGCAATTTTCCGATTTGTGGACGCGTTCTGAGTGCTGCTAAACTACTGTAAGGAACTAGGCAGTAGTATAAAAGGGGAAAGAGCCTGGCAGGGCTTAGTGAGGGTTGTGCCGTGCTTGCTGACTGAGCGGTTGACTTTCGGCGTAGTTCTAACGCTTGCCGGGAACGAGAACAAAAATGTCAACTCTCCCGAAGTCACATTGCAGTGTCCTGTGTGAACCTGAACGAGAGAACGAGGCCTTCTCCGTGCGCTGCGCTCAAGAAACGCCGACGGACGCCCGACTTCGGTTATGTGCATCATCGAGCGACATCCCTCCGGACAGCGGATGCAGTCCCCTGACCATCGGGATCTCCTTCCCCCGGCGGGGCGGTCTGTTACGTTTCGCCTACGACGCGCGGTATAGCCGGCGCGGATGCAACGGACGCCGGGGCTTCGTTCAAAGCGGCGGACATTTTGGCCCGTTCAGCGCCGCCGATACGCCTCCCCGCCAAGCGCGTCCAGGCGTGTTTCAGTGCCACGTGTCTTCGTGTGTGCGTGTGTGTGTGCCCACGCTTGTCAAAGCGCGGCAGCCGGGGAGAGGAGCTCCCCAAGAGTGAAGCGAGGAGGTCTGACCACGGCGCCGGCCTGGCGATGCGTCACTACACTCGTCTCAACCTGTCTCTCAGCGTGTCCGTGGCGCCGTCACGTGCGCCAGTGACGAGGCGTTCCTTCTCGCCCTCAACTCCGAGACTATAAGAGCAGCTGCCCCCGGACGCCGAGAGAGAGGCTCCGATTTCTTCTGTCGAGTTACGTGCTCTCCCGTCTCTCACTTCGGTCGACCTGACCGCCCGCTCTTTTGCGATGTTAGAATAAACCAGTTGTTCTGTTACCAGTCGACTCATGCTTTGCCGGGACCTTCGGATGCTTCCAGTGCCCCAGGCCGCCAGGCCAACGCTACCCTTGGGGCTTGCGACCCGATTGCAACAACGGGTGTCAGCGCTGAGTTTGCAACAACTCGTGCCAGCGGTGCGATTCCAACAGCTGGTTGCCAGCGGTGAGATCGCGACAACGGAGGCCAGCAGCGAAGATATGCAGTTGACTGTATGCTGAGCAGCACAACGACCATCCGGGAGCAGTGCAACGAGCCCTGTGTGATGACTGGTTGCCTGCAGCGGAACGACTGCGCTGAGGTCTTGGCTGCGAGGTTTGGTGAGTGCGGGACTTTCTTCTTCTGAGTTTTGCCAGGCTTTTGTTAGTGTCAGAAACAGAGCTGGTAATTGTGGTTGTCGTTGCTGCCGGGTTAGTTTGCGGCAAGACAAATAGTAGGCAGTAGAGAAAGCAGCATTCAGAGCAGCCATGGATTTGAAGTCGTTGCGCAAACCGAAATTGCTGGAGCTTGCAAGAGAGTTGGGTCTGGATGTCTCAGACAAACTCAGAAAACCGGAACTGCTAAGGGCTATTCTTGAGTTAGAAGCTGAGGATGACGAGCTGTCGGAATGCCTTGAGACCATTGAGGAGCGGGCAAAAAGACAGGAGCGCGAACTTAAAGAGCAAAAAGAAAGACATGAGCGCGAACTTCAAGAGCAAAAAGAGAAACAGGAGCGCGAACTTAAAGAACAGAAACAGGAGCGCGAACGAAAAGAGCAGAAAGAAAAAGAAGAGCGCGAACACGCTTTGGAAATGAAGCGTCTCGAGGTAGAGATGGAACGCGCTCGTAATGGAAGTCAGGCACACGGTGCAGGAGAACGAGTATTGTTCAAAATGACTGACCTGATGCGGCCGTTTAAGCTTGGAGAGGACATTGGTTTGTTCCTGGTTAACTTTGAGCGAACGTGCGAGAAGCAGGGGTTCTCTCGGGAAACGTGGCCACAGCGCTTGCTCACTTTGTTACCCGGCGAGGCGGCCGACGTAGTCGCTCGCTTGAAAAGAGAGGAGGCAGAGGATTTCGACCAAGTGAAATCGAGTCTGCTAAAAAAGTACAGGCTGTCCGCGGAGGCGTTCCGTCGGAAGTTTCGGGAAAATGAGAAAGGCAAAAGTGAGTCATATACAGAGTTTGCCTACAGGCTTATGTCAAACATGCAGGAGTGGCTCAAAGAAGAGAAAGCGTTTGGTGACCACGAGAAAGTTCTGCAGTGTTTCGGGCTAGAACAGTTTTATAGTCGGTTACCTGAGAACGTGCGGTACTGGGTCTTGGATAGGCCAGACGTTAGTACGGTGGCTCGAGCCGCTGAGCTAGCCGAGGAGTTTGTGACGCGTCGGGCTCGCGGAGCTAAGGACGGTCAAAAGGGTGAATTTGGCTCCAAGTTTGAGAGGCCAAAGTTCACGCCCATGAGAGCAAAGGGGGACACACGTAGTGCGGATGCGAGTGAAAGCAGTCCGACCGAACGTAAGGAGACGGCGGCAACCGAAGCCGAACGCAGAAAGCGGTTCGAGACGAGGCAAGCGCGCGTTTGTTATACGTGCCAGAAGCCGGGTCACTTTTCGGCGCAGTGTCCAGAAACAAAAACAAAAGTCGTGTTTTTGTCTTTATGCAGCACTGACGAGAACATGAAGCTTCTCGAGCCTTACATGCGAGACCTCCTCGTGAACGGGAAAGAGTGCCGAGTGCTTCGCGATTCCGCAGCTACGATGGATGTAGTTCACCCCTCCTACGTAGAACCCTATATGTTCACGGGCGTGTGTGCATGGATCAAGCAAGCCGTGGAAGCTCATAGCGTGTGTCTGCCCGTAGCAAAAGTGCTTATTGAAGGACCTTTCGGAGCGCTTGAGACGGAGGCCGCAGTGTCATCTATGCTGCCCCCCCAGTACCCGTACCTATTTTCGAACAGGTCCGATCACCTCCTGCGCGAGAAGGGGCTTTTGTTTGGTGAGGCTAGCGTTCAGGCCTTAACCAGATCGAAGGTTCGGGAGCTCGCTGCAAAGGCGGTAGTTGCGGGACCGACGTTGTCGTGCAATGAAAAAGGGTCAGAGGCGCAGCAAGCTGATATTCAGAGCACGCCCGAACTGAATAAAATTGAGCCTGTAGCGTTGAAGGCACCAGATACTGGAGAGGAAATGCCCGACACGGGAAAGTTAGAAGAGCTATCTGCAGATTTGCTCATCGTGCCTACGTCAGACGGACTTAATAGGTTGCTAAAAGTCAGCCGGTCGGCTTTGATAGCCGAGCAAAAGAAGGATGGCAGCCTAGAAAACATCCGCTGCATTGTCAAGGAAGGTATCGCCAAGAAAAATGCTCGCTTTGTGGAAAGAGGTGGGGTCCTGTACCGAAAGTATCTAGACCGCAGAGGAGTGGAGTTCGATCAGCTGATCGTGCCTCAATGCTATCGTCAGGATCTGTTGCGCTTGTCGCATGGGGGTTCGTGGTCCGGACACCTAGGAGTTAAGAAAACTAAGGACCGTCTCTTGCAAGAGTGCTATTGGCCAGGGTGTTTTCGGGACGCAGACCACTTTGTGAAGACATGTGACACCTGTCAGCGGGTGGGCAAACCAGGGGACAAATCGAGGGCGCCGTTGAAGTTGGTACCTATCATTACGGAGCCTTTCAGACGGCTCGTTATTGATACAGTGGGACCTCTGCCGGTAACAGCCACGGGGTACAGACACATTTTGACTGTGATCTGCCCAGCGACGAAGTTCCCTGAAGCAGTGCCGCTTAAAGAACTAAGCTCAGTTGAGATAGTCAATGCACTACTGTCCATATTTGCGCGAGTTGGGTTTCCTGCGGAAATCCAATCAGATCAGGGCACAGTGTTTACTAGCGCTTTGACGACAGCCTTTCTCGAAAGGTGTGGGGTAAAGCTGTTAGACAGCTCAGTGTACCACCCACAGTCGAATTCCGTTGAGAAGCTCCACTCCGTCATGAAGCGCGTGTTGAGAGCATTGTGGTTTGAACAACAAACTGACTGGGAGCTGTGTCTGCCTGGGGTGAAGTTTGCATTAAGGACCGCGCCGCGTGCGGCTACGGGGTTTTCGCCAGCTGAGCTAGTGTACGGTCGCTCGCTGCGATGTCCGCTTCGCATGCTTCGAGACGGATCACTGCCCTCTCCAATGGCTGCAGACTATCTCTTCCACAAATGGCCGCCTCCTGCGCTGGAGCCTCCCTTTGCAACAATATTCCTTTGAGGTGCGTTACAAAAAGGGGAGTCTCAACGGTAACGCCGATGGCTTAAGTCGAAGCCCCTAACGTGGGAATCAGCCTCAAAATTGTTTGTTACTGATGTTTTTCTTCCTGAGGCAGGATTTTTAACATATTGCTTTTGTGTAGTGTTTCAAAGTGATGATGTGCTTTCTAGTGCAATTTTCCGATTTGTGGACGCGTTCTGAGTGCTGCTAAACTACTGTAAGGAACTAGGCAGTAGTATAAAAGGGGAAAGAGCCTGGCAGGGCTTAGTGAGGGTTGTGCCGTGCTTGCTGACTGAGCGGTTGACTTTCGGCGTAGTTCTAACGCTTGCCGGGAACGAGAACAAAAATGTCAACTCTCCCGAAGTCACATTGCAGTGTCCTGTGTGAACCTGAACGAGAGAACGAGGCCTTCTCCGTGCGCTGCGCTCAAGAAACGCCGACGGACGCCCGACTTCGGTTATGTGCATCATCGAGCGACATCCCTCCGGACAGCGGATGCAGTCCCCTGACCATCGGGATCTCCTTCCCCCGGCGGGGCGGTCTGTTACGTTTCGCCTACGACGCGCGGTATAGCCGGCGCGGATGCAACGGACGCCGGGGCTTCGTTCAAAGCGGCGGACATTTTGGCCCGTTCAGCGCCGCCGATACGCCTCCCCGCCAAGCGCGTCCAGGCGTGTTTCAGTGCCACGTGTCTTCGTGTGTGCGTGTGTGTGTGTGTGCCCACGCTTGTCAAAGCGCGGCAGCCGGGGAGAGGAGCTCCCCAAGAGTGAAGCGAGGAGGTCTGACCACGGCGCCGGCCTGGCGATGCGTCACTACACTCGTCTCAACCTGTCTCTCAGCGTGTCCGTGGCGCCGTCACGTGCGCCAGTGACGAGGCGTTCCTTCTCGCCCTCAACTCCGAGACTATAAGAGCAGCTGCCCCCGGACGCCGAGAGAGAGGCTCCGATTTCTTCTGTCGAGTTACGTGCTCTCCCGTCTCTCACTTCGGTCGACCTGACCGCCCGCTCTTTTGCGATGTTAGAATAAACCAGTTGTTCTGTTACCAGTCGACTCATGCTTTGCCGGGACCTTCGGATGCTTCCAGTGCCCCAGGCCGCCAGGCCAACGCTACCCTTGGGGCTTGCGACCCGATTGCAACAACGGGTGTCAGCGCTGAGTTTGCAACAACTCGTGCCAGCGGTGCGATTCCAACAGCTGGTTGCCAGCGGTGAGATCGCGACAACGGAGGCCAGCAGCGAAGATATGCAGTTGACTGTATGCTGAGCAGCACAACGACCATCCGGGAGCAGTGCAACGAGCCCTGTGTGATGACTGGTTGCCTGCAGCGGAACGACTGCGCTGAGGTCTTGGCTGCGAGGTTTGGTGAGTGCGGGACTTTCTTCTTCTGAGTTTTGCCAGGCTTTTGTTAGTGTCAGAAACAGAGCTGGTAATTGTGGTTGTCGTTGCTGCCGGGTTAGTTTGCGGCAAGACAAATAGTAGGCAGTAGAGAAAGCAGCATTCAGAGCAGCCATGGATTTGAAGTCGTTGCGCAAACCGAAATTGCTGGAGCTTGCAAGAGAGTTGGGTCTGGATGTCTCAGACAAACTCAGAAAACCGGAACTGCTAAGGGCTATTCTTGAGTTAGAAGCTGAGGATGACGAGCTGTCGGAATGCCTTGAGACCATTGAGGAGCGGGCAAAAAGACAGGAGCGCGAACTTAAAGAGCAAAAAGAAAGACATGAGCGCGAACTTCAAGAGCAAAAAGAGAAACAGGAGCGCGAACTTAAAGAACAGAAACAGGAGCGCGAACGAAAAGAGCAGAAAGAAAAAGAAGAGCGCGAACACGCTTTGGAAATGAAGCGTCTCGAGGTAGAGATGGAACGCGCTCGTAATGGAAGTCAGGCACACGGTGCAGGAGAACGAGTATTGTTCAAAATGACTGACCTGATGCGGCCGTTTAAGCTTGGAGAGGACATTGGTTTGTTCCTGGTTAACTTTGAGCGAACGTGCGAGAAGCAGGGGTTCTCTCGGGAAACGTGGCCACAGCGCTTGCTCACTTTGTTACCCGGCGAGGCGGCCGACGTAGTCGCTCGCTTGAAAAGAGAGGAGGCAGAGGATTTCGACCAAGTGAAATCGAGTCTGCTAAAGAAGTACAGGCTGTCCGCGGAGGCGTTCCGTCGGAAGTTTCGGGAAAATGAGAAAGGCAAAAGTGAGTCATATACAGAGTTTGCCTACAGGCTTATGTCAAACATGCAGGAGTGGCTCAAAGAAGAGAAAGCGTTTGGTGACCACGAGAAAGTTCTGCAGTGTTTCGGGCTAGAACAGTTTTATAGTCGGTTACCTAAGAACGTGCGGTACTGGGTCTTGGATAGGCCAGACGTTAGTACGGTGGCTCGAGCCGCTGAGCTAGCCGAGGAGTTTGTGACGCGTCGGGCTCGCGGAGCTAAGGACGGTCAAAAGGGTGAATTTGGCTCCAAGTTTGAGAGGCCAAAGTTCACGCCCATGAGAGCAAAGGGGGACACACGTAGTGCGGATGCGAGTGAAAGCAGTCCGACCGAACGTAAGGAGACGGCGGCAACCGAAGCCGAACGCAGAAAGCGGTTCGAGACGAGGCAAGCGCGCGTTTGTTATACGTGCCAGAAGCCGGGTCACTTTTCGGCGCAGTGTCCAGAAACAAAAACAAAAGTCGTGTTTTTGTCTTTATGCAGCACTGACGAGAACATGAAGCTTCTCGAGCCTTACATGCGAGACCTCCTCGTGAACGGGAAAGAGTGCCGAGTGCTTCGCGATTCCGCAGCTACGATGGATGTAGTTCACCCCTCCTACGTAGAACCCGATATGTTCACGGGCGTGTGTGCATGGATCAAGCAAGCCGTGGAAGCTCATAGCGTGTGTCTGCCCGTAGCAAAAGTGCTTATTGAAGGACCTTTCGGAGCGCTTGAGACGGAGGCCGCAGTGTCATCTATGCTGCCCCCCCAGTACCCGTACCTATTTTCGAACAGGTCCGATCACCTCCTGCGCGAGAAGGGGCTTTTGTTTGGTGAGGCTAGCGTTCAGGCCTTAACCAGATCGAAGGTTCGGGAGCTCGCTGCAAAGGCGGTAGTTGCGGGACCGACGTTGTCGTGCAATGAAAAAGGGTCAGAGGCGCAGCAAGCTGATATTGTTACGTTTCGCCTACAACGCGCGGTAATGCCGGCGCGGATGCAACGGACGCCGGGGCTTTGTTCAAAGCGGCGGACATTTTGGCCCGTCCGACGACGCCGCAACGCCTACCCGCCAAGCGTGTCCAGGCGTGTTTCTGTGCCACGTGTCTTCGTGTGTGCGTGTGTGTGTGTGTGCCCTCGCTTGTCAAAGCGCGGCAGCCGGGGAGCGGAGTTCCCCGAAGGAGGGGCCTGGAGGTCTCTCGGCTCAACCGCTCGCGCCGTCGTGGGCCCCTGCTGCGCCGTCCCGTGACCTTCATCCCGTGACCTTCCCTCCTTCCCTTTTGGACCGCGACGCCGAGGGTATAAGAGCAGCTGCCCCCGGACGCCAGAGCAGAGGCTCCGATTTGTACTGTTGAGTTACGTGCTCTCCCGTCTCTCCACTTCGGTCGACCTGACCGGCCGCTCTTTTGCTATGTTAGAATAAACAAGTTGTTTTGTTACCAGTCTTCTCATGCTTTGCCGGGACCTTCGGATGCTTCCAGTGCCCCAGGCCGCCAGGCCAACGCTACCCTTGGGGCTTGCGACCCATTGGCAATAACGGGCGTCAGCACCGAGACCCCAACAACTCGGGCCAGCGGTGCGATTCCAACATCTGGTTGCCAGCGGTGAGATCGCGACAACGGAGGCCAGCAGCGAAGAGATGCGGTTGACTGTATGCTGAGCAGCACAACGACCATCCGGGAGCAGCGCAACGAGCCCTGTGTGATGACTGGTTGCCTGCAGCGGAACGACTGCGCTGAAGTCTTGGCTGCAAGGTTTGGTGAGTGCGGGACTTTCTTCTTCTGAGTTTTGCCAGGCTTTTGTTAGTGTTAGAAACAGAGCTGGTAATTGTGGTTGTCGTTGCTACCGGGTTAGTTTGCGGCAAGACAATAGTAGGCAGTAGAGAAAGCAGCATTCAGAGCAGCCATGGATTTGAAGTCGTTGCGCAAACCGAAATTGTTGGAGCTTGCGAGAGAGTTGGGTCTGGATATCTCAGACAAACTCAGAAAACCAGAACTGCTAAGGGCTATTCTTGAGTTAGAAGCTGAGGATGACGAGCTGTCGGAATGCCTTGAGACCATTGAGGAGAGGGAGACGGCAAAAAGACAGGAGCGTGAAATTAAAGAACAGAAAGAGAAAAATGAGCGTGAACGAAAAGAACAGAAAGAAAAAGAAGAGCGCGAACACGCTTTGGAAATGAAGCGTCTCGAGTTAGAGATGGAACGCGCTCGTAATGGAAGTCAGGCACACGGTGCAGGAGAACGAGTATTGTTCAAAATGACTGACCTGATGCGGCCGTTTAAGCTTGGAGAGGACATTGGTTTGTTCCTGGTTAACTTTGAGCGAACGTGCGAGAAGCAGGGGTTCTCTCGGGAAACGTGGCCACAGCGCTTGCTCACTTTGCTACCCGGCGAGGCGGCCGACGTAGTCGCTCGCTTGGAGAGAGAGGAGGCAGAGGATTTCGAGAAAGTGAAATCGAGTCTGCTAAAGAAGTACAGGCTGTCAGCGGAGGCGTTTCGTCGGAAGTTCCGGGAAAACGAGAAAGGCAGAAGTGAGTCATATACAGAGTTTGCGTACAGGCTTATGTCAAACATGCAGGAGTGGCTCAAAGAAGAGAAAGCGTTTGGTGACCACGAGAAAGTTCTGCAGTGTTTCGGGCTAGAACAGTTTTATAGTCGGTTACCTGAGAACGTGCGGTACTGGGTCTTGGATAGGCCAGACGTTAGTACGGTGGCTAGAGCCGCTGAGCTAGCCGAGGAGTTTGTGACGCGTCGGGCTCGCGGAGCTAAGGACGGTCAAAAGGGTGAATTTGGCTCCAAGTTGGAGAGGCCGAAGTTCACACCCATGAGAGCAAAGGGGGATACACGTAGTGCGGATGCGAGTGAAAGCAGTCCGACCGAACGTAAGGAGACGGCGGCAACCGAAGCCGAACGCAGAAAGCGGTTCGAGACGAGGCAAGCGCGCGTTTGTTATACGTGCCAGAAGCCGGGTCACTTTTCGGCGCAGTGTCCAGAAACAAAAACACAAGTCGTGTTTTTGTCTATATGCAGCACTGACGAGAACATGAAGCTTCTCGAGCCTTACATGCGAGACCTCCTCGTGAACGGGAAAGAGTGCCGAGTGCTTCGCGATTCCGCAGCTACAATGGATGTAGTTCACCCCTCTTACGTAGAACCCGAAATGTTCACGGGCGAGTGCGCATGGATCAAGCAAGCAGTGGAAGCTCATAGCGTGTGTCTGCCGGTAGCAAAAGTGCTTATTGAAGGACCTTTCGGAGCACTTGAGACGGAGGCCGCAGTGTCATCTATGCTGCCCCCCCAGTACCCGTACTTATTTTCGAACAGGTCCGATCACCTCCTGCGCGAGAAGGGGCTTTTGTTTGGTGAGGCTAGCGTTCAGGCCTTAACCAGATCGAAGGTTCGGGAGCTCGCTGCAAAGGCGGTAGTTGCGGGGCCGACGTTGTTGAATGATGAGAAAGGGTCAGAGGCGCAGCAAGCTGGTATTCAGAGCACGCCCGAACGGGATAAAATTGAGCCTGTAGCGTTAAAGGCAGCAGATACTGGAGAGGAAATTCCCGACACGGGAAAGTTAGAAGAGCTGTCTCCAGATTTGCTCATCGCGCCTACGTCAGACGGACTTAACAGGTTGCTAAAAGTCAGCCGGTCGGCTTTGATAGCCGAGCAAAAGAAGGATGGCAGCCTAGAAAACATACGCTGCCGGGGAGCGGAGTTCCCCGAAGGAGGGGCCTGGAGGTCTCTCGGCTCAACCTCTCGCGCCGTCGTGGGCCCCTGCTGCGCCGTCCCGTGACCTTCATCCCGTGACCTTCCCTCCTTCCCTTTTGGACCGCGACGCCGAGGGTATAAGAGCAGCTGCCCCCGGACGCCAGAGCAGAGGCTCCGATTTGTACTGTTGAGTTACGTGCTCTCCCGTCTCTCCACTTCGGTCGACCTGACCGGCCGCTCTTTTGCTATGTTAGAATAAACAAGTTGTTTTGTTACCAGTCTTCTCATGCTTTGCCGGGACCTTCGGATGCTTCCAGTGCCCCAGGCCGCCAGGCCAACGCTACCCTTGGGGCTTGCGACCCATTGGCAATAACGGGCGTCAGCACCGAGACCCCAACAACTCGGGCCAGCGGTGCGATTCCAACAATATTCAGAGCACGCCCGAACTGAATAAAATTGAGCCTGTAGCGTTGAAGGCACCAGATACTGGAGAGGAAATGCCCGACACGGGAAAGTTAGAAGAGCTATCTGCAGATTTGCTCATCGCGCCTACGTCAGACGGACTTAATAGGTTGCTAAAAGTCAGCCGGTCGGCTTTGATAGCCGAGCAAAAGAAGGATGGCAGCCTAGAAAACATCCGCTGCATTGTAAAGGAAGGTATCGCCAAGAAAAATGCTCGCTTTGTGGAAAGAGGTGGGGTCCTGTACCGAAAGTATCTAGACCGCAGAGGAGTGGAGTTCGATCAGCTGATCGTGCCTCAATGCTATCGTCAGGATCTGTTGCGCTTGTCGCATGGGGGTTCGTGGTCCGGACACCTAGGAGTTAAGAAAACTAAGGACCGTCTCTTGCAAGAGTACTATTGGCCAGGGTGTTTTCGGGACGCAGACCACTTTGTGAAGACATGTGACACCTGTCAGCGGGTGGGCAAACCAGGGGACAAATCGAGGGCGCCGTTGAAGTTGGTACCTATCATTACGGAGCCTTTCAGACGGCTCGTTATTGATACAGTGGGACCTCTGCCGGTAACAGCCACGGGGTTGTTGGAATCGCACCACTGGCACGAGTTGATGGGGTCTCGGTGCTGACGCCCGTTATTGCCAATGGGTCGCAAGCCCCAAGGGTAGCGTTGGCCTGGCGGCCTGGGGCACTGGAAGCATCCGAAGGTCCCGGCAAAGCAAGAGAAGACTGGTAACAGAACAACTTGTTTATTCTAACATAGCAAAAGAGCGGCCGGTCAGGTCGACCGAAGTGGAGAGACGGGAGAGCACGTAACTCAACAGTACAAATCGGAGCCTCTCTCCTGGCGTCCGGGGGCAGCTGCTCTTATACCCTCGGCGTCGCGGTCCAAAAGAGAAGGTCACGGGATGAAGGTCACGGGATGAAGGTCACGGGACGGCGGAGCATGACCCCACGACGGCGCGAACTGTCGAGCCGAGAGACCTGCTGAACCGAGTGTAGTGACGCATCGCCAACCTTCACTTGGGGAGCTCCGCTCCCCTGATGCCGCGCTTTGACAAGCGTGGGCACACACACACGCACACACACACGAAGACACGTGGCACTGAAACACGCCTGGACACGCTTGGCGGGTAGGCGTTGCGGCGGCGTCGGACGGGCCAAAATGTCCGCCGCTTTGAACAAAGCCCCGGCGTCCGTTGCATCCGCGCCGGCATTACCGCGCGTTGTAGGCGAAACGTAACAGACCGCCCCGCCGGGGGAAGGAGATCCCGATGGTCAGGGGACTGCATCCGCTGTCCGGAGGGATGTCGCTCGATGATGCTCATAACCGAAGTTGGGCGTCCTTGGGCGTTTCTTGAGCGCAGCGCACAGAGAAGGCCTCGTTCTCACGTTCAGGTGCACACAGGACACTGCAAAGTGACTTCGGGAGAGTTGACATTTTTGTTCTCGTTTCCGGCAAGCGTTAGAACCACGCCAAAAGTCAACCGCTCAGTCAGCAAGCACGGCACAACCCTCACTAAGCCCTGCCAGGCTCTTCCCCCTTTTATACTGCTGCCTAGTTCCTTACAGTAGTTTAGCAGCACTCAGAACGCGTCCACAAATCGGAAAAATTGCACTAAAAAGCACATCATCACTTTGAAACACTACACAAAAGCAATAGGTTAAAAATCCTGCCTCAGGAAGAAAAACATCAGTAACAAGCAATTTTGAGGCTGATTCCCACGTTAGGGGCTTCGACTTGAGCCATCGGCGTTACCGTTGAGACTCCCCTTTTTGTAACGCACCTCAAAGGAATATTGTTGCAAAGCGAGGCTCCAGCGCAGGAGGCGGCCATTTTTGGGAGAGATGGTCTGCAGCCATTGGAGAGGGCAGTGATCCGTTTCAATGATAAACCTCAAGCCAGCTAGGTAACATGACAATTCCTGAACGGCCCACACGATACACGCACACTCTTTCTCGGTGGCGCTATACGCCTGCTCACGACTGGTCAGCTTACGACTAGCATACAGGACGGGGTGTTCTACTTCTCCATTTTCCCGTTGGCACAGTACAACGCCCATGCCTCGCTCACTAGCATCACACTGAACAACGAACCCTTTTGTGTAGTCGGGCGATCGTAGCACAGGCTGGCTTGTTAGGGCGCTCTTTAGGGCGCTAAAAGCTCTTTCCTTCGTCTCATCCCAGACGACTGTTTGCGGCTCTGTCTTTCTTAGAGCATCCGTCAAGGGAGCCGCGATATCAGAGTACCTGGGGATGTACCTCTGATAGTAGCCGGCGACACCTAAGAACGACCGAATATCGGTCTTCGTGCGCGGTTGCGGGAAGTCTCGCACAGCGGCCACCTTTATTTCAGAGGGGCGGCGACGACCCCGACCAATCACGTGTCCGAGGTAGACAACCTCGGCCTGTGCTAACTGGCACTTGGGAGCCTTGACTGTCAAGCCCGCATCGCGCAGGCGGGTTAGCACAGCCCGCAAGTGCGCCAATTGCTCAGGCCAGGATGCGGAGAATATCGCTACGTCGTCTAGATACGGTAAAGCGAATTCTTGCTGTCCCCGCAACACTTTATCCATGAGGCTTGAAAAGCAGTATGGCGCGTTCTTCAAACCAAAACTCAAAACTTTAGGACGGAATGTCCCCATTGGTGAAATGAACGCCGCATACCTACTAGCCTCTTCTGTAAGTGGAACCTGCCAATAACCCCTGACAAGATCTAGGGTGGAAATAAACTGAGCGCTACTCACTCTCTCAAGGCGCTCCTCGATGTTAGGGATCGGATAAATTTGATCCTTAGTGATGGAATTAAGCCTGCGGTAGTCGACGCAAGGACGAGGTTCCTTGCCCGGTACCTCAACTAAAATCAAAGGGGAGGTGTAATCACTCTCACCCGCTTCAATAACACCGAGCTGTAGCATTTTCGTTACCTCAGCCTCCATAATATCGCTCTGGCGGGGTGACACCCGGTACGCCTTGGATCGTACTGGCTCTGGGGAGGTAAGTTCTATGTCATGAGTAAGGACAGAAGTCCTACCAGGCCTCTCAGAGAACAGACCTTGAAACTCTTGTAAGAGCTGGTGTAGTTCTGTTTTCTGCTCAGGCGACAGCGATGCTTTACTTATTAAGTCACTAATGACTTGATCGGCGTCTTTCCTGTTTGTCACTGAGCCTAGTCCCGGAAGCTCGACCGGAAGCTCTTCTAACTTTCCCGCATCGGGAATTTCCTCTCCAGTATCTGGTGCCTTTAACGCTACAGGCTCAATTTTATCCCGTTCGGGCGTGCTCTGAATACCAGCTTGCTGCGCCTCTGACCCTTTCTCATCATTCAACAACGTCGGCCCCGCACTACCGCCTTTGCAGCGAGCTCCCGAACCTTCGATCTGGTTAAGGCCTGAACGCTAGCCTCACCAAACAAAAGCCCCTTCTCGCGCAGGAGGTGATCGGACCTGTTCGAAAATAGGTACGGGTACTGGGGGGGCAGCATAGATGACACTGCGGCCTCCGTCTCAAGTGCTCCGAAAGGTCCTTCAATAAGCACTTTTGCTACCGGCAGACACACGCTATGAGCTTCCACTGCTTGCTTGATCCATGCGCACTCGCCCGTGAACATATCGGGTTCTACGTAAGAGGGGTGAACTACATCCATTGTAGCTGCGGTATCGCGAAGCACTCGGCACTCTTTCCCGTTCACGAGGAGGTCTCGCATGTAAGGCTCGAGAAGCTTCATGTTCTCGTCAGTGCTGCATATAGACAAAAACACGACTTTTGGTTTTGTTTCTGGGCACTGCGCCGAAAAGTGACCCGGCTTCTGGCACGTATAACACAGGCGCGCTTGCCTCGCCTCGAACCGCTTTCTGCGTTCGGCTTCGGCTGCCGCCGTCTCCTTACGTTCGGTCGGACACTGCGCCGAAAAGTGACCCGGCTTCTGGCACGTATAACAAACGCGCGCTTGCCTCATCTCGAACCACTTTCTGCGTTCGGCTTCGGTTGCCGCCGTCTCCGTACGTTCGGTCGGACTGCTTTCACTCGCATCCGCACTACGTGTATCCCCCTTTGCTCTCATGGGTGTGAACTTCGGCCTCTCAAACTTGGAGCCAAATTCACCCTTTTGACCGTCCTTAGCTCCGCGAGCCCGACGCGTCACAAACTCCTCGGCTAGCTCAGCGGCTCGAGCCACCGTACTAACGTCTGGCCTATCCAAGACCCAGTACCGCACGTTCTCAGGTAACCGACTATAAAACTGTTCTAGCCCGAAACACTGCAGAACTTTCTCGTGGTCACCAAACGCTTTCTCTTCTTTGAGCCACTCCTGCATGTTTGACATAAGCCTGTACGCAAACTCTGTATATGACTCACTTCTGCCTTTCTCATTTTCCCGAAACTTCCGACGGAACGCCTCCGCTGACAGCCGGTACTTTTTTAGCAGACTCGATTTCACTTTGTCGAAATCCGCTGCCTCCTCTCTCTCCAAGCGAGCGACTACGTCGGCCGCCTCGCCGGGTAGCAAAGTGAGCAAGCGCTGTGGCCACGTTTCCCGAGAGAACCCCTGCTTCTCGCACGTTCGCTCAAAGTTAACCAGGAACAAACCAATGTCCTCTCCAAGCTTAAACGGCCGCATCAGGTCAGTCATTTTGAACAATACTCGTTCTCCTGCACCGTGTGCCTGACTTCCATTACGAGCGCGTTCCATCTCTACCTCGAGACGCTTCATTTCCAAAGCGTGTTGACGGTCGCGCTCTCTTTCTTTCTCTTGTTGCTCTTTACGTTCGCGCTCATCTTTCTCTTTCTGTTCTTTAAGTTCGCGCTCCTGTTTCTCTTTTTGTTCTTTAAGTTCGCGCTCCTGTTTCTCTTTTTGCTCCTCCCTCTCCTCAATGGTCTCAAGGCATTCCGACAGCTCGTCATCCTCAGCTTCTAACTCAAGAATAGCCCTTAGCAGTTCTGGTTTTCTGAGTTTGTCTGAGACATCCAGACCCAACTCTCTCGCAAGCTCCAGCAATTTCGGTTTGCGCAACGACTTCAAATCCATGGCTGCTCTGAATGCTGCTTTCTCTACTGCCTACTATTGTCTTGCCGCAAACTAACCCGGCAGCAACGACAACCCCAATTACCAGCACTGTTTCTAACACTAACAAAAGCCTGGCAAAACTCAGAAGAAGAAAGTCCCGCACTCACCAAACCTCGCAGCCAAGACTTCAGCGCAGTCGTTCCGCTGCAGGCAACCAGTCATCACACAGGGCTCGTTGCGCTGCTCCCGGATGGTCGTTGTGCTGCTCAGCATACAGTCAACCGCATCTCTTCGCTGCTGGCCTCCGTTGTCGCGATCTCACCGCTGGCAACCAAATGTTGGAATCGCACCACTGGCACGAGTTGATGGGGTCTCGGTGCTGACGCCCGTTATTGCCAATGGGTCGCAAGCCCCAAGGGTAGCGTTGGCCTGGCGGCCTGGGGCACTGGAAGCATCCGAAGGTCCCGGCAAAGCAAGAGAAGACTGGTAACAGAACAACTTGTTTATTCTAACATAGCAAAAGAGCGGCCGGTCAGGTCGACCGAAGTGGAGAGACGGGAGAGCACGTAACTCAACAGTACAAATCGGAGCCTCTCTCCTGGCGTCCGGGGGCAGCTGCTCTTATACCCTCGGCGTCGCGGTCCAAAAGAGAAGGTCACGGGATGAAGGTCACGGGATGAAGGTCACGGGACGGCGGAGCATGACCCCACGACGGCGCGAACTGTCGAGCCGAGAGACCTGCTGAACCGAGTGTAGTGACGCATCGCCAACCTTCACTTGGGGAGCTCCGCTCCCCTGATGCCGCGCTTTGACAAGCGTGGGCACACACACACACACACACACACGAAGACACGTGGCACTGAAACACGCCTGGACACGCTTGGCGGGTAGGCGTTGCGGCGGCGTCGGACGGGCCAAAATGTCCGCCGCTTTGAACAAAGCCCCGGCGTCCGTTGCATCCGCGCCGGCATTACCGCGCGTTGTAGGCGAAACGTAACAGGGTACAGACACATTTTGACTGTGATCTGCCCAGCGACGAAGTTCCCTGAAGCAGTGCCGCTTAAAGAACTAAGCTCAGTTGAGATAGTCAATGCACTACTGTCCATATTTGCGCGAGTTGGGTTTCCTGCGGAAATCCAATCAGATCAGGGCACAGTGTTTACTAGCGCTTTGACGACAGCCTTTCTCGAAAGGTGTGGGGTAAAGCTGTTAGACAGCTCAGTGTACCACCCACAGTCGAATTCCGTTGAGAAGCTCCACTCCGTCATGAAGCGCGTGTTGAGAGCATTGTGGTTTGAACAACAAACTGACTGGGAGCTGTGTCTGTCTGCCTGGGGTGAAGTTTGCATTAAGGACCGCGCCGCGTGCGGCTACGGGGTTTTCGCCAGCTGAGCTAGTGTACGGTCGCTCGCTGCGATGTCCGCTTCGCATGCTTCGAGACGGATCACTGCCCTCTCCAATGGCTGCAGACTATCTCTTCCACAAATGGCCGCCTCCTGCGCTGGAGCCTCGCTTTGCAACAATATTCCTTTGAGGTGCGTTACAAAAAGGGGAGTCTCAACGGTAACGCCGATGGCTTAAGTCGAAGCCCCTAACGTGGGAATCAGTCTCAAAATTGTTTGTTACTGATGTTTTTCTTCCTGAGGCAGCATTTTTAACATATTGCTTTTGTGTAGTGTTTCAAAGTGATGATGTGCTTTCTAGTGCAATTTTCCGATTTGTGGACGCGTTCTGAGTGCTGCTAAACTACTGTAAGGAACTAGGCAGTAGTATAAAAGGGGAAAGAGCCTGGCAGGGCTTAGTGAGGGTTGTGCCGTGCTTGCTGACTGAGCGGTTGACTTTCGGCGTAGTTCTAACGCTTGCCGGGAACGAGAACAAAAATGTCAACTCTCCCGAAGTCACATTGCAGTGTCCTGTGTGAACCTGAACGAGAGAACGAGGCCTTCTCCGTGCGCTGCGCTCAAGAAACGCCGACGGACGCCCGACTTCGGTTATGTGCATCATCGAGCGACATCCCTCCGGACAGCGGATGCAGTCCCCTGACCATCGGGATCTCCTTCCCCCGGCGGGGCGGTCTGTTACGTTTCGCCTACGACGCGCGGTATAGCCGGCGCGGATGCAACGGACGCCGGGGCTTCGTTCAAAGCGGCGGACATTTTGGCCCGTTCAGCGCCGCCGATACGCCTCCCCGCCAAGCGCGTCCAGGCGTGTTTCAGTGCCACGTGTCTTCGTGTGTGCGTGTGTGTGTGTGTGCCCACGCTTGTCAAAGCGCGGCAGCCGGGGAGAGGAGCTCCCCAAGAGTGAAGCGAGGAGGTCTGACCACGGCGCCGGCCTGGCGATGCGTCACTACACTCGTCTCAACCTGTCTCTCAGCGTGTCCGTGGCGCCGTCACGTGCGCCAGTGACGAGGCGTTCCTTCTCGCCCTCAACTCCGAGACTATAAGAGCAGCTGCCCCCGGACGCCGACAGAGAGGCTCCGATTTCTTCTGTCGAGTTACGTGCTCTCCCGTCTCTCACTTCGGTCGACCTGACCGCCCGCTCTTTTGCGATGTTAGAATAAACCAGTTGTTCTGTTACCAGTCGACTCATGCTTTGCCGGGACCTTCGGATGCTTCCAGTGCCCCAGGCCGCCAGGCCAACGCTACCCTTGGGGCTTGCGACCCGATTGCAACAACGGGTGTCAGCGCTGAGTTTGCAACAACTCGTGCCAGCGGTGCGATTCTAACAGCACTAAGGTTTTCGCCTTTCGCACCCATTGAAATGTGGCCGCCGCAGCCAGGTTTGAACCCACGACCTCTAGCTCAGCTCCGAAACGCCGTAACCACTGGGCTAATGCAGAGAGAGAGGAAGGAGATGTCAGTTTAAGAGCGCAGAACGTTCATGCGTCGCTGTTGTTCAAACGACACTATTCATAGCGTTCAGTGTAAACGTTGCGCTGCACTCTAATCGGTGGCGACGCTGACAGGGAGGAAAGTACACATGAGAAAATACCAAGCGACGAAATTGGGAAAACAGCCGAGAGGCTGAAGCTAGCGAAGTCAGTTTATGCTTCAAGGCACAACGCTACGCTCAGATTGGTTGGACACTCCCAAAAAGCACGAGCGAGCTTGTTAACGAACCAGAATTCCTGGTTGCTCTTGTTCGCTCCTCGCACTTTCGTTGTGTCCGAGTAATAGACTCGCATATTTCGGTGCTAGCAATCACCTAAAAGGCCCACGAAAGCAAAAGCAAAATACAAGTGAGAACAGCGATGAATGTGGCTAAAAACGAGAGAGATACGAAGAAGCACGAAAGAAAGAAAAAAAAGAAGAGAAAAACAAATCCTCAACATAAAGTCGGACCAGAGAGAGATAAAACGCTGAGAGATTGGATGCTGTGAAGCTCGCGGTTAAATAATGAACGGCGTCGTCTCGGCCAAATCACTCCCAAAGCTGGCCGCAAATAGCTCGCGCGAATCCACTCATTTTCGGGCCGGCCGCCTCCACCGGCTCTACGCTGCGGCTACGCGAGCCTTTATTGCCGCTACAGTTCGTCTATCTTGTCGGAGAATCTGGCGTAATTATTATTTACGCGCATCGTTTCACGCAGCGGTCGGCGTCGGCTTTCGCAGGCGCGACATGCCGGTCGGCCCCGCCGCCGCCAGTGTTTTCGCTTCCGTTCTCGCTTTCGTCCGAGCAGGCTGTCTTCAGATTTCGCCGGGATAAACGCCGCATAAGCGACCGCTTTCAGCGCCGCCAAAAGGATAGCATCTTCGTTCCCTTAGTAGCGGACAGTGAATTTGTGAATTGGGCTGGCGTTTTCAGGAGTAAATTATCATGAAAGGATCCGTAGTCGAGTTGCTGCAGTGGCGAAATAAATAAATAAATAAATAAATAAATTGCAGAGGAGGATTGGAACGACATAGTGGGTCGTCCTCCGCAGCGCTTTCTTGAGGGTCGTCCTCTTCAACGCTTTTGCTCGTGGATGCCATTCGTCCGTGCCCTGAGCTAACGGTCGGTCCCAAATGCCGGTGACTAATAAACGCCTTTACAAGTGGTTGAGGTTGCTTCGGCCTGCAACGTCAACCCTGGAACTGTGATTTCTTACTCTACGCTCAACCATGCCTGAAGACGCATCCAAGCAAGCGCCTCCTATGTACTGCATTCCAACGAGCGCTTCCTCAGTCGGTCCTGTGCTCTGGTGTGCCTCGCCACAGGTACCCTGCCATTTTCAGCGCCGCGGAAGACACCGATGTCGAGGACTGGCTGACGACATATAAAAGGGAAGGCGCCCGCAACAAATGGGACGATCCCGCCAAACTGAGCAACGTGCTCTTCTATCTCGCGGGTGTCGCCAGTCTCTGGTACAACAATCAAGAGACCAACTTTGCAACGTGGTCCTTGTTCAGGACCTTTTTAGTGGCTGTGTTTGGTCGCCCTGCTGTGCGCAGGCTGCGAGCGGAATCGCATTTCGGAGAACGTGTGCGCCAGCCGGGTGAATCATTTACCAACTACATAGAAGATGTATTGGACTTCTGTAAGAAGGTCGATGCGATGGTGTCAGAGTCCGACAAAATCAGAAATGTCTTAAAAGGAATAGAGGACTATGCATTCAACAGGCTACTGGCCAAGAATCCTCAGTCCCTGGCAGACATCATCACTCTATGCCAAAGCTACGAGGAGCTACACAGGCAGCGCTTGCTGACACGTCGCCCATCCTCGCGTGACGACCTCATTGCTGATTTGGCTGCCATCTCCGCCCAGTCAGCGTTGCTTGCTGAAATGAAAGCGTTCGTTCGGGAGGAAGTTGCACGCTAGCTCTCCTTGATATGCTTCGCTCAGCTGGTGCATCTCCAACAGCCTGCATCGAATTTTATGCGTCCGCTTCGTCCCGCTATCGAGCAGGAAATCGCCGAAGTCTTGCCAGACCAGAACCAACATCTTCGTGTGGCTGCACCATTAAGCAACAATGACATCGTTGTACCGCCCCGACCGGTCCCGGCGGCTGCACCACTCAGCTACGCTGAGGTCATCGCGAGGACCCAGCCATTCTCTTCAGGTATGCCTCTCCATTCTGCCGACTTCGTGCCTAGACCCCGACTGCCGCCCGCCCGGAAGCCATGTCAGCAGCCGCCCCGTACAACGCGTCCTGTGACATGGATGGGAGCTGCCCCGGCGAGCCGTGTAAGAGTTGTCGGACGATCCTACCGCTGTCAACCAGATGTAGGAGTCATCGGACGACCTCGCTGCTGCCACCATTTGAAGGAGTTGAAGGTCGTAGAGAGGAACTCGGTGAACAGGATTTAATTACATTATTTACATCTTAGACAAGACATACATCGACAGTCTAGCGTGACTCCCACATGGAGCCCGCAAGACTAACATACAGCAAACAGCTTACGAGTACAACGAGTACGATGCCACAGTGAGGAGGAATCCACTGAAATATAATGTGGTGTCCTCTTTCCAGAGCATGGTGGTGCAGTTCCCTGATGTCAGTTGTCATCTGCTCGTAAGTTCTGTGACGTAATGCAGACTTGATGCTGTGGAGGGCTGCCTTAGACTCACAAAATACGACCCGTTTCTCCGTTGGTTATTCGGTGATGTACATCATAGCGGCATGGAGAGCTGCAAGTTCTGCCGATGTAGATGTAGTCGTGTGCGACAATTTGAATTTAACTGTAACGTTCTTGGCTGGAACGACGAATGCGGCAGTTGAGCTGGTAGATGAAGTCGAACCACCGGTATATATATGAATGTGGTCATGATGCCTCTGGTGCAGTAATAGGAGCGTAAGTTGCTTCAGAGCCGGCGCTGGATGATTGGACTTTTTTGTAATTCCAGGAATAGCAAAATTCACTTAAGGCTGTCGCAGGCACCACAGGGGTGAGGAAGGCTTCGCCGCCGGTGTAAAAGATGCCGGTATGCACTCTTGGTGAGCGCTAATCATTCGTGAAAAGGTCGCTTGAGGTCTCTCGGCTAGTAGGGAGGCCAAATGATGGTCGGGGATCTTTGACAGATGGCGAATGTGCGCTCTGAGAGAGTCGGAGAGATCTAACTTTTCCAGGCGCTGATCGAGTGCCCTTGGTACGAGAAGCCACTCGAGCGAGAGACGTGGGGCAGTCTCTGCTTGTGCAAACTCGTTCGGCAGCTCGCGAACACCACAAAGTCGGCAACGTTGCCTGCTGGGAAATGTGCTTGCAGAATGGGCATGGACGCGATGTACCTCTGAGGCAAACCAACAGCGATCGCAGACTCTACAAGGGCTATCGAAGAGGTACTGACGAAATGCTTTTCGAAGTAAGCATTAGTGGCGGCCTATGGACCAGCCACGGCTCAAGCCACCTTCGCCTTCACCCGCCCTTAAGTAGCAGTGGTCCGGCTCTTCTCCAAGGACGTCGTTCGCTGGCGGCTTACTTACCTACTCTAAGCGAGTGGCTCGAGCTTTGGCTGTCCTGGTGGCGTACCGATGATGTAACGCTTCAACTGGCTTGCGCTTGCATTCAGGAAGCTCAGCGGCTGTGATGAGAACCGTATTCAGTCCAGGCATCGATGTGGCATGGAGATGGAAGAGAACCGAACCGCTCGTCTCTTTTACGCACCTGCTAAGGCGAGCTGGGGCATGCAAATATTGGATGCAGGTGGCCGCAGGGTTGTTTTTTCGGCGGCAGTTTACGTGAGCCACATGACTCTGGCAGCATATTTAGTCGTTTCTAAACTTGTAGCGGTGGCCACCACTGGGTTTCCTATAATAATTACTAGAGGGAACTTTGGCACTGCGATTGTTCAGTCGCAATGGGAGCGATGATTAGTATATAGATTTGTCTGATTTTCGTGCTTGTGGATTCATATATTCTTGTGGCTTTGTTTATTATAGTTTACCTGCCTTCATTGTCCCAAGTTGCAAAGCAATTTAAGTTTTTCTAAATGCGAAAGACTCTGAGAACACGCTTAATCGCGGCTGTAAGGATTGGGGGCCCAATTCCACCGTTCGTAACCAGTTGTCAAGATTGGAGTCGGGCATGAATTATATGGTAGCTGGCCCATGCCATCGTCTAACTTATCCACGCTGAGGACGTTGATGAAGGGAAGGACTGCTTCTCATCGAGAACGAGGAATATGGGTTTATTTACAGTATCTACATAAGGACGTTGCAGTTCATCAGTCTAGCATGACTGCGAGAGAAAGCACACTCCAGCAGCCGCACAACAGCGGTTTATAAACACTCGGTCCTCCCTCGATCCCTAGGTGAGGGAAACGTTCGACCAGTCATCGTAAACGAGTCGCCTCTCTGCACGAGGGATTACACACACACACTTCCGCACAGGTTCACGGTCCTCAACCGAGGTCAAGTGGTCTTCGCCGAACTCGGGGCTTACGTCAGGAAAGGTGCCTTTTATTCCCCAAGCTGACCCCGCAGCGCGGCCGGTTGCCCATTGTCTTGCGTCTTGAACGGCGCGTGGGAAGAGACCTCGAACTACGTTCCCTCGGGGACTCCCCCGCTCGCGCAGACCGGGTAGGTGGTGTCGTGTTCCGGCACAAAGCCTGCTTCGTCGAACTCATCTCGGCTCCTGCGACGGAGAGTCGAGGACGCGCGTATTGTCCTCCGGACACAGTCGACTTAGTGACGCTGTGGCTACAGGGTTGTGGCGGCCTTCCAGGAAAAGTTTGACGCCGCGGTCGCAACTGGCTGGCAAAATTTGCACCTCAGCAGGCCGTTCTTAACACTGCCGATTGCAATGCTTCAGCTTTTCGAGGTGGCCAAATCGGAAAACCGCAAAGCGTCTTAACGCTTGCCCGCGAGAAATTCGCAAGTGCGTTCTACGCCGCTTGTCGGTGCGTGCATCCCTGCATTGATGCTTTAAAAGTCTGGGTACTGTGCTGAAATTCCGGTGTTCTCATCTTGACGTCGCAAAACCTAACGATGTTTATTACAGCGGAGCCGTTATACGCTAGGTTCTGGTAGTTTGTCTGCGTAGGCAAAAAAGATGGCGACCACCCCAGAGCTAAAAGCACTAAAGCATAAAGCAAAAGCGTACCGCTGGGTATGCCCAGGCTGCGTTTAATCGCGAGAAGTGCCAAATCATATTGTGATAAAAAATATCGTAATAAAAAAAAAAGCCGCAACAAACACTGTTTGACGTCACGGGCTCGATAGGCTACCACATCACCTCATCTTAGTTCTCTTCCACTCATGCAATGGATAGGCCGCGTGTGGTGTGCACTGCGGAAGAACAGCGCGCCTACGAAGAACACCGTCGTGAACACAGGCGGCAATGTGCGCGGCGGCTGCGGACGGCACGTAATACGGAAGAAGATTGTGCCGCAAACGCCAAGCGGACGCACCTTTGGTTGACTCACCCCTACCGACTCCACTTCCATAGTAATTGTGGGTTATTTCAACATAGCCGTTTCTCGGCCAAACGGCAAGTGGTTCATAGCGTTTCTCTTGGAAAAGTTCGGCATTCAATGTTACAAAAACATCAGTGTGCTCACGACGCGTCATCGGTTTTGAGGCCTCACATTTGCCAGGAACCTTTCCAGTGTCGCCACAAAACCACTGGCCGTATATCAAAACCAGCGCTGGGCAGTATCGTAGGGACATGTATCTTAGATACTATCTTAGATAATCTTTGGTTATCTTGTACCTGTATCATGACACGTCTGGCAAGACGTGTGTCAGCCTCTGTAGTTCTATGAAAGAATGTATCGTTTATCTTAATATACAAGATACTGGCTGCTACAACATCAGCGCGCGAAACTATAAACTTTGGCTGAACTCTGCTTCTCAAGGTGACACTGCTACCACTAAGCCACCTGAATCTCCACAGGCACTGAATTTTCTATTCTCTGACCTTACAGGTAAGTTGACAATACTTCATGCTTAAATGTCATAGCTATTGGTGGTGCAGCCTGCATCGTGTTTCTACGCATTCATTGTGATTGTGTGATATGGAACCGCCTTTCTATTTTACTTGGATATATTTTTTTTGTTTATCCTTAAATTTCTTACTGTTACAAATCACCAGGTAATCGGAGCGGCACTAGTGTGAATAGGGGCGGTATCCTGCGACTCTGTGCCACTACAACACCTATGCAACGTTTTTGGGCTGCACAAGATTCTCGTAGAAGAAAAAAATTGGAGGATGCTTAAGCTTCGCCTTTAAGAGTGGAACGCGATAGCATTCAATGACCTCTGACTGCTTTTCATGCTCCCGGCAAGTGCAGCTTATGTAACCGTAGCGTTTAACGCGAAACGCTGGCGGCGAACGCTATGCACGAAGGCAAGCTTTCTGGTAGAAACGCGGCCTCTTGCGTGGGTCGATCTCCTGTTATTGTTTCGCCCTTTTAATATTTAAGTCTGAGAAGAGCTAACATAAAAGATATGCACTGGCAGT
This sequence comes from Dermacentor andersoni, assembly GCF_023375885.2. Taxonomy (NCBI): domain Eukaryota; kingdom Metazoa; phylum Arthropoda; class Arachnida; order Ixodida; family Ixodidae; genus Dermacentor; species Dermacentor andersoni. The sequence goes on along the minus strand of NC_092815.1, from coordinate 65,302,543 downwards.
GTTTTTTTTTTTTTCATTACATTTGTTTGTGGGCTGCCGTTCCCGAAATTCCGAGGAATAACTTGGTAACTTTGTAAAGAATTAAAGGTATGAGCAACTTTGGTGGTAAAATAGTGGTGGAGTGTGTGGTGTTCGAAATTTGGTTCGAAATTCGTTTTGCCGATGCGACGTCCGACGCCGGATGCGTAGCACCAATGCTCACGCCGGAATTTCTGCAACATGGGGCCCTGTTACGTTTCGCCTACAACGCGCGGTAATGCCGGCGCGGATGCCACGGACGCCGGGGCTTTGTTCAAAGCGGCGGACATTTTGGCCCGTTCGACGCCGCCGCAACGCCTACCCGCCAAGCGTGTCCAGGCGTGTTTCAGTGCCACGTGTCTTCGTGTGTGCGTGTGTGTGTGTGTGCCCACGCTTGTCAAAGCGCGGCAGCCGGGGAGCGGAGCTCCCCAAGTGAGGGTTGGCGATGCGTCACTACACTCGGTTCAGCAGGTCTCTCGGCTCGACCGTGCGCGCCGTCGTGGGCTCATGCTCCGCCGTCCCGTGACCTTCATCCCGTGACCTTCATCCCGTGACCTTCCCTTTTGGACCGCGACGCCGAGAGTATAAGAGCAGCTGCCCCCGGACGCCAGGAGAGAGGCTCCGATTTGTACTGTTGAGTTACGTGCTCTCCCGTCTCTCCAATTCGGTCGACCTGACCGGCCGCTCTTTTGCTATGTTAGAATAAACAAGTTGTTCTGTTACCAGTCTTCTCTTGCTTTGCCGGGACCTTCGGATGCTTCCAGTGCCCCAGGCCGCCAGGCCAACGCTACCCTTGGGGCTTGCGACCCATTGGCAATAACGGGCGTCAGCGCCGAGACCCCAACAACTCGTGCCAGCGGTGCGATTCTAACATCTGGTTGCCAGCGGTGAGATCGCGACAACGGAGGCCAGCAGCGAAGAGATGCGGTTGACTGTATCCGGGAGCAGCGCAACGAGCCCTGTGTGATGACTGGTTGCCTGCAGCGGAACGACTGCGCTGAAGTCTTGGCTGCAAGGTTTGGTGAGTGCGGGACTTTCTTCTTCTGAGTTTTGCCAGGCTTTTGTTAGTGTTAGAAACAGAGCTGGTAATTGTGGTTGTCGTTGCTACCGGGTTAGTTTGCGGCAAGACAATAGTAGGCAGTAGAGAAAGCAGCATTCAGAGCAGCCATGGATTTGAAGTCGTTGCGCAAACCGAAATTGCTGGAGCTTGCAAGAGAGTTGGGTCTGGATGTCTCAGACAAACTCAGAAAACCAGAACTGCTAAGGGCTATTCTTGAGTTAGAAGCTGAGGATGACGAGCTGTCGGAATGCCTTGAGACCATTGAGGAGAGGGAGACGGCAAAAAGACAGGAGCGTGAACGAAAAGAACAGAAAGAGAAAGATGAGCGCAAACTTAAAGAACAAAAAGAGAAAGAAAAAGAAGAGCGCGACCGTCAACACGCATTGGAAATGAAGCGTCTCGAGTTAGAGATGGAACGCGCTCGTAATGGAAGTCAGGCACACGGTGCAGGAGAACGAGTATTGTTCAAAATGACTGACCTGATGCGGCCGTTTAAGCTTGGAGAGGACATTGGTTTGTTCCTGGTTAACTTTGAGCGAACGTGCGAGAAGCAGGCGTTCTCTCGGGAAACGTGGCCACAGCGCTTGCTCACTTTGCTACCCGGCGAGGCGGCCGACGTAGTCGCTCGCTTGGAGAGAGAGGAGGCAGAGGATTTCGACAAAGTGAAATCGAGTCTGCTAAAAAAGTACAGGCTGTCAGCGGAGCCGTTCCGTCGGAAGTTTCGGGAAAACGAGAAAGGCAGAAGTGAGTCATATACAGAGTTTGCGTACAGGCTTATGTCAAACATGCAGGAGTGGCTCAAAGAAGAGAAAGCGTTTGGTGACCACGAGAAAGTTCTGCAGTGTTTCGGGCTAGAACAGTTTTATAGTCGGTTACCTGAGAACGTGCGGTACTGGGTCTTGGATAGGCCAGACGTTAGTACGGTGGCTAGAGCCGCTGAGTTAGCCGAGGGGTTTGTGACGCGTCGGGCTCGTGGAGCTAAGGACGGTCAAAAGGGTGAATTTGGCTCCAAGTTTGAGAGGCCGAAGTTCACGCCCATGAGAGCAAAGGGGGACACACGTAGTTCGGATGCGAGTGAAAGCAGTCCGACCGAACGTAAGGAGACGGCGGCAACCGAAGCCGAACGCAGAAAGCGGTTCGAGACGAGGCAAGCGCGCGTTTGTTATACGTGCCAGAAGCCGGGTCACTTTTCGGCGCAGTGTCCAGAAACAAAAACACAAGTCGTGTTTTTGTCTATATGCAGCACTGACGAGAACATGAAGCTTCTCGAGCCTTACATGCGAGACCTCCTCGTGAACGGGAAAGAGTGCCGAGTGCTTCGCGATTCCGCAGCTACAATGGATGTAGTTCACCCCTCTTACGTAGAACCCGATATGTTCACGGGCGAGTGCGCATGGATCAAGCAAGCAGTGGAAGCTCATAGCGTGTGTCTGCCGGTAGCAAAAGTGCTTATTGAAGGACCTTTCGGAGCACTTGAGACGGAGGCCGCAGTGTCATCTATGCTGCCCCCCCAGTACCCGTACCTATTTTCGAACAGGTCCGATCACCTCCTGCGCGAGAAGGGGCTTTTGTTTGGTGAGGCTAGCGTTCAGGCCTCAACCAGATCGAAGGTTCGGGAGCTCGCTGCAAAGGCGGTAGTTGCGGGGCCGACGTTGTTGAACGATGAAAAAGGGTCAGAGGCGCAGCAAGCTGGTATTCAGGGCACGCCCGAACGGGATAAAATTGAGCCTGTAGCGTTAAAGGCACCAGATACTGGAAAGGAAATTCCCGATGCGGGAAAGTTAGAAGAGCTTCCGGTCGAGCTTCCGGGACTAGGCTCAGTGACGAACAGGAAAGACACCGATCAAGTCATTAGTGACTTAATAAGTAAAGCATCGCTGTCGCCTGAGCAGAAAACCGAACTACACCAGCTCTTACAAGAGTTTCAAGGTCTGTTCTCTGAGAGGCCTGGTAGGACTTCTGTCCTTACTCATGACATAGAACTTACCTCCCCAGAGCCAGTACGATCCAAGGCGTACCGGGTGTCACCCCGCCAGAGCGATATTATGGAGGCTGAGGTAAAGAAAATGCTACAGCTCGGTGTTATTGAAGCGGGTGAGAGTGATTATACCTCCCCTTTGATTTTAGTTGAGGTACCGGGCAAGGAACCTCGTCCTTGCGTCGACTACCGCAGGCTTAATTCCATCACTAAGGATCAAATTTATCCGATCCCTAACATCGAGGAGCGCCTTGAGAGAGTGAGTAGCGCTCAGTTTATTTCCACCCTAGATCTTGTCAGGGGTTATTGGCAGGTTCCACTTACAGAAGAGGCTAGTAGGTATGCGGCGTTCATTTCACCAATGGGGACATTCCGTCCTAAAGTTTTGAGTTTTGGTTTGAAGAACGCGCCATACTGCTTTTCAAGCCTCATGGATAAAGTGTTGCGGGGACAGCAAGAATTCGCTTTACCGTATCTAGACGACGTAGCGATATTCTCCGCATCCTGGCCTGAGCATATGGCGCACTTGCGGGCAGTGCTAACCCGCCTGCGCGATGCGGGCTTGACAGTCAAGGCTCCCAAGTGCCAGTTAGCACAGGCCGAGGTTGTCTACCTCGGACACGTGATTGGTCGGGGTCGTCGCCGCCCCTCTGAAATAAAGGTGGCCGCTGTGCGAGACTTCCCGCAACCGCGCACGAAGACCGATATTCGGTCGTTCTTAGGTGTCGCCGGCTACTATCAGAGGTACATCCCCAGGTACTCTGATATCGCGGCTCCCCTAACGGATGCTCTAAGAAAGACAGAGCCGCAAACAGTCGTCTGGGATGAGACGAAGGAAAGAGCTTTTAGCGCCCTAAAGAGCGCCCTAACAAGCCAGCCTGTGCTACGATCGCCCGACTACACAAAAGGGTTCGTTGTTCAGTGTGATGCTAGTGAGCGAGGCATGGGCGTTGTACTGTGCCAACGGGAAAATGGAGGAGTAGAACACCCCGTCCTGTATGCTAGTCGTAAGCTGACCAGTCGTGAGCAGGCGTATAGCGCCACCGAGAAAGAGTGTGCGTGTATCGTGTGGGCCGTTCAGAAATTGTCATGTTACCTAGCCGGCTCGAGGTTTATCATTGAAACGGATCACTGCCCTCTCCAATGGCTGCAGACCATCTCTCCCAAAAATGGCCGCCTCCTGCGCTGGAGCCTCGCTTTGCAACAATATTCCTTTGAGGTGCGTTACAAAAAGGGGAGTCTCAACGGTAACGCCGATGGCTTAAGTCGAAGCCCCTAACGTGGGAATCAGCCTCAAAATTGCTTGTTACTGATGTTTTTCTTCCTGAGGCAGGATTTTTTTTAACTTATTGCTTTTGTGTAGTGTTTCAAAGTGATGATGTGCTTTCTAGTGCAATTTTCCGATTTGTGGACACATTCTGAGTGCTGCTAAACTACTGTAAGGAACTAGGCAGCAGTATAAAAGGGGGAAGAGCCTGGCAGGGCTTAGTGAGGGTTGTGCCGTGCTTGCTGACTGAGCGGTTGACTTTTGGCGTGGTTCTAACGCTTGCCGGAAACGAGAACAAAAATGTCAACTCTCCCGAAGTCACTTTGCAGTGTCCTGTGTGCACCTGAACGTGAGAACGAGGCCTTCTCTGTGCGCTGCGCTCAAGAAACGCCCAAGGACGCCCAACTTCGGTTATGAGCATCATCGAGCGACATCCCTCCGGACAGCGGATGCAGTCCCCTGACCATCGGGATCTCCTTCCCCCGGCGGGGCGGTCTGTTACGTTTCGCCTACAACGCGCGGTAATGCCGGCGCGGATGCCACGGACGCCGGGGCTTTGTTCAAAGCGGCGGACATTTTGGCCCGTTCGACGCCGCCGCAACGCCTACCCGCCAAGCGTGTCCAGGCGTGTTTCAGTGCCACGTGTCTTCGTGTGTGCGTGTGTGTGTGTGCCTACGCTTGTCAAAGCGCGGCAGCCGGGGAGCGGAGCTCCCCAAGTGAGGGTTGGCGATGCGTCACTACACTCGGTTCAGCAGGTCTCTCGGCTCGACCGTGCGCGCCGTCGTGGGCTCATGCTCCGCCGTCGCGTGACCTTCATCCCGTGACCTTCATCCCGTGACCTTCCCTTTTGGACCGCGACGCCGAGAGTATAAGAGCAGCTGCCCCCGGACGCCAGGAGAGAGGCTCCGATTTGTACTGTTGAGTTACGTGCTCTCCCGTCTCTCCAATTCGGTCGACCTGACCGGCCGCTCTTTTGCTATGTTAGAATAAACAAGTTGTTCTGTTACCAGTCTTCTCTTGCTTTGCCGGGACCTTCGGATGCTTCCAGTGCCCCAGGCCGCCAGGCCAACGCTACCCTTGGGGCTTGCGACCCATTGGCAATAACGGGCGTCAGCGCCGAGACCCCAACAACTCGTGCCAGCGGTGCGATTCTATCAGCCCTTAACGCTGTCGCGTTAAAATCGTACAAGGATTGCACGTTAATGGATATGTCGCTAACGAACGCTTTAAGCCAGCTGATAAGTAGTCTATGAAAGGTTATTTCAGCTTTATGTGCTCTCTGTATACACGATGCGTGAGAAAAAGTAAAGTCGCTACCAGTGTTGTTGCTGGTGTACACCTTGCCGGTGTTCCTGTATTGCGTAAACGGTAATGCGTTTACGGACAATGTAAAACACAACAGCGCTATTTTCGTCATCGTGCAGAGGCTTCTTATTGATGTTCTTGCCATTAGATGGCGACCCGCTAGCTGTTCGGCAAACAGAGAAGCGACTCCTGTCAATTACAAGAGTTACAATCAAAAAACCGCTGACAGCGCAGCGTATAGATAGCTTTCATGACAAGCAACTAAGGCAACCCCAATAAATTGTTTCGGACTGAAAATATTATACTCTGGGCAAGAAATACAAACATTTTCAGATCCTTACAGACATTTCATTCAAATGAAACAAGGTTGGTCGGAGTTAAGAAATTTCCAAGCAAACATTTTTGTGCATGCGCGTTTGCTGCTGCATTATATACCTGTAGATCTATACAGGTATATAATCAATACAGGTATATGCGGCTCTTGTTTCCAGTTGCCAGTTTTGCACGGAAGGTGCTGCACAATTTGGGAGAAACCAGATGAGGTAACGGGTGGCATTCATATTTCTTGTGGGTTTAACGGTTTTGGCAGGGTTCGATGATGGACGCTGTTTCCCATGATTTTATTTTCCACCTTATCTAACCAATATCACCGGTATATGGTTCCGAGGATCTGCCAGCATCGCGGCGGTCCGCCACTCGAAGAAATAATGAAGCAAAAGGAAATGTTAAACGCAATCGGCGTTTTCCCCGGCCGCACCTCGTTCCACGAGCGTACAGACCAGCTGACTACGAACTGAATCCCTTTCCTGGTCCCTGGATCAGCCTAAGCAAATAAAGTTGAACTAACGAAGCAAGAGTAATGCGCGTGACCGTTGCAATACATGGTGGCAACTGAACGCAACTCGAGTTAAATGCGAGGGCACCGAATCGATGAGAAAACTGGCCTGCCCACCCCAGGTGATTGCGATAGCTACCGCTATCCGAAAGGAGTAAAAACGGCAGCAAAATTTTAACCGCCGTATAGGTGTCAAGTCTCAAGATTAATTTGTAGGCGCTTTAAGAATGTGTGTGGTGGAACGGGAGGCCCGCCAACCCCCCCCCCCCCCGCCCCCCCCCCCCTGCCCTTCATATATATATATATATATATATATTTATATACTATTCGGAATTAGAACAGTAATTGGCACGTGCACACAGGTTTCCCTACCGGGTACTCAGATCTCGCTGGAAGTGGTCTTTGAATAAGGACATACCGTAGTCGCAATTTAAACGCAAAACTCAAGAACAGCATCTCTGCTATAGCTTTCTGTGCCCATCGTGGCAGACTGACGTCTCGCAGAGCTATTGTCACCTCTAAGCGAGTTTTCCGGCAGCAGGAAAAAAAAAACACATTGAGTTAACTTCCCTTTTGCTGCTCTGGTCCTCCTTTGGAGCTACCTGCACCTTGCTCCGGCTTCCATTTTGATCTATTCTTCACCAATACTCGCAAGGGTGCCGCCAAGAAGGCAAAGCGTGCGCAGCGCGAGGCACGTCGTCAATATATCGAACGCCCTACAAACAGGGCTCGTCGTTGTCGTCGACGACTGCCATGCCTTCCTTACGGCGCGCCAGCGCACGTCAAACGACGTGCGCTGTCACTTTGGCGGGAGCGCAATAATTATTAGAACGACGCGCTGCAAGGCGCAGGCGAGAGGCCCTCTCGCGTTTCCGAGGTGGCTGCGACGTTGACGTCGATAATGTCGCTCCATCCGGGGAACCGGTGCGCGCGCCGGCTTAAAATATGACGCGCGAACACGCGTCCCGAACGTGACTTTGCCTGGGAAACGTAGGGGCCGCCCGCAGCCACCGCCGCCGCCAGCGCGCCTTCGCCAGCCGCGCCTCCTTGATGAACGAATTGTCGCTGAACGTGCGTCAGAAAGGCGGGACTGCAGAGCGGGGGCGGCCGTCGAAAAACAAATAGCTCAAAAAGTTACCGCAGCGAAAGAGCGCCTAGATTCGGATATAAAAAGGAAATGAGGACAGAAATATCGAAGTGGAGCTAAGGGAGACTTTTGTTATCGTTACTGATCTTTTTCTGACAAATCCCGTAATGCCAACCCGCGTTTTGCTACGGTGAAAAAAGAAAGCCTTTCATAAAGGACGCTGATGACGTCATGACTTTTGATGGCTTCACGTCCGAAGTTTCAAGGACAGAGGGCGGAGAACTTGATCGGTTGCTAGCCATAGTGCAAAACCTTACGTTCGAGGAGTAGTTTTTAGAGTCATCGTTTTAACCTCGAACAATCAATCAATGAATCAATCAATCGGGTCATCAACCAATTAGTCAGTCAATCAGACTTTTGTTCTCTTTCTTCCATGGCTTATGGGAAATTACCATCGAACAATTACTCAATATCATTGGCAGTGCAAGCGCGAATAATTAATCTGCGCATTCCCAACTGCGCAACTGCGCGACGCCATACGTCTAAACCATCTTGTGAAGCGCAGCGCTGCCTCTTTTGGTGTGATTAGAATAGCCGGTGTGATTCAAGAACGACCCGCAGCGACAGTATCTTTCTAGGTAGAAACCCCCTCATACCACCTTCCCCTCTCCAAATGCACATATTTTAGCGCGTTTCTGCAGGTATATTGAAGGAATCCTGATTACAAAATTTCATCTCAAGAAATCCCTTCTCTTTGACTCCAAACTAACCCACGGACCAAGTAGATGTCCTAGGAGATAACGATCTCGAGGTCGCCCAACGTGCGATAGTCTCCATGGTTGTACTGGCTGCAGGCGTTGTACACAATTGTGTTCCGAAGCCCAATGCGATGGTTAAGCACTTTAGCTACTATAAAGATGCAAATTTCGGTGGGAAGCACCAGCGACGATCAGCGACCCCTGTCTCGTTTCATATATTTCACCTCTCTGATTGATAAGAAAGAGAGACGAAGAGGAGATACACAAAGCGGGAAAGGTGGAGAGGTTAACCAAGGACGTGCCCGGTTGGCTACCCTACACTTGGGGAGTGGGAAACAGGAAGAATAGGCACTATCTAATAACACTATTTGATTTACTACGCCATGTGCGCTCCGTTGTTGTGAATATACGATTTCTAATGGCGGAGATGCGTGTAAATCGTGGTGACCTTTCGAAGCCTTTAAACTGATGGGAAACGTCCCGTATGGCAGGTGTCAGATCATCACCTGGGTTCTAAAAATTTCACCCAGCGCATGGCACCATAAAGCTAAGCAGTCCCCGTTATAGCACGCTAAATGCGTGGAATCTACCAAAATCATGTTCTCAAGTTGTGCGCATGAACTCTACCACAACTTTAAACAATATGGGAGATTTCTTTACAAAGGCGGGAAACGGTCACAGGGCACGTCTACAGGGCCTGCCTGCCAAGTTTCATTCTCGTTTGCGAAGTCTGGAGTCCGGTCCACTTATGACTGCGCACCATGGCGCGAAGACTATAACAAGGTTACCTTCTCGTTAATAGACTGCGCGGTAACTGTTCACTATGTGATGGACGACAGAACTTCGCTATGAAAGAAAAAAATACATATCACTTCAACACCTTCATTTAAAAAATATTCGTTCCCTTATACACGGAAGTCTTGCCGAAGGGCGAACCGAAAAAGGAACATTCATATACAACCATTACGCAACCACAAATAGCATGCATATACAAAACGTGCGCCGTGCAGGCCGAGGGACCCCGTCCCCATTTGACGGGAGGCCAGGTACACGTGATTCGAGTTGTTCGAGCGGCGAAAATGAGCGGGCAAGTGGCGCGTGGCTTATTGGCCCCCACCAACGAGCCGAACACAGAAAGCCCCGAGGGCGCGGCGAGTTGTAGCAGTACACGCGTTGTAGGCAGGAGGTCTGGGGGAAAAAATGAAAAGCGCACAAACAACAGCGAAACGAGATGCAGTAAAGAGGCCGCTACGAGCACTTCCGCACTCGCTTCTCCGCAAGCCTCGCCGCCGCTGCGGGAAAGGAGAACGGCCGTTCCCGGAGATAGGGAGGGGTACTGGCAGGCCACCTACTGCTCTCCCTTCTAATTATACAAACCTTTATTAATTGGTCGAGGGCTCCAAGCCATCCGCGCCCGGAGTGCCTATAACCTGCACCGAGGCACGTATCAGCGCGGCGTTCATGTGCGGGAGTAAAAGAGAGAGAGTTTTGGGATAGGGAAAGGGGGAGCGCATAGCCGGGAAGCGGTCCGCAGACGCTCATCGACCGCGCGTCAATTACGACCCTTTTGCGGCCCGGGCCGCGCCGCGGACGCGTGCTCCCGGTCCGTCGGACGAGGCCGGTTGCAACAGTAGCAGCAAAAGGAAGTGACGAGCGGCGCAGCGATGGACTGTGTTGCCGCCCTCGCGTCCGAGACTCACCCCGGCTTTGTATGCGTGGAACCGGCGAGTACGATGCATACAGCTCGGTGACGCCTGGAGACTGAACGTACGAATTTAGTGCCTTGCCGACGAGAGTAGTAGGAACAGGTTTATTAAATTTATACTCGTTACTGAGGTTAAGCAACGGTGACAGAAAAAAGAAAAACAAATGATAACAGAAAACCTCCCCCATAATTTGCGAACGTAAAAGGAAGGTATGCTTATCACACGGAAGAACGAATGAAACAGACGGGTGGCAAAGTAGGTCAGAGGAAAAGGCGGGAATGGGCCGAATATTGGAGGGTGCAGGGAAATAGCCACAATGTGCGGAAAGGAGTAAATCAATGAGCAGTCATCGCCCGATGCCGTACTGCTTCAGGAAGGAAGGAGTCCCATCCCAGCAGTGTGCGTGTCCTTGATCGCGATAATTTGTCCTTTACTTATTTAGGCTACATTTTCTCCCTCTCTTCGGGGGAGGGCGGGGGGGTCTCGAGCTCAATCTTTTCTGGTTTGTCTCGTTCATAAAATTAAAATACAGATCTTTAACCAATAAATGAGCGATCTTAGAGACGAAGCCTTGGAGAAGTTCCTTGTAAGTGCAAGACGTTCGTAATTTGGGGTCTTCGCAAGAACATGACAACTGCCATGTTAAGGAAATTAGACTTTAAATCAAACAACGACAAGTTCATGAGTGCTAGTGTTGTTGACCGTCCTTCGCTTAGAGCAGGGCCCCCATGTTCCACAAAAAACCTTCTTACGCCAGAACTGCTCGTAAGAAAAGATTCCAGACAATCATCACGTCAGATATATCATTAGCGAAGGCGGCCGACCAATCGTAAAAAAAAAACATTTACGATGGAAAAGCTTGGTGAATTTGGCCTGCGAATTATTTCTGCGGCTCCATTATCCGTAACTTGGCACCGAGAATATCTCATGAAAGTGGTGAGTTGAACAGATCGAGAAAAGTTTTGCGCGTTATGCGCATGTTGTCAACAGAAACTAATTCGGTCGGGAAACGAAACGATCTCGGTGTCGATGACCAACCGACAATGACAAGCACCCCCCCCCCCCCCCCCCGTCCCCTCCCTAACATCTATTTCTCTCAGCACAGTCAGCGTTATCATCAGCGACGAATGCTACACAAAAGCCGTCGCTTGGGCTGTATTGAAGTGTTTCGGCCTAGTGGTGTGCCTCTACTTGAAGTGACCCACATGTAGCGCGTCTGCAGAACAGTCATTCTGCCAGATGAGTGGAGTTGGAACTTTCGGAAATGAAAAGAACTCGAGTCCCGAGTCTACAGTAATGAACGACGAGGGATTGAAGAACCCAGCAAAACATACGAAAGAAACCTCGCTCAATCGGGCCACAGTAGACTTCGAGACCACCGCTAGGCTGCTTCATCTTTTCTTTTCAGCACTTGTCCAGTCAGAAACCTTCTTGAGGAAGGCGTCTTTCTGTACCTTCTCCGAAGAAAATTAAAAGGACGAAATGAAAAAGTGAGAAGTACAGAAAAAAAATGAAAAGGACAAGACGTGCAAACAAAGCCTCAAAAAAGCTGCGGGAGCTTGCGTCGGCAACTTTCTAATAACGGCGCGGCCGAAGTACACCGCGAAACGGACGACAGACGATGCACGGACCAGGGGTGCTCTTCGTTGAAGGATGCGGCAGGTCCGAGCCAGACGCACTGGTGTAGAGCGGGCCAGCGAACGCGAAAGAACGAGAGGTGGCGGGAGTGGGGGAGCGAGACACTGGAGATGATTGGGCCTGCCCCTGCACTGGCGCGGGCACAGAAGAAGCGGGCGGCAGCTGCCGCAGTGAGGTTCAGCAGAACAAAAGAACTCCTTGTTATCCGCGCGCTCCACTTGACTCCGTGGGGCCCCGTGCGCTGCCTCCCGAACGGGACACATTGAGCGATGGCGTCCCAAATATCACTCCCGTCGTATTACAGAACAATAGACATCGGCGGGTCCGCGGCGCGCATCGTTAGGGAGGCAGCAGCGGATGATCGAAGCCGCGCGTGCGTTCCTCCCACGCTTTCTTCCCTACACCGCTGTTTTTGGCTCTTGCTTGGAGTTCTTGCGTGGTTGCCTCAGGGAGGTATGCTTCAAGAGCTCCACGCAGCCTGATGCCTTCTTTCTGCTTGTTGGAATCGAGAGAGAGGGAATCGTCCATCCCAAAGCATGTTTCCGGGAAACGCTCTCCTGGCACTCCACAGTCAGGTTTTGTCAATGAGAGTGCGCCTATTGGTTCTGCAGCTTCCCGGCCGCGCTTGTGGATTCTGTTGGGTATGCTCGGTTAAGTAGCGTTATTATCTCGTCCGCAGCATTTGCTAGTATGGGAGACGCTTGACTGAAATTGGGCATGCTTACGGAGCAAGGAAGTGATGTCACAGTTGGCGTTACCACTGAAATCACATAACATTCGACCTAAGACTTCCTTAGCAGGTGTCCTTAACTAACTATCCCTGTCTACGGAAAAGAATTTAATGAGTGATTACGAAGGAAGCCGCTAGGTTCTTTTAATAGCAAACTAGTTAGTCGAACCGGTAGCCGCTCGAAAATTCTACAAAGAGGGCATTATCTGTTTTACAATGAAACAGCAATACGAAACCCTGAGACGCGCACACGCACAACGAGAAAGAGACAGATGCCTGTGGCATAATACGGCATGAAAAAGATTAGGCGTGTGCTCAAGTGACCCGTTCCACCATTTACATGTCACACACGTGTCGCTTTCTTTAGTTACATAAAGTCTCGAAAAGCCTCCGTTTGGTTCAGAGCAAATGCCGCTTTCCTCGAGACAGAGTTCCCGAGAACCACTTAACCTTTCTTTTTCCACCTCACTTGTTGTCAAGAGCTAGGCGCCTGTCGCACGCGTTTTTCGTAATAGCAACAACAACGAGTAAAGCGAAAAAAAAAAAACGATTCCAAGTTTGGCTGGCCATTTAGCCCCATGCATACATGCAGGAGTACTGTCCTGACTCGCACAGGAGACACAAACTCGAAGCAGCAGCAGCAGCAGCAGGTGAGAGGTCATCACCCTCGACGTGTCTCGGAGCTGTACGAACCGTCGGGAGCTTCCTCTTTCGACATAATTTGACCTTATGTAGTGCATTTCTTGTATTATATCTTTTTGTTCTTATATTTTGTCTTCGCCGCCTCAACGCCTCAAACGCCTCTCAGCGTTTCCCTTTCACATCCGCACTTCCCGGAAGGTCTTGCGGCCTTCTCCATTCACGCCCTCACAGCTGTCGCCTTAATTTGCGCCCCAACGTCGGCGGGAATCGTAAAAACGCCCGACCCGCCATCCCTTACGGCGCTGAAGCCCACGTTCTACACTCCTTATCCCTCCCTCGCCCCCCTCCGACCCTACTTTTCGTCTGTTGGGTAGTTAGGGAAGAGTCAGGTCACGCCCGAATATCGCCTCGCCTGTCTGCTTCCCCTTCCGAGCCGTGTCGGAGCCGAGCGAGGATGCGGCACGCCGCGCAAAAGAGGAACGATGGCTTGTGCGGGCTGCCGTCGCCGTGGGGCGAAGCGAACGGCGACAGCCCTTTTGCTGCGCACCACGCTGCTGCAGTGAGCAGCGTCGTACGACGAGAGTTCCGCGAGGCAGCCTTGCCCAAAGCGGCGGCCGCCAAACTCGCTGACACGCTTCCGGCAGCGACGAAGTGACACTGCGAAATGCATGACCCGTGGAGTACATTTCCCCGTTTACGCGCGCAGGCACAGCCATCCAAAGCCGTCCTTCGCGGCATAGCACAAGAGTTGGTTGAGAGTTGGGCGGCGTCACTCTCTCCTGCAAGTCCAGCGTGTGCATCTCGAATTGACTGTTCTATCTATCTATCTATCTATCTATCTATCTATCTATCTATCTATCTATCTATCTATCTATCTATCTATCTATCTATCTATCTATCTATCTATCTGTTTTTTTTTTAATTATTGCTCCCGGGTTCTATTTAGAGTATTGTGTGAGCATCGGTATTGAGCTTATGAAAAGCAAAATTAGAAAAGAAAGTAAGAGTATAATTTATATGACATTTGTATCGCGCAGTAACTTTTACATTAGCAATCACTAACAGTGTTGTGGGTAGTTATGGTTGTGTTTCTAAACGCAACATGAGCACGGACGTTGGTAGTACCGTCGGGGAAACTGTTCCAATAGCTGATGGCATGTGGCAGGACAGACACGTTGCCCGCTTCATTACACATTTAAGGAGAGGTCAGGAAGCTTCATATTTGTTTACTATTAAGTGAAAAAAAGGAGGGGAGATAGGCCTCGAGCAAGATCTCAACAGGGAGGCATTTCGCGGGAGATGCTGTTGAATTGATAATTTTGTGAAGCACCCTCACTGATGTGGACAACACTGAACACTCAGACTTATAGGGCAGATTTCAGTCTGTCGTGACATCGTTCCCTTTGAGCTACATTTCTTGGGCCTTTACGATGCCGAGAGGCGAAGCAGGAAGCCGATTTGCATACCTAGCATTACGTAGCTTAGACTTCGCTTATTTCTTTTCATGAGGACACGGTATAACCCAGCCTAAACGAATGCCTACGATAATACACCCCGAAAACGAAAGACACCCAGTAGTGGAGTGGTTGACGGTTAAACTGAACAAAAATTCAGCAACGCATCCACTACACAAGAGGCTGGCTGATAATGTCCCTACGCAAAAAATGTCTTATCCCTTATTATAAATATATAAAAGCAAGATTAATAAAACAATGGTTCCCATGTCAAAGAACTACCTAGACCATGCTTTCGCTGTGACACTGCCTTCCAACTTCTTACCAGAAAACAACAATAACAACAATAATAATAATAATAATAATAATAATAATAATAATAATAATAATAATAATAATAATAATAATAATAATAATAATAATAATAATACAGTGAAGAGGATGATAACGATGTTATCAGCAAAGTGTCGACTTCGATTTTCTGCATTACACGGCGTGTAACCTTTTAGTCAACTTTCATCCATAGAAAGCCCAGGTGATCCACACTTAACAACAAATGCAAAGCAAACTGCAAATACCTATTCATCTCAAATTAGGGGAACATGCTTCTCGCGCGAATACTAACGGCAAGGTGCCAATCGGAAGATAGAAAGCTTTCACAGCAATGGCGCATCCTTTCAAGAAAGTAGTAGAAGAACGTCATTATGCGAGTTAATTTTCGTCGCTGTCCCTGTTTCCCACGGTGCCCCACGTTCACATCACAAACGGAGCAGCAGACCAAAACGTGTCACGGTATTTTGTTCCCGATCATCTGACAGCGCATTCAACCTCGCGATTGTCTTCCACGGGGTTCACTGGGATCCCGTCGCTCGATGCGCCTGCAAGAAGGAGAGGAAGGGCCAGCGCTTGATTAAGCGGTGGCGTGCTTCGCTAGCGAGACGGGAGAATAAATGAGACGCGTGGCAAAACCAGGAAAGCGGTCGCAGAGCATTCGCCGGTCGGCGGGCTCGTTCTTTTTTAACTTTGTGCGCGTTTTCTTGAAGAGCGTGAAACGATGCAGCTCCCGAGCGCGTTAGCATGTATCGTGACAGCTGAGTGCTTTTTTCGCCTCTTCCCAATCAGGTCTCATGTCGGCGCGATATACTGTTTTCATCTTGACGCGAAACATCTGTCCTCGTTTTCTCTGCAATCTGCTCTTTTTTCTTTTTGGTTGTTCTTCCGTTTCGTTGGCAGTCACATCGTTGCCTGCTTCATTTTGCGAACGCTAATGACTGGGTATAATACGCTCCGCGTTGGATTCCAATGGCCTGCTCGATCGTGGAAGCTTGGCAATTCGACCCAGTGCTGAAAAAGGCTGCAACTGGTGGCGTCCATCAGCCATAGCTAGTTTGTTTCGGTGAAGGTAGCTTCTTCTCACGACACGCGGAAACCGGCGCGTCAGCCTTTTGTAAAAAGTGAAACCGCAACTTCTTGCTTCCTTTTTTTCCAGCTAGTGTATCAGACACGTGCACTTATAACGACGAGTGTGAATGCACATTTGACGTGAGCAGTGATGACAGTGATGACAGCGCGCTAGCGCTTTCGTGAATAAGTGATGCTCTCGAACGAACTGTCGAGCTTTCGTGTTGTGGCAATCGAGCGTTAGCCGTTCCTTGCTTCCCCACGTACAGCAGGAGAAAAAATTTTGGAAGCACGTTGAGCCCCAACGGTCACAATATTCTAGTGTTGTCAAAAGAACCACAAAAGGGATACTAAAGAGAGAAGTGATTTCTTCAGTATTTGCAAATTACCCTTCCACAATGCCAACAACGCCACTCTTACCGCGAGAAAATACTCGGTAGGCCAGAAAAGGGGAAAAAAACGAAAGATGGCTGTCGACGACGCCTTGAAGTTCCCGCAGCAGCGCGCCATGACGTCACGGAATTTGACGTCGTCCGCTAGGGTCCAAGTGATTATTTAGCGGCAAAGTTCCAGTAGAATAAAAGACATGTTTTTTGCCGCAATGTTCTTTTAGCAAGCACCAACTAGGCCAACAAGCAGTTCAGTTCCAGTAGATTGCATTCTAAAGGAGCCAAAGACTGAATACGTCAAGTTTCGGGTACCTTTTACCGAGTCAACGCCGCCTAAATGCCAAAAATTACGCTTTGAAATACGTGACGTCACATTTAGGTGAATTTAAGACCCGAAACTTTGACCTTCATTTTCTCTTCTAATAATCAACCTATCATCATCACATTAACGAGAACAGAATTTTCAAAGACTACTTTCCGAGTTTAAACTGGTTTATTGTTTCACATTAGTATCCATTTGAGGTCGCCCTCACGTCCTGCTGGTTAGCACACGCGGAGGTTCCACAGACTTCTCCGCACATAACTAGCTGAACGATCAATCTCCTTCCTTCTATTTTGTGTTATCTACATAGAAAGCAGGTGCATGGTGCCGTCTTCAGAGGCAGGCGATTGCTCTTACCTCGGATTATTTGGATGCTGTTCCCTCTGTGACGCATATTTTTTCTTCTTTAGTTTCGCTGATTAAGACTGTAGGTACGTTAGGTTAAAGTGCATGCGTTTACGTTCCTCGTACTTTTTCACATGCGCGCCCGCAAGTCCTCTATCAGCACATCCGACTAGACGTGGGTCCCGCAAGACTTGCGTCGCGACAGCTTTGTTATTTATCGAAACACTCCAACAAAGCCAGGGTCAGTAAAAACGAGTATTAAAGAACAGCTACTTCTGATAGCTATCCGTGGAACGGTGCATGGCTGATTGCCACTTTCAAATCGTTCCACCTGCCAGCGTGTCCTTACGTTTCGGCTATAATTTACTTTCGCTCGCACGTCGTTCGTTTCGCTCTGTCCTCGACATGGCATTGCCCAGTTCGTCGACTACGCAGCTTTGTACGTTCTCACGCCGCTTTTGATCAGTTCCGGCAGCAGACGGTCGCCCACTGAGCGACGCGAATCGCAACGAGCGGGTTCTCTCCGACGGACCAGGCCGACCCTGATCCGTGAAGCACTGCCTAATTCGTTAATCGCGGCTTTCCGCTCTGGCGGCTTCTCTTGCTGCGACTATCGCTCTAGTGTAGCAGAAACCCGATGATGAGCAGCTGTCCTGGTGCCTGGCACACGAACAAAGGAACCGTGTCGAGCGTCTTTCAAATGAAACCCTGCCTGTCATTGCGCCAGCTAAAGCAAGTGTTACTCTTTTTCTTTTTTATTTCTTGTCTTTTTTGCAACTCTTGGGCTGCCGCTCAGGATCAAATCAGCGAAACAACACTAACGTTCCGTCTTTCAGTTATATGCAGCGAATCTTGAAGCCGATACTCGGTAACATGAAATTCGTTTATCACCTGGGAGATTCTGACACACCGTAAGGCCTTTTCAGAGTAAACGACAGTAGTAATCGTGCCGAATACCATAATATTTGCCAAAACTTACACTTATGTTACCTGTTAAAGAAGGTGCGAAACACCTTCTTTTTCAACGTTTACGTATGCCTTCCGTGCGGTACTAGCCTTAGAATAGCACTTTTGCAACCAAATGTAAACGCATTACTTACCTAAAGAAATAGAATTACCCTGACTGACCATGGGTTGGTTTCTGCCGTCAACGTACGGGCTATATTAACGTACAACCGTAAGCAAAAGTAACGCACTACTGCGCGTGGCATGTCAAAAAGCATGCCGACGCTGCCTGGCGCCACACCACTCAAGATCACGTGACGTTAACTACAGCGCAGTATTTTATATTTTAGTCGTAGAAACGGCATTCACACATGCTTAGTGTGCCGGAATCGACGCCACACGAACTTGAACGCCGTGGCGCTAGGTGGTGCTGGCACGCTTTTCGGCACGCGCACACAAGGGTTAGCTACTGTTGCTCATGACTGCATGTTATTTGGCGAGATTAACGTATACGTAATGTTTACGCACTCTGAGAAATAGCGTTGTCGAACATTGCGGCACCTATGACTTGCGCTACATTGCAAATTCTCGTTATGGCTACGCTCTCGCTATTGTTGATCGCCAGTGACTGTTCAAATGAGCTTTCGTTTCCTCTAAACTCAGCTGAAATGTTAGTTATGAACCTGTAGCACGTATAATTTTTGAGACCGTTCGGCGATTCCGGCATCCGTAGGCGTACCAAGACGCGTCAGTATACAAACGACCTTTTTGCTAATGGATTGTCTTGGCTTGGATTTGTTTGGAACGAGGCACCAGACGGTGCCCCGTCCTTTCACGTATTCGTTAAATATGCGTTCGCGTACGCTAAATGGAAAGTCTTGAAGGGATGCGCACCGTAACGTTACGCAAATCTGCTTGCGTTTAAAGTACGTTAGGAGACAAACGCTATTCTAAAACTTTACAATCACGTTTTCCCGTTGTCCTGAAGGCCGCCACAATTCTTGCTTCCCCAACTCCAGGCCGCACAAACACAAATGCTAGTGATCGCCAAATTATGCGGGGAATGCGCAAATGCGCTTTTGGTGAAACATCTATACGCTACTGATAGCGGAGTTTGCCGCCGAAGGCCGAGCCACCTGCCGCAGCAGAAGCTCATCCATAGGACGGACGGGGAATAGGCACCGTCTAAGACAGCGCATTTGGCGATATTAAAACCGGTCGGGGCACAGCATCGCGTTAGTTGCTAGCGCGAGCTAAGAGCAATGAGACCGTGAGCGATGACTTCCAAACACAGACGAACTTTTTATTCTCTCAGGAGACGTTAGGGGGAGGGGGGAGGGGCACAGTGTGCCAACAGTCTTGCCTGTCACGTGCACAACATGGTGTCGCAGAATGGCGCTATAAGCTAGCCACTTAAACGCGCGCCAGCTATAGTGGCGCATGGATGGCGTTCACTACAAAGGTATTGGCGTATTCAATAACTGAATGCATCTTTTTGAAACATGTGATCCGACGCATGCGCTTTCCGTACCGCGTCGTGTGCCTTGTTCAGTCACTGGCAGTCCTCAAATTCCCGCCGCATGCGGTTTCGGTGTCCATACGTCGACATCCTTATGGCATCGTCGGACGTTCGCGTCATTCTTTTGCCTGTCCGTAGAGGCTTGGTTAAAATGTCGTCGTGGCCATGTTAGGGCTGGAAAATTGCTTAGTAAATCGATATTAATGTAACATACATGTCTTCTCTAGATCGTTGCTCTGGGCCATTTGACGGCTCGTTCGATTCCCCCCACTGATGACTCATAGGCGCTATCGCCCCTCTGATATCGCACCGGCAACCGGGACAGGCTCCTGTTACTTCGGCGTCCTGTGAAGGTATGTGCCTGGTAGGTGATGTTCATATAGAGCAGCATTGCCTGGCTGATTGCACAGATTCACTCTGATTTGCCAACTCGAGACGAGTTACTTCCATTCATAGTTTTCAGTTACCTTTGGCCAGCATGATGTTTGTGTCGCACTTGCGATAGTGTTGCAATACATAATAACAATACGCCAGAAGTCCCCGTCAGGCGGGCCCGTATTACAAAAATAACGATTTATGTCTACCTTAACACGCACCTAAATCTTAGTTTTCCATTCCAAGTGTGGCCGCAGTAGCAGTGACGCAGCAAAATGCATTCACATATTTCAGTGGCGCGAACGAAGTGGGCACGCTTCATCACTACCCTTGTGGATTAGCTTGAAAAGCGGCTACTCACTTTGAGCACGCTAATGTCGGCGAAAATTGGTGGCTCCCAAGAGCTTCGAAGCAGCGCCATGAAGGAGCGAGCTATTCGAATACTGAGCCGAGTCATGCTCGCCTTGTATTGAATTTTTATCTCAAAGCATAACTTTAAATACGGCGTGGCGACGTCCCCCCCCCCTCCCTCCGCCAAAATAAAAAGCAAAAACAAAAGCGAAACAATAGTTTCCGTCGCTTCGAATGCTGCTTAAATTAAATTATGGGGTTTTACGCGCAAAAACCACGATCTGATAATGAAGCACGCCGTATAGATAGTAAGGGACTCCGGGATAATTTAGGCCACCTGTTGTTTAACGTGCACATAAATCTAAGTACACGGGTGTTTTCGCATTGCACTCTCGTCGAAATGCGGCCGCCGTGGTCGAAATTTGATCCCGCGACCTCATGCTTAGCAGTTATACACCATAACCACTAAGAACACGTACTGAGAACACGTACAGCGGCGTGCAACATTTGTCGGAAGTAGAAGCGAACAATCTTACGACTGGCTTGGAGTCACAAAGCAAAATTCGTGCAATTTTTTTTGATCCAAGCAAGAGCGCGCATGCAGTTCCGATGCTAGCCCAGCGCGGGCAGACCGGTCCCTCCGTGCCGCTGTTTACTAAAGTTGCCGCGCAAGGCGTTGATAATCGTTGCTCCGACGCGCCACCTGGGCAGTGTCAGGAGCCTATACCACTTCGTGGCGGCATATCTATTTCGCCAAACTAATGCGCATACGTAAAGAAACGAGACGTTCTCATTGAATTGCAGATTCTGAACCCCGCTTGCAGTTACTAGTAAATGTGGCATGAACGCCTAGGATACCAGCATCCAACATCCCTTTTCTTGCCCTCTTTTTTATTCCCGACTTAATGTTGACGAAAACGTTACTGCCTTAACCAACCAGCGTTTCCATCTTGCATATACTTTTACTTCAGTGGCCGAATTGACGCTCGTGGCGAAGGGTAATAGCTTGCAAATGAGATTTACCACGGGACGGAAATATTTTTGTGCTTCTTATATTCCAATCATAGACGAAGGGTGAAAATATAGTTGAATATTTAAATAAATTGCATATATGCTTACTTATGCCATCAGTTTGAAAAAGCATCCCGATTACGTGCAAAATATTTGAGCCTGAGAAAGCTAATGGAAAATATTGAAAATTAGTGCTCGCAAGAATGAGCGAGCCTGAAACGGGATGGTGTGCTTCAAAATTGTATTTGAGCAGTGGTGCAGCGCAATTGTTTATAAAGTTATATAAATATTGCATTAAAATAAATCACTGCCCAAGTACTCCGTGCGGATTGTTAACCAGCGAAGCTGAAACGTGTGGCCCCGGTGTTTATCGCTGCGTTAATCCCGACAGTTTATCAAACAACGGCTTGATAGGCTGCCGGATCCTCAGCAAGCAGATGCTGATTGCGCTAGGCTGCACGAACCTGTTCTTTTGCTCAGGCTGCAACATCGGCGCGGGGTAGACAAGCTCGTTCCCGGGTCTGCTCACGGCGTTGCTGATCAAAAGCTGCCTGCTCCTCAGGAGTAGGTATGACGCGTGGCCCATCCATTTCCGAGCCGGAGAGAAGCTGCTGCGCGCCCGCTCGACTGCGATGGAGAGTAACGACGTCACTACTGGTGCAGCCAATCGCGCGCCTCTCTTTCGCTTTCTTTTTCTGTGTATTCGCATGAGGTTGCGCCGGAGGAATTTTTGGTGTACAGGCGACAGACACACGAACGGACGGACGAATCGGCTAGCCACACACAGCTTCGCTGTAATAATGCAACGGCTCGCGTATACGTATGTCACAGAAACGGAAATAAAGCGCTATAACGATACTCAAGAACCTCAGCTGTACATTTCTAGTCTGAAATGTGAGCAGGCTTTAAAGTATCTCGTTTTAATACGGGTAAACTATGTGCTAACTTTAATAAGGCTATTGTGACGACAAAAGCAACAAACACAAATAACTGTTTTAAATGTAACGTTTAGTTGTGGTAGTAAGGGTTCAAAATGCGCCGACGAATTCAGCCTTGAAGAAATTTGCCGTAATTTGGCCTGCTGCGCTGCCATAGTACCACATACGGCATACAGCCTCGCTTCTAGGAATTTACGAAGAGAGCGTCGTTTGCAAAATCTAACCGCACATACGCCGTTAACCGTCCTTAATACGTTATACTCCAGGAATATACGATATACGATGTTGGACCTTGCCGCTGAGTGCGGGAGTTGGCCGATGTTGAGGGGGATTTGGAGAAATGAAGGTTTATTTACATCATGTACAGGGTTAGAAACAGGTAAAAGAACAGTAAAAGTTCATCGCCGGCCGGCAGCAAATCGTACGCTGAGGCCGGTGGCACGAAGAACGTCTCTCCCTTTCCGACGGTTCTCTGGCTTAGAACCCCTTCAATCCGTTGGGGTTTTAGCCAATCGTCGAGCCCGTCAGGTGTCGTCATTTTCATCCAACCGTTAGGCCCGTGCAAGTGGCGTCACGTTGGGCCAATGGGGGCACTCCCTGGGCTCTATCCTCCGATGGCCGCATCCGTCCGGCGTTGCCTCCACGCCTGGTCGCCCTTGAACGACCTTCCAGTGCTACAAAGCAGCTTTTCTCGGGACTAAGGTCAACTACCTCGAACCGTGCCGGTCTCTAGGTACACTTTCGGGAAGCGTCACACAGGGGGTAGACAAAAGCTGCACTCGCCACACACGACGGCGGGATAGCCAGCTTGTTTGGCGTGTCCGGTTACATGGTCGACGTGAACCGACGCACCATAATTGGAATGTGACGGCGAGTAGTTGCGCTCGGAGAACATGACCGATGCTAATTAATGGTCCGTATCTAACAACGATCAGATCACTCATATTTTGAGATCAGATACGCTTCCGCTTCGAAGCAACACTCGCTGATTCTGATGAATACAGAACACTGCAGTGTTTTGGCTTACTTCTCAGCCAGGCATATCTTCTAGCTTACAAACACAGTGTTTCGTCTAGGTTATTGCGGTTCAGTACAGCCTCGAACATTGTCCGCGAAGGAGGATATACCGTGACGCGCGCACATGCACGATGCACAGAGAAGCACTAGACTGTCCATCTCCTTGGATCATAGCTTCCATACCACCATCCTACCTCTTCCTACACTGTCGTTGGTATTTCCCGTAAAGTCTTTGTATATGCCTTTTTTTTAACTAAGTAGCGACACTCTTTGAAGTGTCACTACTTAGACATCCCTACTCGACAACATTTACATAAACGACGTATCTGACTGATCGAGATTGTTGCGACAGCCCTCGACGAGATGATATGTAAAGAGAACGCATCCAATTAATCGCTACTGGCGGCAAATCACGGACCCATCCCGTCGGCGTTATATGCATGCTCGCTTCAATCGGGTCGGGCTGGACCAAACTGCCCCGTGTAGTAGGGCTGGCTCAGTCCGTCAAGACGCTCTCTCAGCCTATGCCGGCTATAACGTTTGCGTCAACGCGACAGGCAAATCTGAGCCCGACAGGGTCTCGACCGGTTTGTCAATCGACCTGCTTCTGTCGGGTTCGTGTAAGCACCCTGAATGAAAGCAAGCTTAGCCATTGACTTTAGTTTCCCCAACGCGTTTGCCAGAGTGGAGTAGCAAGCCCAGAGGCAAGTCACAAAGGCCGACGTCTCCACCTTTTTCCCTATAAAGTTTCTCTCTCTTTCTCATCTAGGCCTAATAGCCGCGAAAGAAAACATTTTCTGAAAGTCGTTAGAAGAAAGTAGTTGTGTTAGGATGCGAAACTAATACAGTATCCTAACAGTTATGCTCGAGGCTACCAAATCGTGTGGCCAGGCCGATAAGAGCAGAACGATGCCCACTCATCGTCAAATGTGTGATGCCCGTATATAGATTCCAAGAAAGCAACTGGCCTTGTTTCCAATAATCTTTTCTCGCTTTGTTTACATCACCTCTTACTCACGGGACGAACAGAAAATAGCACGAGAATAGCCCATTCCGCAAACACAACTTGTTCTATAATAACTTAGCTAAGGGTATAATATTCATTTTTCTCTCTTCGCAAAAAACTCCGTGCTAAACGGCACATCTTTCTCACTTTTCGCAGCTCAAGAACGAAGGACTCGAATAAAATTGTAAACAGGCATCCACACTTTGGAGCTCCTAACGTTGCCCGTCCTCTTGAGACCGCGCGCGCAAACGCACATCACCGGTTTATACTTCGTATAAAACAAAATGCGCCAAGGAAAGATGACGCCACCGTGCTTAAACTGGAATGACGCAGAAATGCGCAGCGCTGCCTTTGCGAATGTTGAGAACAGAAATCAAAGAAACAGACATAAAGAAAGAAGAAGCAGGCAGCTAACGCAACGAGGTAGCAGTGAAATGCACCAGAGAGCGCTAAGATCAGTGCCTCGCGAACTACCTCATTCGGCTCTCGGCGACTTCGCGTTCCCCAAGGTAGGCACAAATGGAACTGGAGAGAAATGTTTGCCGTTACCGGAGCGAAGTGAGTGCGCTCTATGCGCTGAGTGCGTAGGTTTTCAGGTTGCACGATGCTCGTGTTTCGAGCTTGCTTCAGCCGGGCTCTGTTTCTCGGCTCGCTATATGGCGCATTTATAAAATTCCATGACCGTTCATCGGTTGATTTTAGGCTGCAAACTGCTTCCAACATTTTACTTTTCTTTTTTCGTTTTGCAGTACACTCTGCACGGGGAATAAAAACATGCAGATAGCCTCTTCCGGGATGCGGATAAAGAGTTCAGCTCTTTGGAGGAAGTGCAAGGAAGAACGACATGAAACGAAAATCACTTGCCCCGTTTTTTTCGTCGCCGACGCCCGAACTGGGAACTCCGCAGAGTGCTCGCACGAGCTCCGGCTTGGTGTTTAGACGGGGCGCGCTTCGATCCCGTTGCATAGCAAATCATTTTTTTTTATCTTAGGTCTCGTAAGAGCCCTTCTCTTGTTTATTATTATATTTTTTGATGAGGTACGTGTATGGTTATATGGTTAGTTTTTTTCTTCACAGCGTGCCCTTACAGTATATACATCGTGCGGTATTGAACCTGCCTATTCTCCTCCTCCTCCTTTACCTCCTCATCAATCTATCAAATATAATACCGATGTTCGTTGTGCTGCGCTGGACGACTGCCACACACACACACACACACACACACACACACACACACACACACACACACACACACACACACACACACACATATATATATATATATATATATATATATATATATATCACATCAGCCGCCAAATTTTGTGAGTGGCGGCGCTGGCTAACACTCCCAAGATTACTTATAGCAGTAAAACATTGATACCCAAGAAAGTGGAATGGAAAACGGTGCCGGAGGTGGCTCATTTGGTTCGAGCATCGCACGCGTAATGCGAAGATGTGGGATCGTTCACCACCTGCGGCAAGTTTCTTTTTTTCATCCACTTCCATTGCCATTAATTTATAAATTCTTTAATTCAATTAAGTATAACAAATTTCCACTATGTTGTCCTTGGTGTCGTTGTTTGTAGGCTTCTTATGACAGACAGACGGACGGACGGACGGACGGACGGACGGACGGACGGACGGACGGACGGACGGACGGACGGACAGACAGACAGACAGACAGACAGACAGACAGACAGACAGACAGACAGACAGACAGACAGACAGACAGACAGACAGACGGACGGACGGACGGACGGACGGACGGACGGACGGACGGACGGACGGACGGACGGACGGACGGACGGACGGACGGACGGACGGACGGACAGACAGACAGACAGACAGACGGACGGACGGACGGACGGACGGACGGACGGACGGACGGACGGACGGACGGACGGACGGACGGACGGACGGACGGACGGACGGACGGACGGACAGACAGACAGACAGACAGACAGACAGACAGACAGACAGACAGACAGACAGACAGACAGACAGACAGACAGACAGACAGACAGACAGACAGACAGACAGACAGACAGACAGACAGACAGACAGACAGACAGACAGACAGACAGACAGACAGACAGACAGACAGACAGACAGACAGACAGACAGACAGACAGACAGACAGACAGACAGACAGACAGACAGACAGACAGACAGACAGACAGACAGACAGACAGACAGACAGACAGACAGACAGACAGACAGACAGACAGACAGACAGACAGACAGACAGACAGACAGACAGACAGACAGACAGACAGACAGACAGACAGACAGACAGACAGACAGACAGACAGACAGACAGACAGACAGACAGACAGACAGACAGACAGACAGACAGACAGACAGACAGACAGACAGACAGACAGACAGACAGACAGACAGACAGACAGACAGACAGACAGACAGACAGACAGACAGACAGACAGACAGACAGACAGACAGACAGACAGACAGACAGACAGACAGACAGACAGACAGACAGACAGACAGACAGACAGACAGACAGACAGACAGACAGATAGATAGATAGATAGATAGATAGATAGATAGATAGATAGATAGATAGATAGATAGATAGATAGATAGATAGATAGATAGATAGATAGATAGATAGATAGATAGATATCCAAGGAAGCCTTTTTGAAGCTTACGTATTCCGACTTCGTGTTCAACTTGGACGACTGCTACAAGAAAGTGTCATTTCGACGCTGGCTTTCCAAAGTTCAGGAACACGGAGTTCACTCACTGGTTAGCTCTGTCTAGTTGAATGATTTTCGTAGAAATTATAACTCTTTACAAGAGGTATTCGGCATAGAGAGAAAGCCGAAAGTTACAGAACTTAAGATGCCAGCAAATCAAACTTGGCGCTGAAATTTAAATCGCTGGTCCTTCCTGAAATGTTGCCAATAATTAGTAGTTTTCTAGGATTAGGTCCCTGTGGAGAGTGTACCACAGGTCCGCACCTAAGGCGCGTAACCTTTTTGAAGAATCATGAAAGCATTTATGGAATTTTTTTACGCACCGCGATACCGAGTTTAGAAGTACGAACTACTATAAACGCTTCGAAATATACAAAATGTGGGCTAGAATATTTCGATATATCGCAAAAGATTGGTCTGGCTTTCTTTATTCTTTGTCTTTTTTTCCTGTCCTTATTCCCTATTTATCTCAGAATTCCTGACACACAGAAAAAGTCTGATATGTCTGTTTGTACAATATTCCAATTGGATTAGTCGCTCATGTTTGAAAGATTTCCAGATTATCTTCAAGTATTCAGAGGAGCGTCTGTACACAGCAACGGTTAATTAAGCCGCCTCTGCGGCTGTTTTCTGCCCTTCTACTCAGGTACCGCGCATATTTTATATACCCCATCCAGCCTCGTGAACAAGTGCGGAGCTAGGGCAGTGATTAATGTTGCACTGAAATACGTACGAGAGGAGTTAACCACATCCAAAATTGCCATTTTTACGGTATCATGTACTGATCGTATCAGATTACAAATGAGATAGATTGATTGTCCACTTATGCGCAGCATTACTGACTCTGCCAATAAAAATTGCATCGCATGGGGTATCTCTCCTTGCCGAACGGGTACCTTCACACGTAGGGATCACCGGAATCGAACAGACTGACGGGCTGGCTTCAAATTGTGCTCACAACGACTGTGTCTGCCCTGAAATTCCGCGCAAGCTTGGTGACGCTCGTCTGCTTGCCACCTAATCAAGCAGCATCCAGACCAGCGCGTCGCAAATGGGACGATCCCGCCACGTGCTCGCGGTCGAGGCTTGCCTCATCGCGCTTGAGCACAATTAGTCAAGCTAAGAGTTTGGCTGTGTGAACGCGTGCGAACGCTTATACCGACAATGGCGTGTGGTCAGTCCATCGTGTAGGTCTTCCGGTCGCTGCGAGACACTTCAGCATCTGATATTGGAGTGTCCCGCTTTCATTGCACAGCGCACGTTGTTAGTGAGGGACTATCTTCTTGGCCTGCTTTGTAGGACACTCAAAGTGATCAGGCTCATCGTGCTCTCCTTACTTTTCTAAAATTAATTTAGGTTCCCACGTTTCGAACTCAGACGCTATTTCTTGTATTTAACATACTTAGTAGCGTGACCTGCAGTTACCGGCTACACTGTGCGACCTGTACTGTGTGTATAGTGCATTCTTTGATATTTGTCATCCTGCCCTTTCTTTCTTCTTGTCCCCTTACTCCCTCCTCTTCCTATCTTCCACCTATCGCATCCCCTTGACCCTCCCCCAGTACAGGGTAGCCAACCGGAGATAATCTTTAGTTAACCTCCCTGTGTTTCCTTTACCTTTCTCTCCCTCTCTCTCTGTCTCCTGCTTTCTGAAGAGTAGGCAGGCGGTTGTGCTCCTTCCGGTGGCAGTTGCCAGCCTCCTCCTCCCTTTCCTTTCCCGCATTTTATATGTCCTCATATGTTTTCAAAACAAATACTAATAATTATTATTCTTCTGCACAACATCAAAAGCAAATTTGGACCAGGAAGGGCTATCTAATAATCAACAAGACGAAGCCGGAGGCAATGGGTTGTGTTTTTTTAGAATAAATGAATACCGTTCTATGTTCATGCAAAGTTTTGTACAAATTAAAAAGCGGAGAACAGGACATAATGACTGAGGTATCATTGGTATCACGAGGAATACACGTACATACTATAGGGAGAAAAAAGTATGATGTTATTTTTTATCATCCAACTGTGATTTAATGTCAGAAAGAAAAGTCGCAGTTTCGCCCGAAAGGCGAAGCACCGATTGCGATAGCAAATTAGTGGATAGCTGTGCGAAGTAAGGATAGTAGTTTTAGCGGCCGTATAAACTTGTAAGCATTCGCTAAATTCGCTAAGGACGTAGGAAGAAACAGACACACAGTGTCTCCTTCTTTCTACGTCCTTGTTCAGTCGCGCTTACACATTCTATCATAGATTCAAACCAACTAGCCCGCCGAAGTGTTTTAATTAAACTGACAAGCACTCTGTCACGCGCGCACACGTAAAAATGAACACATCTCGCTCGATGAGCGGGGAAACTCGCTGTCAAAATGCTGGAGTGAGGAATCGCGGCAGCAGCAAGCGAATTGGCCTTCGTGTATCTCTCGCTTCAATGAGAACGAAACGTCGAAAGCACAGCGCATACAAAGCTACAGGTGCTAAGCGCAATCTGCAAACATCGCAGATCGCCTTGAAGATGAGGCCCGCGCGTAAGCGCGCTTCGGCCTCATCGCAGATCGCGTTCAAGACAGACGAGCCCCGGCAACGCGTCCCTACGGCGTCCGCCAAAGGCGTCTACTATGGCGTCCATCAATCGCGTGCCCAACGACGTATCAGACGCCGCGGTTGTCTCCACTCTGTACGGAGCGGTGGGCGAGGTGGACGTCGAAGCACCCTATCAGCCGCCGGAGAAGAACGCCCCTCCTCCCTCGCCTGACCTCCTTGCCTCGTGCGCGGCAGGAGATGGCACTCTTCCGGCCCGCGTTCCTTGCTCGCGCACGCGAGATTGGACCGCGTTCGCCGGCTCACCGTTGCACGCTTTCACTCGCACATACAGCATACGGCACGCGTCGATGGTTTTACCGCCCTTGGACTTTATACTGCGGCGCCGACGGCAGAAATGCGCCTGGAGTGTCCATATCATTGCTACCGCAATAAATAGTCAGTAACCTTACAACTAAAGAAAAGACAGTCTCCTACCCTGATAGAAAACAACTGAAGTTTGAGTTATGAATTAATGCTAATGAATTCCAGAAGCATTGTTGTTAAAGTTTATACAGGTAATTTTAGATACCATGTGTGTCGAAATCTTCGTGACACATCGGAAAAATTTAATGTGCCATCTAATGACATAGCTTTGACTTTACGTCTAATATTGAAATAGGGTAGGTTTCGTTTGCATTAATGAAATGCAAAAGAGGTCAGGTGCACAGAGAAAGCAAAGTCATGCACATGATGCCTTGTGGAAATCAATACTGAAGACTGTGTAAGTGATCGGTATGCAAGGTGTTAAGTACTAGGGGCAAATACATCGCATTGAATTACCCATTCAAGACAAACTTATCTTCGTCACACACATTGTCCTAAGCCTTCAATTACGCCGCCTTGCATGAAGATCAGCCTCCTGTATTGAGAGAGAGCCCTGCAGAGAGCGCTTTCAACCTGCCATCCGATCGCAGATCTCGTGAAGATAGTGTCTCATTACCTCCAGCTACCGCCCTCGCACTTGCACAGAACACTGCTCTTTATGTTTCTATTCTGCCTGGCCTATCTTCCTTACCATTCTCTTTCTTTTCCTTTTTACTGCGTCTGCTTCTTCTTCGCAGTTAATGTAGCGAGGTCTTGCAGGTTTTGCTAGTTCACACGAACGTGTGCTATAGCAAACAGCCTGCTGGATCAATTTCGTCTCTGCAGCCAAGGGCTTTCTTTGACCTGTGATATGGACATGCAGCTATCAGACATTTCTCATTGCGATACTAAGGATGCGTTGAAGTACGCTAGTCGCCTTGCGTCATCACATACGAAGTGTGATGTGTTGCAGTTCGTCAAATTGAATGACAGCAATATATACTGACACTTTAAACCTCACTGCCCGAGATTTTTGCAAATGCCTACATGTTCCTCTGTAAGGTGGCTGGCAGGCCCATCTGTGACTTTTGTCGATGTGAAGAGGACAGACACAGCACATCTCCTGTTCTTTTACCTTCTTTCTGACGGAGATCCCTAAACCAAATCAAGACCGTTTTCAAAGATGAACATTCTTGTTTCGTGACCACGTGAGTCGCAGGTAGAAAAAATAACCTGAGCATCACCTCGATTACTAGGTCAACAGGACTCAGTGGCTGTGCATATACAAACTTCATAGTACTTCAGCGTGCAGCTCACTGTCTTTCTCTCAATTTCTGCTTTTTCATAATCCCTTGTTGTGTTCCTTATAACCCCGTGTAGCACAGGTAAACAAAAATGCATCTGGATAGCCTTCTTGCCTGTTGCTTATTTCTTTTCTCGGTTGCTAAGCTGCGTTCACATCTTAAAATAGTTTCGAATTCGCAGTTACAACAAACTTTTGCGCCCTAAGCCTTGGGGTCCAAGGACCAGTGTAGTATGTGAAAGAATCTCTGTTGAACCTGTAACTTGAAGTATGAGGCTTTAGTGACGGCTTACGTTTTCTTCGTCCCGCAGTTAAGCTGCGAAAAGTGTTGTCTTTCAGTTGTCATGACTTCTATATCCTTTCCTTTATAGCTTACTGCACACTCAAACTTGCGCCGACACGCATACACACAAAAGAAGGAACAGCTGCGTATTATACAGAAAAACAAAAATGCCGCGAAGTGCAGAACAAAAGGCAAACGAATGGCAGCGCAAATCCCGGCGAGACGACAATTTATCTGTGCCTTCCGGAGAGAATCATCGCGCATCTCCGTTTAATACCCGCAAGAATTGAAAGAACGAAGAAATGAAAGAATCCCGTGTATATTATTTGCGCCAGCTTCTGACGGCGAAACTCCGGGCATGTATATGTACGGATTAAGGGGAAAGGGTTATTAAACCTATATAACTCCAATCTGGCCGATCTCGTTCTCGCACCTCTCACCTCTCAAGCTCCGCGTCCTCTCTTTACACCCTGTCTCAAATTGATCGTCGAGAGATCCGATCCTGAGCTACGGGTACATCCCGTTTTCTCATACGCCTCCTCTTCCTCCTTTATTTCTCTCCACTTTACGCAGCCTCCTCGTCTTCTTCGTTCAGCTGTTGGGCGCTAGTTGCCCGTTTTACAACCAGTATATCTTCTGCGGCCTGCCCTTTTACGGGTTACGTCCGCCTGGATTAGACACGCCGTGTCGGAGGTAGCGCTGCTCGAACGGGAGAACGGTGGAAATAAGGACGAGGAGCTAGGTTAAAGAGGGACTTCGGCTCAAGGAGAACGACCAGAGAGCCCGTTACCATAACAGCGGGCCGTGACGGCGGCGGCGGAAAGAGCAAATTCCAAAAAACAGGAGAGGAGGGGGGGGGGGGGGAGCCAAATTTCGCCCAGCTGCGGCTCGTCGATCTGCCATTTGTTAATGGGTCGGCCCTTTCGAGCTCGTTTACGGGAAACATTTACAGCCGCTCTCTTCGAGCTGTCTTTTGGCCATCGGGCGCCCCATCAGCCCCCCCCCCCCCCCCCCTTAGCATTCCCTCCCCATTTTGCTATCGCCTTGCTTTCTTTGCGGTGTTTTTATTGCCAGTATTCTCTAGTTTCTGTGGTTTTTATTGGCCGCACCACCGATCTTTTAGCCCTTACGCCATCTGCTCGTCTCTACTTCGGCGGCGCTTGCGACCGTGCGCCCTTCGAGTGCAAAGTGGGTGCGGAGATGTGTCTACGTCGCCATTGCACGATGCTCGCGGCGCTAAAAGCCGTCCTGCGAATGTGACACGAATGGATTTTTTTTTAGTGAGCCTTTCAGCGCTTAGTTTATCGACCTTTCCTATTCCCCGCACCTACCTACCTCCCCCACCCCCATCCCAACGAGCCATCTCCATCTTTTGTAGTTTTTTTTATCGATGTGGACATTTATAATCAATCTGACAGGGCATGCCTATACGGGGGTGGAAAACCTGTCAGCCGCACACTAATGAGAAGTGGTCGATACGCCGCGCTCAGAGCGGCGACATGTCGAAAGTAAGGCAGATTTGGTGTGCGTGCGACCACGCAGAAGTGTGGAGTAGCGGTCTGCAGGCCATTCTCCGTAATGCAACGTGTCGAGATTGCCCATCCGGGCTATCGTAGCTTTTTCTAATGTATGCCTGGATGGTTTAGCACCCAAGAAAGATCGTAGCTCAATCTTTCTTTTTTAACTATCACTAGTTTAAGAAATTCTTAAATAGAAGGTTATACGTACGCTGGAAATAGAACCTCAAATTTAGTTTATTCTCTCCCACTTTTCAAGCTATATAATATGAGTATTTAAAAGTCACATATAGCTTATTCCGTATTTTACATGAGTGTTCAGGAGCACAGTTGTTTCCATGTCCTTTCTCCTGTGGCGCTGACCAACTTTTCTGTATGACCTATAGCCAACTTTACAAGCACATCTTAGAAATTGCGTTGTAGCGAGGACTAGGATGCATGTTTGAATTATGGTATAGTAGTACGGGAAGGCTTTGCGCTGTTCACATTGTCACTATCAATTTCTCATTGTATTCCCCTATTTAATGTTTGAGTGAATGATAGATTCGATATTTCATACAGTTCATCAAAATCAGACGACCCTCATCGATCGTCACTTGAAAATTTCCTTCGCGTGCATTTAATAGAAGCCAGTTCTGTTTGTCAATCCACTAGATGATTAGAACATAGATTAGACATCTGCCATGGTCCTGCCTCTTTACGCCTTCATCACTGAAATCAAACGCCACTGCTGCTCCTAAAAAGTTATACGCCCGTATTCGCAAAAATTTCTTTATGTAAGTGTGCTTCGTGATTGGCCACCGCTATAAATCGTTAAATGTGGCACCGATTGGGGTGAAAGCTAAGCGATAGCCCAAACACCAGTGTTTCATAAAACGCAGCAGCGAAATGCAAGTTTTATAATTTCATGGTCACGCCAATACTCTGCATTCGCAAAAACGCAATCAAAATTTTGCAGGAGCCTGCGCGGTGTTATTGTTTACAGGCAAGATATTGAACGCCAACCTGCCCGTGCGTTGGCGTACGAGGCCAGGATGGCGCTATTGTGCGTAAACAAGCTTGTGTGATCTTCGGTGACCAGGTAACCATTGCGCACGTCTTATGCGCCTCTTGCGCTTATCTTTCTTTCCATAATGTTTCAATTTCCTCCTCCCCGTTCCATTGTGCAGGGTAGCCAACGGTACGAATTTCCACTTGACTTACTTACCTCCCTCTCTACAGACACCCTCTCTCTTTCAAGGAAGATACTTGCGGAAATTATGTGTGATGAAATAAAAAATAAAAATGAAGACTAGATTCATACGGTCACGGAAGAAGTGAAAACGATCTAGTAATGGCAGAAATTTAGAACGAAAGCAATCAGTCTACAGTGCTACAGTAAGAACAATTCAATTTAATTCAATTTTGTTTGCAGACGATAAATACAAATTACTTTTGCGCCCCTTCAATACGAATTGTTTGAAATAATCATTTACTTCTACACCGCATTATCGGTGCCCTCGATACCTTTATAGCACCTCTAAAAGCACCTCTAACACTTCTAAACAAAAAGCAGTCTCTACTGCCAAGGGTTACTGAGACACTGAACGATACTGGGTGCAGGGGATGTTCGTCTTCATCTTAAGATCTGCAGCGGATTAAAGCTGTCATCGCTTGATTGTGCACGTTGGAAATCCCGCGAACGTCAGGCATCCGACGAAGTATGTATATTGCTTGCTTCCTTTTTGCTGTGTGGACCACCTCTGTTGGCAGGTGGCGGTGAACAGACTACGGTAGGCCACAACGGCGCTGGAAGTTTTTGGAAAAGTACAAAACACGCCCTGCGCTGGTCTGCTTTCTTTAGAGAGACCCTCAATATCATCATATGGCGCCTACTGTCACCTAGCTACACGTTTGAGGAAGCGTGCATTCGTTACAATTCGTCAAGATATATGCGACATTGCGCCCAATCCTCGGTATAATGTTTCATCCCTTATTTTTTGGGGGGTTTACTCCTCGTAATGAAATGTACGATACCCTACGCCCGCACCTCAGGCCGCGGTAATAAGCCGAGAATAAAGGGCTCGTTTCGCGATAACACATGAGCGCACCCACGGCTAAGATTGTTTGAGCACAAAACCAGAGAGGCAAGGCTTAAATACGTCGCAATCGGATGAACAGATGTTTAGAAAGGCGTATTATAGCGCCGGGGCTCTTTTTTTTTTGTTGTTGTTGTTCTTGCCTTCTAATTTTTATGTTTCCTTTTCTCTTCTTTTTTCTTTTCTTTCTTTTTTTTTTACAGCAGCAGCGCACAGGCTGCGATGCGAACCGAAAGTTCATCGCTTCATTAAAACTTACGAAACAAGAAAAAGCAGGCGGAAACGAAGATAGGGAAGAGAGATCCTGCTAGCAGAAGGAAGCAACCCCTGTGGGGCTTTTTTTGTTTGTTCTTTTAACATTATTTTCCTTACGACTGGCAATGCGCTTCTTTTGATCCGTCCTTCCCGCTGCGCGTGGATCTTTACTCGGATCCCTTTGCCCGAGTCCTTTCAAGTCGAATGAATGGCGAGCCGCTGTTGCCGTTGTCAAGAACAGAAGGCTTTGCGGTCGAGCTTCCCGCTTCTTATAAGCGAGACCCCCATCAGAGCGCGCCTGACTTGACATCACTGTCTGGTGCCGCGCGCCAGCTCACGACTCCCTCGGGCTCCCTCAGATCGCTTCCATCTCCTATATGTCCCGCTCTGTGTATTTCCTTAAAAAAACAAATTAGTTTCCTTCTGACTGCACTGGCGCACCCTTCGCACGACCTGCAGGTCCGTTAGCGCCCGCAGTAAAACCGTCGCAACAAGCCCTTTCATGCAATGCAAACCGCGTACGAACGAAGAGAAACGGCGTGCGTGTTTCTGCTCAGCGCGGGCGGCCTGGGCTGGGAACACAGCAAACTAGCTGTCTCTTTCAAAATGGACGCAGCCGCACACCGTTTCCATTCGTTGCAAAGCTCCACCGAGGCACCAACGCTCTCGCGATTGCGTGGATACTCTTGTTTGCACCGAAAACAAGCTGGAGCAAAACAAAGAAAATGAAACTAAGACGAAGAAAATGTGTTCGAGGAAACAGAGATATCAAAAGGGGGAAACTGATTAGACGTGAATATTTTGTTTCCTGTTTCACATAAGGCGACAAGGCGTCTAAGCGCTACCGCTAGGCCGATGCTGTTGGCCGTTCGAGAAAAGGAGTTCAGACACTGTGGGTGTAGTACCAGAGAGGAATTTCAATCGGACTAACCTTGAGGCGAGCAAAAGCAAACAACAAAAAACGCGGAACTTAAGGAAGGGGGAAGTACTCACACGACACTGATACTGAGAGAGATACGAGTTGAAGAGGGCGGCAGACGGAGTGCAACTCTGTCGCAAACTTTAGGTAGTAGAGGTTCACACCGCAAGAGATGACGATATAGTTCCCAAGGCCAGAAAAAGTTACACCACGCCGCAAGAGAGAGCGAGAGAGGGAAGACAACCGCAGAGAATGAAAGCACGAAACGCGTAAGACAATCGCAAACAAGCGTCACCCGCAAAGGTTACGGTTCGTGCGGATTCCTGAAGGCGCGCGCACAAACACGCAAGCAGCAGTGCCTCGGTGCGGCGCACAGCGCGAGGCGAGGGACCCGACAAACAGAAAGGAATGCTGCGCTGCCAGACCGTCCTCGCTGGCATAAAGAGCGCGAAGGTGTTTCTTGTTTTTAGCCTTGCTTCGCAAGGAAGGGGGGCGGGGGGGGGGGGCACGGTTCGTGTGCACGGTAAGCAGCCCGATCGTTCTCTGCAACGGAGCTTGTTCTCCCTTCCTTCTCCGATCGGTACAGCTTCCGGAGATAATGGCAAATAGCGGTGGGAACGAAGCACAGAAAGAGAGGGCCAATTTAATTCTCCGGCCCCGCGGGAGCTAGCTGCGACATCGACACCGCGTTCGGATGCAAGCGTGTCAGGCCCGAAGCGTCGCTTGTTGTTGCTGCTGCAGTCGCCGCTGCCGAAGCGTTCTTGTGCTGCTTAGAGGCCGCTTGCCCGGTGCACCTTCGCGTCGTATCTATGCGTAAACGAGTTTTGCCGTGCGAGCCTGGTGCGCTTCCTGATTATTATTTTATTATTTTGTTCTTCATTCGCGAGGGCACCCCCACCTTTCCGCCTAGTCAGCTAGTGCGACTGCTTGTTTCGCCGGCGAGCAGCCCTACGTCGTCTTCTCGTTGCGTGTTTGTCTCTGCTGTGTTTCGTGTCTGTCATCAGCCAATTTCTAAGAGCACGTTTTCGCTTCGGAGGTAATCGATGAGCCAGGAGACAAAGGGTGCCTTACAGGGACTTACCAGTCGGTCGCCGTGTCGTGACTCAGAGGAACACAGTGCGAAGGGTGATGGTATAATCATGGCGGGTACACGATTACTCTCGCTCGCACGCATTAAGTTGCATGCGCGATTGATTTATTGATCGATCGAAACACTTTCGATTTCCTTATAAATTCGTGCTCTTAAACCTAGTATCATATTCCCAGGAGTCGGAAGGCTACGAAACTACACTGTTAAGAAGAGACTGCAGGGTACATTCTAATCAGCCAACGATGTCTTGCAATTCACACTGATGTGGTATCGGTGTCGCATCGGTGGGGACACCCGGTATATTGCCTTGGCAAGAAACATTGGTGTGACAAGAAATCAGTTTTAGAATTCTTTAAACGATGTTGATGCGCTTCAGGTTGTACACCCATCCAGGCGATTCGTAGCGGAGACTTCCGCTAGAGGTTGTTGCTGCGATAGAAATGGTAGTGTGACCTATGCCACCAGGCCCTTGAGTTCAAGAGTCCTAGTGAGGCAGTAGTGCTATCGGGATAAGCAACTAGACATGCATTGCTTAGTTTAGTCTTTGTAAGCATTTCGAAGCGAATGTCTTCTCCTTTTAACGCACCTCACTGGTTCCCTTGTCACATTTTTAATACATCATTTTTTTTACGCACTTTTAGGGCTCGTATACACCGGCGACTCGAAGAGGTCGCGTGACCAAGTTGATCGCAAAGGGTCGCAAATGGTGGCTTTGGTCGAAAAGTGACTGTTTTGGGTCAGTCGCTCACTGCCAAATTTTCCTGTCACGCAATTGCAGTCGCAAACCTACTGAATCGATCAGCTGCTGAGGAGCGGGACGTCTGCCTATTTTTACGTGGTGGTGGTGGTAGTGGTAAACTTTATTGGAAGGGGGAAGGGGAAACGGGAAGGTGGCTGAGGGATTGGGCTCAGCCACCTCCCCCATTTATGTGGCAATGACGGTGCGAGCAGGAACGAACGGCACCAATCGCAAGGCATTTCGGCGTGGCGACAAGCCGGTAGCTCCGTGTTCGCCAGTAGCAGTAGGTCGCGTGACCTCTGTTGGAATCGCACCGCTGGCACGAGTTGTTGGGGCCTCGGTGCTGACGCCCGTTATTGCCAATGGGTCGCAAGCCCCAAGGGTAGCGTTGGCCTGGCGGCCTGGGGCACTGGAAGCACCCGAAGGTCCCGGCAAAGCAAGAGAAGACTGGTAACAGAACAACTTGTTTATTCTAACATAGCAAAAGAGCGGCCGGTCAGTTCGACCGGAGTGGAGAGACGGGAGAGCACGTAACTGAACAGTACAAATCGGAGCCTCTCTCCTGGCGTCCGGGGGCAGCTGCTCTTATACCCTCGGCGTCGCGGTCCAAAAGAGAAGGTCACGGGATGAAGGTCACGGGACGGCGGAGCATGACCCCACGACGGCGCGAACTGTCGAGCCGAGAGACCTGCTGAACCGAGTGTAGTGACGCATCGCCAACCTTCACTTGGGGAGCTCCGCTCCCCCGATGCCGCGCTTTGACAAGCGTGGGCACACACACACACACACACACGAAGACACGTGGCACTGAAACACGCCTGGACACGCTTGGCGGGTAGGCGCTGCGGCGGCGTCGGACGGGCCAAAATGTCCGCCGCTTTGAACAAAGCCCCGGCGTCCGTTGCATCCGCGCCGGCATTACCGCGCGTTGTAGGCGAAACGTAACAGACCGCCCCGCCGGGGGAAGGAGATCCCGAAGGTCAGGGGACTGCATCCGCTGTCCGGAGGGATGTCGCTCGATGATGCTCATAACCGAAGTTGGGCGTCCTTGGGCGTTTCTTGAGCGCAGCGCACAGAGAAGGCCTCGTTCTCACGTTCAGGTGCACACAGGACACTGCAAAGTGACTTCGGGAGAGTTGACATTTTTGTTCTCGTTTCCGGCAAGCGTTAGAACCACGCCAAAAGTCAACCGCTCAGTCAGCAAGCACGGCACAACCCTCACTAAGCCCTGCCAGGCTCTTTCCCCTTTTTTTCTGCTGCCTAGTTCCTTACAGTAGTTTAGCAGCACTCAGAACGCGTCCACAAATCGAAAAATTGCACTAGAAAGCACATCATCACTTTGAAACACTACACAAAAGCAATAGGTTAAAAATCCTGCCTCAGGAAGAAAAACATCAGTAACAAGCAATTTTGAGGCTGATTCCCACGTTAGGGGCTTCGACTTAAGCCATCGGCGTTACCGTTGAGACTCCCCTTTTTGTAACGCACCTCAAAGGAATATTGTTGCAAAGCGAGGCTCCAGCGCAGGAGGCGGCCATTTTTGGGAGAGATGGTCTGCAGCCATTGGAGAGGGCAGTGATCCGTTTCAATGATAAACCTCGAGCCGGCTAGGTAACATGACAATTTCTGAACGGCCCACACGATACACGCACACTCTTTCTCGGTGGCGCTATACGCCTGCTCACGACTGGTCAGCTTACGACTAGCATACAGGACGGGGTGTTCTACTTCTCCATTTTCCCGTTGGCACAGTACAACGCCCATGCCTCGCTCACTAGCATCACACTGAACAACGAACCCTTTTGTGTAGTCGGGCGATCGTAGCACAGGCTGGCTTGTTAGGGCGCTCTTTAGGGCGCTAAAAGCTCTTTCCTTCGTCTCATCCCAGACGACTGTTTGCGGCTCTGTCTTTCTTAGAGCATCCGTCAAGGGAGCCGCGATATCAGAGTACCTGGGGATGTACCTCTGATAGTAGCCGGCGACACCTATGAACGACCGAATATCGGTCTTCGTGCGCGGTTGCGGGAAGTCTCGCACAGCGGCCACCTTTATTTCAGAGGGGCGGCGACGACCCCGACCAATCACGTGTCCGAGGTAGACAACCTCGGCCTGTGCTAACTGGCACTTGGGAGCCTTGACTGTCAAGCCCGCATCGCGCAGGCGGGTTAGCACTGCCCGCAAGTGGGCCATATGTTCCGGCCAGGATGCGGAGAATATCGCTACGTCGTCTAGATACGGTAAAGCGAATTCTTGCTGTCCCCGCAACACTTTATCCATGAGGCTTGAAAAGCAGTATGGCGCGTTCTTCAAACCAAAACTCAAAACTTTAGGACGGAATGTCCCCATTGGTGAAATGAACGCCGCATACCTACTAGCCTCTTCTGTAAGTGGAACCTGCCAATAACCCCTGACAAGATCTAGGGTGGAAATAAACTGAGCGCTACTCACTCTCTCAAGGCGCTCCTCGATGTTAGGGATCGGATAAATTTGATCCTTAGTGATGGAATTAAGCCTGCGGTAGTCGACGCAAGGACGAGGTTCCTTGCCCGGTACCTCAACTAAAATCAAAGGGGAGGTATAATCACTCTCACCCGCTTCAATAACACCGAGCTGTAGCATTTTCTTTACCTCAGCCTCCATAATCTCGCTCTGGCGGGGTGACACCCGGTACGCCTTGGATCGTACTGGCTCTGGGGAGGTAAGTTCTATGTCATGAGTAAGGACAGAAGTCCTACCAGGCCTCTCAGAGAACAGACCTTGAAACTCTTGTAAGAGCTGGTGTAGTTCGGTTTTCTGCTCAGGCGACAGCGATGCTTTACTTATTAAGTCACTAATGACTTGATCGGTGTCTTTCCTGTTCGTCACTGAGCCTAGTCCCGGAAGCTCGACCGGAAGCTCTTCTAACTTTCCCGCATCGGGAATTTCCTCTCCAGTATCTGGTGCCTTTAACGCTACAGGCTCAATTTTATCCCGTTCGGGCGTGCTCTGACTACCAGCTTGCTGCACCTCTGACCCTTTCTCATCGTTCAACAACGTCGGCCCCGCAACTACCGCCTTTGCAGCGAGCTCCCGAACCTTCGATCTGGTTAAGGCCTGAACGCTAGCCTCACCAAACAAAAGCCCCTTCTCGCGCAGGAGGTGATCGGACCTGTTCGAAAATAGGTACGGGTACTGGGGGGGCAGCATAGATGACACTGCGGCCTCCGTCTCAAGTGCTCCGAAAGGTCCTTCAATAAGCACTTTTGCTACCGGCAGACACACGCTATGAGCTTCCACTGCTTGCTTGATCCATGCGCACTCGCCCGTGAACATATCGGGTTCTACGTAAGAGGGGTGAACTACATCAATTGTAGCTGCGGAATCGCGAAGCACTCGGCACTCTTTCCCGTTCACGAGGAGGTCTCGCATGTAAGGCTCGAGAAGCTTCATGTTCTCGTCAGTGCTGCATATAGACAAAAACACGACTTGTGTTTTTGTTTCTGGACACTGCGCCGAAAAGTGACCCGGCTTCTGGCACGTATAACAAACGCGCGCTTGCCTCGTCTCGAACCGCTTTCTGCGTTCGGCTTCGGTTGCCGCCGTCTCCTTACGTTCGGTCGGACTGCTTTCACTCGCATCCGCCTTACGTGTATCCCCCTTTGCTCTCATGGGTGTGAACTTCGGCCTCTCAAACTTGGAGCCAAATTCACCCTTTTGACCGTCCTTAGCTCCGCGAGCCCGACGCGTCACAAACTCCTCGGCTAACTCAGCGGCTCTAGCCACCGTACTAACGTCTGGCCTATCCAAGACCCAGTACGTATCCAGCTTTTCTGGACATGAGGGTTTAGTTCGCGTGAGTGCCACCACGTGGCGTACTAACCTTAAACTTTTCAAACTTCCCGCGGTGACGCGTGATTACGTCAACCAAACAAAATAAAAAAAAAAAAGCTATCCCTGCGCATTGAACTTCGCCACAATGCTTGTCCCGCCGGTGTTATCAGTGGTCTTGATCAAGCGTATTCGCTCGTCGCCTAGAAATTACTCGTCATCCTAAGAGCGTTTAGTCGCGACGAGCAATGGTTGATTCTGGGCTTTTGATGCGGTTCTTTTTTTTCTCTTATTTTCTTTTCCTTTTCTTTTTCTTTTTTTTTTCGTTCTACGGAGTAAAGAAGCTAGCCTAATCGTCAGAAGTACTTCGGGGCAGCCTTTCTTCAGTCGGCACACATTGTTAACGTCCGAACATCGCACAGCGTCTACTAGAGACGCCGTCGTGGACGGATTTTGATTTTAAACTATCGAATTCGTTAAGGTGCACACAATTATTTCACTAGCGACATTGCAATGCGCACTCATGGGCTACCGCCGCAGCTGCAAATCTAGATGTGCTTAAGCATTAAGACATATACATGGATAAGTTGGTTTTTCACCTTAACACAAAAGTCACGATACAAGAGTTGAGCAAACTGTTCCTGTGTCGTCGCAGGGTGTGAGACCGGGCTAGTTGGTATTCCATGCTAAAGTGAGTAGCGCAAGAGTGGACACGGGACAC
Organism: Dermacentor andersoni; assembly: GCF_023375885.2. Taxonomy (NCBI): domain Eukaryota; kingdom Metazoa; phylum Arthropoda; class Arachnida; order Ixodida; family Ixodidae; genus Dermacentor; species Dermacentor andersoni. The sequence goes on along the minus strand of NC_092815.1, from coordinate 65,260,137 downwards.
TAGAGGCGACAAGGATAAGCGCAAACATCCAACTGGGCGCTTGTCCTTGTAGCGTCTTTAGTGTTCCCTGTCCACTCTTGCACTAGTCACTTCAGTTTGTGTCGTCGTCCGTTAGCATGCTATAGCCGAAGCTGTTCGCACTACTACGTCTCCATTTACTGGCCACCAGGCCAGGTACACCATTGGGTACGACACATACAGTATTTGCAGTTAGTTTCCAAAGTCGTCTCCTATGGCGGTTGTCCACGTGCGTGAAGCAAGAACGATATTTAAAATTATTGTGCAGTAATATATGCGGGATTTGTGTGTTCTCCACATTCTCTACCATGTTGCCGTTCCGCCTTTATTATATAGCCGCAATGTAGACTAGCAGCTATCGAACGCCATAAAGGCTATCCACATACTCAAAGTCCTCGCGCACAACTCCTGTCGCTTAATTGTATTCAAGAGTTGTGCGACTGCCCAGGATATCCTTAACGAATGTTACATAACACATTATGAGGTTTTACTTGCCAAAACCACGATTTCATTATGAGGCACGCCGTAGTGGAGGATTCGAGAATAATTTAGACCACTTGGGATTTTTTAACGTGTGCCTAACCCTAAGTACGCGGGTTTTCGCATTTCACACCCATTGAAATACCGCTGCCATGGTTGGGATTCGACTCGAGACCTCGTGATTAGCAGCCGAACCCAATAAAAGCTAAGCAACTATGGAGGGGAAGGAATGTTGGCAGTAGAAGGAAGGTGACAGCCGGCACGTGAAACAATTTGTACCCATCCTCATTGCGCGAGAATCGGTACCATCTGTCGAAGAATGACACCATAGAATGCACTGTGTTCAATGAGTGAAAAAATTATGCGAATCCTATGTATGTGCGAATCGATGTAAGCAAAGCTTTCTGCGTTTGTTGTCATTGTCATGCGTAATCTCCACAGAGTAGACAGGCACTCTCTAATGAAATGCTGTCAATGTTTGCCTGATTACTCCTGTCATTGTGATGCAAATAAACGGGCTGCTTCAACTCTTTTTCTCAGAAATAAACGCTGAATGAAATGCTGACGTGATCCTAAACAAGATCAACAAGCGCCGTAGTGCTCGATCTTACGACGCCCACATTCGTAAGCTTATATTCGTGATTTTTTTTTTGGGGGGGGGGGGGGGGCGGGGGAGGCGTTATGCTCTTGTACCCTAGAAATGTCCCTCGGACGTCTCTGATGTGCTCGTTTTTATTCTCAAGTACGCAATGAAAACTCTCATCGCTGCAAGTTCATGATGTATTGGTGGCAGGCCACCATGGCGTGTCGCGCAAGTATAAACACGCTGATTCGTTTGGGTTGACATATACTATTTTGTGCGTCATACTTTGCCACATTCATTTTTCAAACTATGCCAGCTCGAAAAGGGCGGCCAACTCACTACGTCCCTTACCTCTGTTTACTTCCGCAAAATGTGTGTTTATCGCTGTGGTTACCAAATACGCCCAGCGGTATGCTACGACACAAGCCTTTCTGGCGGCTAAGCAACTGAAGTCGCAGGCTTTATTCAACATGGCATCGACGTTCAATATGGCTATCCTCAATTACTTTTCGCGGACTTCGCTCACCGCCTTCTCTCCAGTGTCATCTCTTACGCTACTCGCTCCTGCTAGACACAACACAAACACGCAACGACCTTAATGAAGTATCCTGTTAGTAAAAGGTTGCTGTGCTTTACAGCCCCCTAAATTAAAACGTAAGTTATGGAAAATAAATTGGTGCGGTAAATGTGTAAACGCAGACGCAAGAAAAGGCCTAGTTCATTTCCCAGTATTCTCTCAATAAAGATGGAGCACCTCTATACTCTCACGTTGTAGAAATGTCAAGAACAAAACACTTCCAAAAGAGTCAGTCACGAATGTTACTCATTATAAGATGAGCTTGCGCTGGAAAAGAAAATAACACTCAAAGATACCGATGGCTGCGCGCAAAGTGCTTCCTCTGATTCCGATCTACGGATCAAGGCGTCGGTTCGTCAGATTGGAATGCTCGTACATCGCAGCGCAATCTCGGGTCGGCAAATGTGATGGAGAATGTACGCCAGTATTCGCTTCACGCGCGCAATCTGATAAGATAGCGCTCTTTCGCTATTGAATTCGTGCCAACATATTGGATATTAGAAACACAGGCAGGCGCATCTTGAGCTAACTGATAACTTTGGAACTGTGGTTAGACGCTGAAAAAAGCCCCTCCCCCCCCCCCCCCCCCCTTAGAAGAAAGAATAGAGTTGCTTTCACTATTAGCTGAAACATAGTGCCGGTGGTATAAAAAGGGCCCCCAACACTGCACAGCGGCGCCGATTGACATACAGGAAATTCAAGAGAGAAACCACTTTACAATTACTGGTATTTGTCAAACCAGCATATCGTGGTTTAATGTAGCCCTGTATTCCAGGGGCCAGTTCCACCACGGGTACTGTGTCGGAGCTCATATTTCATGTCAACATTAATTGTCACAATATCAAAGCATTTTTTCTTTAGATCTTAACATTAGACAGCCAAAATACATGCAGCGAAACCCTCACCTTAATATTTCATTACTTTTCGTTCTAACGTACATATCCGCGCTTATCCATATGTTACAAAGTGCTGAAAATGTACCCAATGCTTCCCTCCAGGAAGCTGTTTTTATTCCTTATGATGCCAGGAAACCGAGTCTGATGCCACCAACGCTCAGAAACCTAATCGGGAGCGCGCACAGTGTTCTCGCACACCTTGTGGGATGTACCGTAGCGCTGAGGTGCTTCTTGTATAATGCATGAGAATCGGTTGTAAAGACAGACGTGCAAGGTTGGGTCATGTGCTTAAGCTCATGAAGTTGATTTGTGCCAAGATAAGCTGTCCAAACTTTCACACTTACTTTATAAGAAGCCTATATACAGCACCATCAATATGCCGGCTGCTTTTAACTGCACGAAACAAAACTATTCGAACGATGCAAACAATGTTAACATCATTTTATCATTCAAGTGTTCAGATTGGTAACCTCTAGATGCGGAGTAAGTTAAGAAGTTGTTTGCGTAATTAACAAAGCTACGTTAATTAAATTTTCAGTAATGGTTTTTACGTGGTTAAAGAAAATGAGCAGTTTGGAGCCCGTCCTCGAGATTAAGCAGCCAAGCGAACAAATTTCGACTAAATATGCTTCTGTAAGAGCAATGCGAACAAAAATTTTCCAAGTAAACACTCTTGGAAGACGTAACTGATGCAGAAAAAGAACATCTGTAAAGTCACAGAAAGAACAGCACTTCACGACGGGACACACACAGCGGGAACCACACACAAACTGCGCTAACATTAGGCGCTGTTGTTTATGTGATAATGAAGCAACTAGCCCGTCAGTCATTCCTTCCAAACCTGTAAAGTCAACCTGACCACATCTAGCCTTTTGTGATGCTGTCATCAATAGTATGGCCCCGTGAACATGTTCCCCATGGTCACATAGTCGCGTTCCATTTTTATTCACGCTGCTTTCTCGAAGGCAAGCATTTTAAAGTTTTAGTGTCAATACGGCAGTGAACGTGTGCCGCCGAAAGCTTGCTTGTTCGCAGAAGAGATGCATGACGGAATGATGGTGCAGATTTAGCGTGTCGTCGGCATCAAGACAGTGCACTGCCGCCGAGGGAAGGAAGATAACGAAAGTGAACAGCTTGGTAGCTGCTCACGGAGCCGTGCCGATGGTGGCGGTGGCATCATGACAAAATCTGAGGCGGCGATATTGACGGCTTTTTTTTTACAACGAAGTCGTTAAGAGTATGCTTTAACTCGGGCCCAACTCCGACGTGGCCTATTCACATAAATGTATAACGCCGAAACGATTTTCTGAGATAACCCCTGGGCCGATTTTAATAAATTTTGCTGGATTCGGGAGAGAAAGGTAAATTCTAGTGACTATTGGAAGCGGAATTTCTATTTAGGGCTTGAATTCTGGTAAAAGATTTCCAAAAATTCGAAAGTGCGAAAAATACAGAAGCACGAAGTTTACAAATTAATAACTCCGCATCAAGAACTGATATCGCGGTTATGTAAACAGAATCCTTTAGACAATTCAAAGCGGACAAATCCAATATGCCGATTTATATCTTACGTGAAGTCGTTACGTTGTGAACAAGGGTTGTGGAAAAGCTGTATTTCCACATTACTAATTTTTTTTTAGATTCATGCGTAATATATCAATTTTGTCCGCTTTAGATGTGCTGTTAGATGCAATGTACAGAATTGTGATATCAGTTTTGATTGCCGAAAGACAGAGTTGTAAAGTTGGTTTCATTTTCTTAAAATTTGTGATTTTTGCCAATTTTGAATAAACAAATGATGACCTAAATAAAACATTCTAAACCAACAGTCACTAGATTTTAAGTATTTCTTCTAAGTGCAACAAACCTTCTAAAATTTGATGCAGTGGTTGTGGAGAAAAACGAATTCTCCTTTTACATGTATTTATATAGGACCACCAGAGCTAAAGGTTCCTCTTAAGGGCTACTTTCCCCACTATCGCGTCCGCGTATAGAGCAAAATCCCGAAGATACCGTAATACCGGCCTCACCCGCAGCAGAGGTGCAGCAAGCGTTCAGCTCTCCCCATACGTGGGCTGATCCCGAATGTAACGCCATGCCAGGCAGACCAGCGGCGGAGGTGAAGCAGTCATTAAGCACTCCCCATACGTGGGCCGATCCCGAAGACAGTGCAACGCGGTGCCGACATACGACGGAGGTGCAGTTCGCCATTAAGGGGCCCACATACACAGCTTTGCTGGTCATCTTTCTTCACAGAGTGGGAGGGCACTGAGCTTTTTTACTTAACAAACATCAGGTCATCGACGGCGAAACCAGGGACACCAAAGCCGTCCTCGGGCTCCACCTAGAAAGCGCCTTCGACAAGGTTACGCACTCTGCCATCCTCGCGCAGGTATCGCATCTAAACCTAGGCGATAGGTCGTACGAATATCTCAAAGGCTTCCTCACCGGCAGATGGCGGAGCTCAGACCCGGCGACCTGAAGACGGACGAGAAGACATTAGGGAGCCAGAGTACTTCCCAAGGCTCCGTCATCTCACCCATGCTATTTAATCTTGTTATGATTGAAGTTGCTAAAAGGCTATGCCAGCTTGAAGGACTGAAGCACACGATATACGCGGACGACATTACGCTGTGGGTGGACGGGGGCAGTGATGCCCGCACAAAATCCAGGCCACAGACGGCAGTCGACACGGTCGAAGAAAGCTTGGAAGGTACGGGACTGCGTTGCTCCCCAAGTAAGTTGGAGCTCCTGCTTTACCAACCGATCAAAACGCACAGAATCAAGAAGCAAAGGAAACACGAAAATATCAAGATCCGCACCAGGGATGGTAACACAATACCGACGGTCAGCAAGATCCGAGTCCTGGGCATGACGATCAAAGCGCTCGGCAGGAACGGAGACACCATCACCCGCATCATGGGTAAGGCGTCCAATGCCAGCAGACTGCTCAAGCGCGTTACCACCAAGAAGGGAGTCATGAAGGAGGAAAACTTCATCAGGTTTATACACTCCTTCGTAGTCTGCCAGTGTACGTGGCAGCCTTCCACAAGTGGGTGAAAAGCGAAAAGAACAAGCTAGACATCCTAATCCGGAGGGCTTACAAGACACCCCTCGGTCTACCTGAAACTACCAACACGAAACGTCTCCTCCAGCTGGGCATACACAACACGCTCGACGAGATCGTCGAAGCGCAAAGAACCGCTCAGTTTGAAAGATTGTCATCAACAAAGGCCGGCAGAAAGAGCCTGTGCAGTCTAGGCATCGGTTATCACGAACAGCAGGGACCAAAATGCCCCGTCCCCGACCACGTACGATGAAACGTGCGGGTTGACCCCTTGCCGAGGAACATGCACCCGGAATTCAACGAAGGCAGAAGACGCGCTATAGCCAAGGCACTGACGGACCTGCACGCGGAAGACACCGGTGCCAGATACGTGGATGCAGCCGAATATGCCGGCCGCAACTGCTTCGCGATCGCGGTGGTCGACTCCGTGCGGGCGACTGCCAGCACATCGAGCAAGCAAGTGGAGGAAGCAGAAGAAATAGCCATCGCCCTGGCCATCGTAGCCCGAGAATGCCACATGATCCTCAGCGACTTCAGACAGGCGGTGAAGAACTACGCCAAAGGAAGAATTGCCCCAATGTCGGCACGCGTCCTGCGCCGACAGGCATACCGCGACAAGAGGACTCGAATCAAGTGGTTCCCGGAGCACGCAGGACAAGCGTCGGAGAAGCATGCCAATCGCAACGAAACGACACACGCCCGAGCGCGAGGATTAACCGACCGCGCACAAGGCAATGGCTGCCCGCTGTGTTTCAGCGCCAAAGACCGGATGACCACCTATAACGAACTGACCAAGGCTTTCGGCTGGCCCGTAGACTTCTCCCGCCGCCCTGCAAAGGGCTGAGCAGGTCGCAGGCCGTGCTGTTCAGGTAACTACAAACGAGAACACTTCCAAGCCCGGCGCTATTGCATAGGATGTACCCAGAATCGCACCCCCATGACAAGTGCAGAGCGTGCTGCAGGGAGAAGGCCACATTCGAGCGCATGCTATGGGATTGCTCCAAACATCGAAGCCAAGCTAATTCAGGACATATACCGCCGCAGCTTGAGGAAGCAACGCGGAGCGAAGACCAAGAAAAACAACTACAGGCCGTCCAGTAGGTCATCGATGCGATGGCTAGGCAGGAGCCTGGCGAGCCGGCAACGGCGAGCGGGGATCCTCGCAGAGCACCCGCTGTAAGAGTTGGCAGTCGTAGCCATAGGGAGGACCTTGTGGCGACAGGACTAGGCGAGCAGGATTTATTTACCATTTTAAGCAAGATACATTGGCAGTTTAGCGCGACTCCCATATGGAGCCCGCAAGACAATCATACAGCAAACAGCTTACGAGCACACAGCTCACTAGTACATTTCTAGCATGACAACGAGCACTCACCTCCCGACGACGAGCACGCTCTAGCAGCCGGTAAACGCTGCTTATAAGCTCTCCGCTCGACGTCATAGTTCAACGTCATCGTTCGACGTCACCGTTCGATGTCCCCGTGGACCAGCCCTTCTGGCGGAGGGCTCACAAATACGTGCCGCACACATGCACAGGGGAAAAGGGTCCGGAGCCGACGTCAGAGGGCTTCGTAGAACTCTGCTTTGTCTCGGGTGGCGCAGCCGAGTACCACATTCCTTAGTTGACCACGCGCCACGTGGCTGCCGGTCATCCGCAGTTCTCTGAAGTGCGCCCCGTCTGGTGGGATTGGAACACGTGCTGCGGGCTGAAAGCTGGCACGTTGCCACCCCGTACGGCCATTCCGAACACCGCCACGATGACGTCGTAGGCCACGTCCGAAGCACGCCTTCGCGCTTTACTGCAGGCTCAATAAACGTTTTCCCAATCTAATCCAATTACTTATCCGCGTTTGTCCTGCATGCGTGTGCGATAGAAACCAGAATGCATAGAAAATCTGAGGTGGCGGCGGCAGGTCGTAGCGCAGAAGTTAGCATGCCCAGCCCCTCCACGTACTTACATCTGCATTGACATGGGTTCGTTGTAGTGATAGCGACCACAGCTCGACTTTTTCTGCGCGCGCTAGCCATTGTGAAACTAAGGATGTAGTTAGCATGCCCAGCCACTTAATGCAAATTGCAGCAGTTACGAGTGGTGGAACCCCGCTGGGGCTGATTGTGAAGAAAGCTTCCTTTCTCTGCCCACTCTCGCGATGGTGAAGCTAAAATGAGGAGGAGGCCTGACGGACGCAACGTTGATGGCCACCATAACAGAATGGATGGACGACCTGCGGAAAGGACGAAGCACACCAAGTTTTTAGCACTTGGCCTAGAGTGAAGCGCTACAATGGCTAGTATGGCCTCACGGAGATGATAGACCGAACTGCTTCTCACTGCTAACACTGGACTGATACTAAGAAAATACTCAGTTCGCAGACACCACGCTACACTGAAATTAGCAAAACAATATCGGTTTATAAACTGATAGTGTGAATTATCTGGTGTCCTTCTTGTGTGTGTGGAGGGCATAAAGGTCCTGGCAATGAAATGGTAGTATCTTTGTTTTTGCTGCTGTTGCACACAAACAAAATTTGTTGAAGTGATCGGACAGCGATCTACCAGCAGAGAAGACCAACCCGCAAATTAAAAATAATTGCTGGTTTCAGATCTTCTGATGTACTTTGCGCTCAGCTACTATCTGTAATATTTTTTTTTCTTTTTGTGCTCTTATGAAGAGGAACACTCCACATTACTACAATAACAACAACAGTACACAAAATAGACTGGCTTTGAAGCTGTGACCACGCACCGCACTTTTGTACATTCAGCACATGTAGTATTGGGGCAACACGTTTGAGCAAAATGATTAGGTGTTCGGTGAAAGCGCTGTGACAGGCGGGAAGAAATCGTTGTCATGCCCGGTCGAAATAATACTATCGGAAATATTATTTACCTAACATATTTTTTGAGAAATCACTATAACCCTTTATACGTTTGCTTCGTATGAGTTATGTACTAGCTTGCCTCGTCAATCTCAAAAATGTATTGTCTTTGTGGGAAAAGGCTTTCGAAAAAACGGCCCAACATAACAGTAAAACATCCAGCATGGTTTCTATTCAGATGATTGACGAAATTCTGCACTGAGAACGTGTCGACTAGGTGTGATTGAAAGTTGAATTATGATCGTTGTAAGCTTGTGTTGCGTCTAGCACGAGCGAGTAGTGTTAGCGGTGTCATTGGTGTGAAAATGGTTAGCTCGGTCTGCGATTTGTTTTTGTGGATCTCCACATTGAACGTCGCAGTCGTTACGATGAGAGCACTCCCGTGACATCATTAGCTCAGTGGGCTGGGAAGGCTCGAGTGGTAGCTCACCTTGAGGGATATAGGTAACAATTATTGATATACGTACTTTGCGATGATGAAAAATATGCAGAAACACCACTGGTGTTGTCTAACTATTCGTAAACAGGCCCCCAACTTTCAATTGGCCCATCCCAAAGATTAAGTAGGCCCATCCCCAAATTTCAAGTTGGCACACCCTCAAATTTAAATTGGCCCACCCTCAAGTTTAAAGTCGGCCACGCCCGATTTTCTTTTTGCCCAGCCTTAAACTTCAAGTTGGCTCAACCCCGAATTTCAATTGGGCGACCCCTAATTTTCAAGTTGGTCCACAGACGAATTTCCATAAATTGTCCTCCAAATTTCGAGCCGACGCACCCCAAAATTTAGGTTGGCCCAACCCCATATCGCCCCCAAATTCAGATTGGCCGACCCCGAGATTGCTCCCACATTTAGGTAGGACCAATCCCATATCACCCCCAAATACAGATTGGCCCGCCTCCACAACACCACCAAATTTAGGTTGGCCCACCCCCATATCCGCCCCAACCTAACGCTGGCCCACCCCTCGATCACCTCAAATTTAGGATGGCCCACCGCAAATCGCCCACCAACTAAGGTTAGTCCACCCATATATCACCCTCCAATTCAGCTTGGCCCAGCCGCGCATCACCCCCATGGTTAGGTTAGCCTGCCCCCATGTCAGCCCCAAATTTAGGTTGACCCACCCCCATATCATCCCCAAATCCAGGTTCGCCCACCCCCCATATTCCCCCAAACTTAGGCTTACCCACCCCTACATCACCTCAAATTTAGGTTGAGCCACCCCCATATCAGCCTCAAATTCAGCTTGGCTCACTACCATTTCACCCCAACTTTATGTTGGGCCAATCCCATATCACTACCACATTCAACTTGACCAATCCCTGCATCACGGCCAAATTTATGGTGACGCCACTTCCAATTTCAAGTTGGCCACCCCACCCCTTTTTATAAAGACCTATGTATTCATATGGGAAATGCGTCAAGATTTTGGCGTTACAGACACGATTTCGCACGATTTTGCTACCAGATCACTGGGGCACTCACCAAAGAATGCTTCGCATTAAAAGCAACTGCACCGAACGAGCGACGCCATATGTTGATCCTAAATACTGACGGCTAGCCAAGCTAGCTTCTCTGTAGAGCGACTGGGGCAGACACAGCACGGGACATTTATTCAAATTATTTCTTTACGGCCACACCTACGGATTCATACCACTTGGCTGTAGGGAACACATTACCAGTAGCTATTAATCCACACGCTGCACATCTTCTCCTATTTGGTGCATTTCTTAATTGGATGAATCTTTAGAAATAATTAACGTTCGGGCAGCGACTCAGCTTAGCAGACACTTTGTTCCGCACGAATGTTGCATAGAAATGGCACTGGCCACCGGGTGGCATTGTGGCCCAGGTGGACCTCATTCGCTCGGAGTATGTGCCATTAAGGACAGGGGAAAGTCGAAGAAAACGCACCTTCCAGAAGGACGCAATAAGAATGGCCATTTTGTTCTCCCAGGTTCCACGCTACAAAGCACGAAATTTTTTTTTTTTTTTTGCATAGCACAAAGCTTTGCGCAAGCTTCTAGTTATGATGTCCAATGAATAAAACCTTCATAAATGCGATGACTTAACAAATGAACACGACATTGCTGTGTTTTAGGAAGGAAAATTAGAAAAGATAATATTTCAAGAGAACGACTGGAAAACCAGAACCGAAAGCAAATCATGAGTTTTGTGTTTTTTTCCATCTGGTGGGAGAGTATAAAACTAAGTCCTATGCGGCTATAAAAAAAAAAAAAAACTGCGCCGCTGAAAAACCAGAACCGAAAGCAAATGCTGCGTTTTGTGTTTCTGCCATCTAGTGAGAGACTACAAAACTAGGTCCTATGCGGCTAAAAAAAAAGTCCGAAGCGAGAATCGAACCGCGGCCACCGTGAAGCGTGACTAAAGGTGCGCGCAATTCTACCGCTCGGCCACGGCTTCCGAGGGTTCGCGCAGCGGTACGAACATCTTTTTATAGACACCACATGAATTTTCACGACAGTGTTACAAAAAACGCTTTTGGGAACAGTGTTACGCCATGTGTGGAGAGTCGAGCTAGGCATCAATCGAAAGCTGAGTCTCCGGACTACATACGCTGCACTGCGTATTACGATAGAAGCCGTAGTGTAATCACAGCCACGGTTCTTGCCTCGAAAATGGAGTACAAATTTTCGTCGTTTCCATAGGCTTCCATTGCTAAATCTTTACCCGCTGTGGGAACAAAATTCTTACGTGCCATAGAGTGATCACTGCATTTGGCTCGTGTGGATTGTCTTCCAGAACACGTCTGTCACCTGCGTTTTTTAATAATCGACCTGCAGCTTTTGTTATTCGCGAAAAACCCGCTCGTTCCATTGAAAACGCGCTAGCTTCGTGCCGGGGCCGCTTGGGGCGCTAGTTGGTACGTGTCCAGGAAAGCTGGATATGACCGCACGTTCTCAGGTAACCGACTATAGAACTGTTCTAGCCCGAAACACTGCAGAACTTTCTCGTGGTCACCAAACGCTTTCTCTTCTTTGAGCCACTCCTGCATGTTTGACATAAGCCTGTACGCAAACTCTGTATATGACTCACTTCTGCCTTTCTCATTTTCCCGAAACTTCCGACGGAACGCCTCCGCTGACAGCCGGTACTTTTTTAGCAGACTCGATTTCACTTTGTCGAAATCCTCTGCCTCCTCTCTCTCCAAGCGAGCGACTACGTCGGCCGCCTCGCCGGGTAGCAAAGTGAGCAAGCGCTGTGGCCACGTTTCCCGAGAGAACCCCTGCTTCTCGCACGTTCGCTCAAAGTTAACCAGGAACAAACCAATGTCCTCTCCAAGCTTAAACGGCCGCATCAGGTCAGTCATTTTGAACAATACTCGTTCTCCTGCACCGTGTGCCTGACTTCCATTACGAGCGCGTTCCATCTCTAACTCGAGACGCTTCATTTCCAAAGCGTGTTCACGCTCTTCTTTTTCTTTCTGTTCTATAAGTTCGCGCTCATGTCTTTTTGCCCGCTCCTCAATGGTCTCAAGGCAATCCGACAGCTCGTCATCCTCAGCTTCTAACTCAAGAATAGCCCTTAGCAGTTCTGGTTTTCTGAGTTTGTCTGAGACATCCAGACCCAACTCTCTTGCAAGCTCCAGCAGTATCGGTTTGCGCAACGACTTCAAATCCATGGCTGCTCTGAATGCTGCTTTCTCTACTGCCTACTATTGTCTTGCCGCAAACTAACCCGGCAGCAACGACAACCACAATTACCAGCTCTGTTTCTAACACTAACAAAAGCCTGGCAAAACTCAGAAGAAGAAAGTCCCGCACTCACCAAACCTCGCAGCCAAGACTTCAGCGCAGTCGTTCCGCTGCAGGCAACCAGTCATCACACAGGGCTCGTTGCACTGCTCCCGGATGGTCGTTGTGCTGCTCAGCATACAGTCAACCGCATCTCTTCGCTGCTGGCCTCCGTTGTCGCGATCTCACCGCTGGCAACCAGATGTTGGAATCGCACCGCTGGCACGAGTTGTTGGGGCCTCGGTGCTGACGCCCGTTATTGCCAATGGGTCGCAAGCCCCAAGGGTAGCGTTGGCCTGGCGGCCTGGGGCACTGGAAGCACCCGAAGGTCCCGGAAAAGCAAGAGAAGACTGGTAACAGAACAACTTGTTTATTCTAACATAGCAAAAGAGCGGCCGGTCAGTTCGACCGGAGTGGAGAGACGGGAGAGCACGTAACTGAACAGTACAAATCGGAGCCTCTCTCCTGGCGTCCGGGGGCAGCTGCTCTTATACCCTCGGCGTCGCGGTCCAAAAGAGAAGGTCACGGGATGAAGGTCACGGGATGAAGGTCACGGGACGGCGGAGCATGACCCCACGACGGCGCGAACTGTCGAGCCGAGAGACCTGCTGAACCGAGTGTAGTGACGCATCGCCAACCTTCACTTGGGGAGCTCCGCTCCCCCGATGCCGCGCTTTGACAAGCGTGGGCACACACACACACACACACACGAAGACACGTGGCACTGAAACACGCCTGGACACGCTTGGCGGGTAGGCGCTGCGGCGGCGTCGGACGGGCCAAAATGTCCGCCGCTTTGAACAAAGCCCCGGCGTCCGTTGCATCCGCGCCGGCATTACCGCGCGTTGTAGGCGAAACGTAACACCTCTCTCAATCGCTAGTGTGAAGGCGACCTTGCGTACAATGCTTTCGGCCCTTTTAACAACCCTATTACATCCACAATGCATGTACAATTGACCATTGTCGCAATATTACCATGCGTGTGGTGCCACACGCACGGTAATATGGGTAAGCAGTGGTTAATCCCGGCCTCCGCGGCCGCATATTGATGGCGACGAAATGAAAAAAAAAAGAACGCCAGTGTCCCGTGCATTGTGGGAACGTTAAGGAGCCACATGTGGACAAAATAATTCCGGAGTCCCCGCTATGGCATGCTTCATAATTATATCGTGTTTGAGGCACGTAAAATCTCTCATTTGTTTCATTTTTTTTAATCTGAATTGTAAATGCATGCAATGTTAATATTACGGTATAACGTCATGCACAGTTATGACCCTCTGTGTCGCTCATAAGTTCTGCACGACAGCTCGACTGAGCTGTGTTTTGTTTCACTGTTTCTTTTCGTGTCTGCAATTCTATCACCCATCATTAAGTCTAACTGTAAAAATAAAATTGCTAGCTACGTCCGTGGTCTTTTTGGTGGCGTTCAAATAACAAAAAGGAAAACAAGTCGTTTATGTATGTTGCGCTTCTGTTGAGACACAGGACTATATGACAAGTTGACTCTGCGCACTGTGTAACGTCGAATGTTTTAGTAGGATATTGACCCTGTGTGTGACTGCGTCCATGGCGTCTTGGCAGACTGTGCGACAGCACCTGCAGATACAGTCCTGTATTGCGTTTTTATTTCTTTTTATTTTTCTCTCATCTAACGCATTCTTTCCCTCTTCCCCGGTACAGAGCAACTAACCGGAGATTCCCCTGACTAACCTCCCTGTCTTTCCTTCTTTTTTTTTCTCTCTCTCATTCGGCGCAACATATAGAGTCCTTGTCGCGTTATGCAGGAATCTAGATTTTACAGCGTGCGACAGCTTCTGTTGGGAAACAAAGCTAATTTCCTTGCATATTGCTTCCTTCCCACTTATATCAGGACTCACGTAAAGGAGCACACAATTTCCTATATAAATATGTATACTAACTCTCAGAAAAAAAAACAGCACAAGAAAATTGCAGTAAACTTAAACCTCACCGTCACTAACGATTGATCCAGACACGTTTCTCGCTATGTTCCAGAAACACAAAAAGGAAATAGATATTGCTGCCCACAGCAAGCAGATGCAGATGCAGCAAGCAGAAGCAGATGCCTGCAGCAAGCAGCTTGCTCCAGATGCGTGCCTCACGGCGAGGCACAGGCGCGCCAACTTATGGCGTCCCTATACGTACCGCCATGACCTCTCTGCTTTGCCTGGCACGAGCTGACATCATGCACCGCGAAGCACGCTTCGCATCGCGATCGATTTTCGGTGGCACTTTAAGGTGAACAAGCGGCGGCCACTTGTTTCCAGCCTTGCGGATCGCTTGGCCCCGCGTTGAATCATCAATAAACGCGACGACCCACGTCCTGCATCAGAAACACGGGGAGCGCCGCTGCCGCAGCGCGTTCCCGCCCCGCACCGACGGCGCAGGCCTGAACGGCCCTCTATTGCTTCGCAACGCGGAGAGCAATGCCGCAACCCGAAACGTCGCTTTCCCTTCACCGGCAACGCACGCAGGGGAAACGTTCGATCCATATCATGAAAATGCGTTGAGCGAATCGGAGGGGTGTGTGCTTCGGAGCACGTGCTATGGGACAAGGGGGCTCGGCGACCAGCGCCTGCTTCTTCTTGCTTGTTTTCTCGCTGCGTGCACGTGGGCGTGAATTTGTTCGCGTGCGGAGCACATAGTTTTGACACGTTCCCCCAGTCTATACTCTTCCTGGTGTTTGCTTTCCGATCTTTCAGGCCGCCTTTGTGTGAGGGGTGGCTGACAAGCGACGTTTCGGGCGTCTCAATCAGAACCGCCCAAACATGTCTGGTGCACGCGTACAGCGACTGTTTCCTCCTCTCCCTCTCTCCTAACTTCTTCTACATCGTCCTATTTCGACTCGTATGCTAGGGCATGAGGCAGCAGGGGCATTTCACTCTCTTCAAATCATCAAACAATGCCTAGTTCCGCTTTCCGTTCTGTCTAAATATAGTGTTATTGCATCGTTCAACGCAAAATAATATTGTAAGGGGGGAAATCGGAAACAAATGTCGGATGTTCCCAATTTTGCACCAAAGCCAATCCGAGTTAGGTATCTAATACTTAGGGGTGCGCATATATTCCAAAGTTCGAATACACATACGATTCGAGGAATCCGTACTCGAAATTGCCGAATATTTGTTTGGTTGAATTTACGAAGCATAACAATAGTGGTTGAACTCCGCAGGGAGAATAACTGATGTAAATGCATACTATTCCGGGTGATGCTGCTACAGCAGAACTGCGGTTGTTGCATGTGTGAACTAGAAGCGGAATTCACAATGCTTCTCGTTCCGAAGTGAAATGCTGATTTTTTCTCTTACAAACAATTCAAGGCGCAAGAGGTTTTTTTCTGAATACGGGCCCAGTTCCTGAGCCAGTGCATGGAGTACACTTATGCCCAAATTTACAGTCGTTTAATAAGCATGCCTCACCGTAGAAACTCTAAAGATAGGTTGTCGATTTATGAAAGGCAATTTATTATTTGGCCAATATCTCACCAAGTTTGGATTCCTTTAAAATGATGTGCCGTGTTGTGGTATTAACACTTAAGTCCTTCAACGAATGCAACACTCTACCTGTGTTTTCTTCCTCTCTCTCTCTCTCTCTCTCTCTCTCTCTCTCTCTATCTCTCTCTACTACGTGCTTGCAGTAACATTCTGTTGCTTGTTTTATTGCTGTCGCTCTATTGGTAGACCAGATATGATCAGATTTAGGTTGTTTCTCATTTACGAGCTCATCAGTGTGCCGGACGTAAAGTTGTGAACGGCATTACAGGTGCAAAATAACTTAATCAAGAATATTTGCCAAATGGGCTACACGCATCCGTCATATTTGCCTACGTTTGGAATTAGAAATGTCGATTAGGTATTTGAAGGTTGTTTTTCTCAAATTTTCTTATTAGATTCAATTCGGAAATTCCACTATTCGAACAC
Source organism: Dermacentor andersoni (assembly GCF_023375885.2). Taxonomy (NCBI): domain Eukaryota; kingdom Metazoa; phylum Arthropoda; class Arachnida; order Ixodida; family Ixodidae; genus Dermacentor; species Dermacentor andersoni. The sequence continues at coordinate 65,243,943 of NC_092815.1, read as the reverse complement.
CCCTAACAATTATTAGTGGCATACGTAACAGCTCGCTTGGAAATGCTTCTCACAACGTTTTGCTGATTTCCCTCACCGCTAAATGCGTCGTATTTCGTTACATTTACATTGTCTTTATTCTCGAGCCAAGTGACGAGGACAAAGGAAAGTTGTATCAGCAAGAAGACAGTGATTGCCAATATTGCTGATGAGGCACTGCAGCAGACGGTTATCAGGTTGGTAGGATGATTGGAATTAGTAATTGATAAGGAGAAATGAACGATACACATCACAGGCAACGAACCCGGCACCTGGACATGGGATGTAATCAACCTAGGAACCTAGTCATTAAACGTAACAGGCTGAGGTGATTGTCGAAGTTCTTTGAAGTACGATTCATAATGGCCAAATATGCAGTGATCAAGGGTGAAACGCTACAAATTTTATGCCAATTAAATTATTTCAAATATCTCTGTATTGCCGTCTCTTTCCCAGTAGTGTGTGTATATATATATATATATATATATATATATATATATATATATATATATATATATAGATATATATATATATATACATATATATTGGGCAAAGCATACTGTTCAGCTGGCTTCGGGGTTGTGCGAAGTAAGTATCTCGTACATCTCATAGATTTTTTAAGTGCAAAAAAAAAAGAAAGAGTACAGATGTCAGAAAAGAAAAGTAAAATAGTGTCTTTCTTGCCTTCATTGTCGTTTTTCGCGCTCTTCCGACGCTTTCTAAAACACAAGTAAGCACTTATTCGCCAAGATTGTTCCTATGGCCGAGTTCTGGTTGCAGGAAAAAAAAGAATACTAAAGGAAAATACAAATCTGAGCGGCGGAATGACGCGAAACGCCGTACAAGCTTGGTACTAAGTGTGGTCAGGTGCAAGAAAGGCGTTCGCATACGTCCCTCGCTGTCCTGCACAGCAGTGAAACCTCAGGTAACGAAGACTCGTCGAAAGTGCCGTCATGCTATGCACCGCTGTTCGCGCCACTCGTCCCGATCATATCACTCGTCAAATTTACGAGCCGACAGTGTTGATAGGAGGCAGCGGTAATATATAAAGAAGCATTAAAAAAATCCTGATGCGCTTCTTTCTTATAATCTTTGGTGTTTTCTTCTTCTGTCTGGGTGACTTCTCTTTCGTTCGATGTCCCTTATCGACGCTTCCAGCGCATGTACAATATTTACATTGATTGATGTTCGTTTAATATTCATGCCGATAGCTAGCGATGTGTCAAGATTAAATCGAACGCACCGGTCACGAGCGGAAGGAGGAGAGAAATAAAGATGAAGAACGCTGTGATGACAGCGAGCTAAATAATACTGCTCTTATATTTTAACCGGAGCATAAAAAAAAGGAAAGGAAATGAAGAAAAGAAAAGTCAGTAGTGACGAAGCGGAGAGAAAGTCAGCGGTTTTGAGGCACGGTCCCGCGATATAGAGAGAAATATGAAGACAGCCGAGATACCACATAAAACAGCGTGCAAGTAACGGCGGATTCTAAATTTCGATGTTCACGTATTCTGACAGATGACAGGAGCCGTATGGAGGCAACTGAAACGAAAATAAAATAATAACATAGGAGAAGGAATGCACGAGCACATTGAGCAGACCGTTAAAGCGTGAAGGTGACGGCGTTTCTCCTTGTGTGGGGCCGATGTGCGTGTGCGTGTGTGTGTCTGTGTCGGTGTCTGTGTGTGTGTGTGTGTGCAGGGTAGATTGGGGGGGGGGGGGGGTGCTTTAGGGGCGGTTAAAGTCGGAGGGTAGGCTGGGGTAAGGGGCAGATGCTTGTTTGGGCTGAGCAGAAGGGTGGGTTGGGGTTGGGGAGGGGATCTCGAGGCTGGTTGGTATAGAACGAGGTTGTCCGGGATGCGGGCGTGGTGAGAAATCGAAGTGCAGCGCGGCAGCACGCACACGTCAAAATCAGCGCCGCCGCGTACGTACGTCAAGGGCGTAAATCGACGCGTCGGAAAAATTGCCCCGCCTGTTCGGCAGCACCCGCAATGTGAACGAAAATAAAGAGAGGTAGAGAGAGAGAGAGAGAGAGATAGGGGAAACGCGGTGGGTTGAAGAGCGCGCGTTTTCACAGCCATATTTCCTTCATTTCGTTCTTTTTTTTTTTTGAGCCGTGCGCTGTGCTGTTGACGTGCGTGCCTGCGCTCGCGGTTTCGATCTGCATCGAGCAAAATGACGCGTGCGAGCAGCTCGACGACGAAGAGCACGAGGGTGCGAACGAACGCCATGGCCCGTCTCGAGGCTTCCGGTATAGTTGCATGCTAAGGGGAGAGAGAGAGAAGGTGTTTCTCTGGGCAAATGGCACTGCGACAATGCCTAAACACGGGGTCCCGATGTGTAGGCGCTTTGTGAGCAGTCGTCAGCACACGCTCGAGGCAGTGCCAGTTCTCCAATACGAGTAAATAGCGAAGGCGATGATTTCGAAACAGGTCTTCGGAAGAAACAGCCGCTTCTGCCGTGCCTCGTGTGGTGTCAGAGGTCAGCTTTTTGCCGTTGTTACTAAGTGACGGTAAATAAAGTCATGCGGTCTCACTAGTGTCACGCCGCGCAGGCTGGGGCTCACGGCTACTTACGAAAGGGCAACGAGGGTTACTTTGTGTCCCTTAGTTTCTTCTTTTTTTTTTTGCGTGGGACGCACAGCAAGAAAAGGGGAATGGGTCGAGTTATTTTCACCAATTTCTTTTTGAAGCTATATAAAAGCGCAGTGAACGGTTTCCTCCCAGATGGGCAAGACAAGCAATTGCAGCGGTATATTTCACAGGTGATTGTTGTGTTTAGACTAAGGAAACATTAGATACATTGTGCATAACCTAATTAACATATAACGATCAATTATTCAAGGTTGAAACATTCTGTATCTGAGGCGACCTGCAGAGTCTTGCTGAATGCCGAGTGGGAAGAGCTTGACATTCCGTAGAATTATATTAGAAACAGATATACTTCTATACCTGTTGGCTTTTTCAGAGCTGAACACGTCGGTACTGCGCTTGTATATTCCGGTCCTCTGCGGCCTCTCTGACATTATCTTGCGTTTGCACAAATGTTGGCAGCCTTGGTATGCAAGAGGTGATCCTATGCTATGGAACGCTCTGTCATTGGCCTTATAGAGTTAAGGCAAGTGATTGCTATGCTCAAATCGCTCACGAATGTCACGCGTCTACTACTGACAGACATGGACACTCCGGCTGCTCGTAGCGCACTCCATGTACTGGACGCGCTGACTCCAGTACTTGAAAGCATCGCATAGCACCATGGCCCGCCCCTCGCTGCCTTTCCACAAGGAAGTCAAGAAAGCATCTCTGTTGCAGTGGAATGCCCGTGGTCTCAATTCGAGAATTTCAGATTTTAGACACTATGTCTTCGAAAACCAATTTCCCATCCTCGAGATTTGCGAACCGAACGTGCAGAATGTTATACGCATTTCTGGCTATGAAGCATTCATGTCTTCTACCTGTGGTGATGTGAGCAAGGTAATTGTATATATTAGATGTGATCTGACATACGTGTTACAACCAGTACCGCCTCACGATGACAACCAGTACGTTTGTTTAATTGTGAAAACGAATAAGCTTACGTTCACACTCGTCGCTGTTTACATTGCTCCTTCAAGTGGCTTCGACTCTAAACGACTGCACAACGTGCTATCAGGGACACCCGGCCCTACGATTCTCATCGGAGATTTTAATGCTCACCATCCGCTTTGGAGGAGTTTGAAGATGGACTTCAGGGGAAGGAGACTAGCATCCTTTGCCACACAGTACTACCTTTACTGCCTCAACGATGGTAGTCCGACATATTTACGCGGGCTTACATACAGCAGCTGCCTAGACTTGACCCTGGTTTCTCGTCGTCTTGAAAGGAACGTGCGATGGTTTCCAGACATCGAATCACATGGAAGCGACCACATTCCAACGTACCTGAAGATCAAGGGACTATCTAAATGCCCCTCCACGACCCTCCGGAGAATTGACTGGTCGGTGTTTCGGTCGCACATGGAGGAAGTATATCAGCAAGGGAACCATTCAAGTCTAGAACACGAAATTAAAAAAGCCATGCACGAGGCTACGCGTGCTTTTCAGCCTTTCCCGAAATACGAAGAATTTGATGCCGAACTGCAGCGACTACGAGCAATTCGCCGGAGGGCTGAAAGAAGATACAGGAGAACCAAATCCATCCATGATCTCAGAGAGGCAAGGCGGATGCAAAAGAAGATTCAACGCCGCATTGATGCACTACAATCCCAAAGATGAAAGCGTTTCTGTGAGTCGTTGGATCCACGTCAGCGATTGTCTCAGATATGGAGAACTGTGCGTGGACTTCGCGTATCACCGCAACAGCGTGTTCCTTTCAAATCCATCGCTTTGCACCAACCCGTACAAAAATGAGTGTTGATTAACCATTGATATATTGTTGGGGAATTGTTGAAACAACGGACTTCAACAAATATTCAAGAGCAATTGAGTTCACTCAGTCCTTGCACAACAATATTACCATTGAGTGTTCTCAATAAACAATTTATTGGGTAATTTGTGTTGATTTTTCTAGTTGTTTTTTTGTTGTGTAGCAGTTGAGTCCAGTATACAATAATTAGAAATCGCATATGAAGACATTCCAAACATGTTTTGCGATGCGTTCCAACCTAATTCCTGTCACTTTGCGGCAGGTAGGTTCTTCTTTCGCCTCGCTTTCATTAATAGAAAATTATGTGTGACCGATGGGGTGGAATCGAACGTCGGCCGTCGAGCCCGGTACTCTAACCAATAAGCCACGAGCGCGCGCATAATCCTCTCATTCGAAAGCTAGTAAGCTCTGAAATGCTTGGCGTGTGCGCCGTGTGCCACTTCCTGGTGCTGTCGCTACAGCTGGCGCTTTGAAGCGCCTATCTCCGGGACCGCCCCACTTTCGTAACCATTTTCGCTACGTAAAAACTGCAACGTTAGACTAGATTCATGACCGCCCAAGTTCATAACGATTTATTTCTTCGCCGGTGTACAAATGCCATCGTCGTTTTAACATACACTAGATGACATAACCATTGGTACGATCCGAAATGAGCACGTTTCGGGGAGCAGAAGAATGCAAAATTCACTTGCAAACACGGTGACTACGCGCATGTGGAGTTCCCCAAAAGTAGACACGGCGGCAGCGCGGCCGGCGATAAGACAGGTGCCGACAGGCGACGACGCTACCTTCGAGCATCGGACGCACTGTGGGAACCGTAGGATGCAAGCGCGCACACGCTACAAACATACACGGTGAGGTCTTCGAATTTCCTGCGACGTACCCTCTGTCCGTAAAGCAAATATAGTTTTTTTTCCAATGTCCGTGGTACTAGAGATCAAGGAATGAACGCGCTTTGAGATCGCAGCGCGCAGCCGCTATAACCATTGACTTCAAAGAGCTTCAGATTCAGGAACAGCCGCAACAGTATCACAGCTAATCGCTGTATCTGCGGCTGCTCCCGTTACTCGCCTTGCAAGAAGCACGCGATTTATTTGAGCCTCGCCGAACTGTCGTCTTCTCATGTTCCAGGCCTGCAGGTCTCGTATGTTCAGTTAAGAACACCACAGGGAAATGAAAGAAATACAGGTAACGGACTCTTATTGTACCTTACTTGTCACCTCGTCATCTGCAAAAATGCTGCAAACTATTTTAGAAGTTTTATTTTTGTAAAAATAGCAAAACTAGTAGTAATGTTTATTTCTAGGTAGCGGGACAAACGTTAAGGTAGGTTCGGGTGTGTATGTGTGCGCGCAAACGGGCGCAACCAAGCTTCGTTTTGCGCACACTTTTGCAACAGTACGCATGGTTACCGCTAGTTTCGTAGTCGCATTTTTTGGTCGTAGTATTTTTTGTTTACGCTATAAATTAGGTAGTTCTTAAAAATTTATGAAGGTTAGTTGATGAAAAATTATTGCTAATCAATTAGTGGTTCTTAAGTGCCGTTATTTTGTGCTTGAAAGGTTTTTATAACTGAATACGATAGTGAAGCCATGTGAAGCTGTGAACGGCTCTCGGACTCAGTTATTCGGTTGCAGTTGTGCGGTGGTTCACGCCTCGTGCTTCTTGATGAAAGTATTTTCTTTTCAGACATCATGACGCACATTTTAGTGAAATGCTTTAACGACGATAAGTGGGACGTTTATCCGGTGAAGTGGTTGGCTCACCCAACAACTAGTCTTCTATTGATGTGCGAGCCTGACGGTTTTGATGAGTTGCGCGGCAGAGGCCATGATGCCTCTTGGAGAGAAGGCACCCCGAAACAGTCGCAGCCGCACTTCTGAAGATAGGTAAGTAATCTCGTTTTCTTGGGCACGTAGCCTTCTTTTCTATTTTGACATTGACGAGCGTGACATGTTAAGCACACCGTTTACTTTCTTGAAGCAAACCGCATGCCCCGGAGCAAATGCGCGCGATACTAACTCTCGCTGCCGCCGTCACTTCGTTTGAAACAATGGTAGGCGAAGAGGCAGTGGCGCCCCATGTGCGTAAAATTGCATTGCTTGATTTGTTCCTGTCTAATAACGTTTCCTTCATTTGTATGAGAGAACACAATTGGAACATAAGGATCGGCTTCTCTGCGCAGTGATAATTTTCTACAGTGGCCACGTCATCTTTCATGGGGGCTCACGTATGCCGTCTAAGCGCTTGTTATCGCGTTCCGTTACGCGAGAGGCGCGCTGCCTTTCAAGGTATTTAGGCAGGCACTACGAGTTTAGGAGAACCGCGACAAATAATCGTGCAGCAGGTGTGCAGCTGTGCTACGCTTGTACCACACTCGTACCGGAAGGCAGTGTTGCACTTCACGCTTACGCATTTCGTAACTATGGCGACCTCCGTGGCAATTTGGGGCTCGAGGTCGTGGATACGATCCCTACAGCGGCCGCATTCCAAAGGAGCGGAATGCAAAAGCGCTCGTGCATTGTGCATTGTATGCACGTAAAAATTTCCAGGAAGTCAAAATTAATACGGAGTCCCCGACTACGACGTGCCTCATAATCAGATCGTTGGTTTGGCACGTGGAACATCAGAATTATTATTTTTTCCGTAGTGGCTCATCGTATACAATACGGTTCGTGTGATCACCTTTTGTGCGTAGCGGTTAGCGCGCCTCGATTTAGGTTGCGGCTAATGATGCGGCGCACCGCGAAATATATTTCGCCTCTCTGGGATTTGCGGACAACGGCCAACCGATTAGTCACAGCTACCGCGCGGTGACTGTACACGGATACACATCGCAAATGAACGGAGGTGTGGTGACGTGGTCAAAGAACACAGCCGCCGACGGGCTCACCTTATCGTCTATCACCGCCAAAACTACCGCAGTAAGCATCTTTATCTAGCGCGGCGGGTTGCCGTTGAAGGCGTACTGTACAATTTTAATAAGCGATAACCGAAACATGCCACCGTTCTCTGCTGCTTCTTTGAGTTGGACCGATCCGAATGTGCGTTGTTTCCAGAAGCGAAAGGAGCGCCAATCGGCGCGTTGTCGCTTCGAGCTAAGCGTCGCACTCGAGCACCGTTTGCGCGGTGAAGAATGACGCGTGCATGAAGCTAGCTCACCTGCGTGGACGCTACCGCGCAAAACGCGCAAGGGCGTGTAGGCGACGTTCTGCACACAAATCGCGCGGGATGATCGGAGCCACGCCGGAGCGGCTAGCTTCAAAGAAGCGGTACATGTTCTCACTCGTACAGGCACGCTCACGCTCGCATCGCTCTCGGCGTATGTTTAGGTCATTCCTTCTACTGGACTTCTGCCCAAAGATTCGATATCTGTTTGGTATGGCCTATGCACTGTCGCGTGGTCTTTGGTTCTGCGAGAGAGCCGGGAATATTTTCCCCACTGTGAAACATAGCTGTGCGTGTTTTAGCTAACATTTACCGTAGCAACCCATTCCTTCCTTTTCTCGACGGCACTCGTAAAGAGTCGCAAATTTTTACTTGCCAGTATAGTGTGTAGTTCTATTTCGTGCGTAGTTATGTGCAGTGTGTGGCAGATTCTTAATCCGCGCAATATCATTTTCTGTCCACATTCCCTTCTCACAGGTTACGTATGCAGTAAATTCCCAGATGCTAAAGTGTTCTACGCCAAAAGCACCTTGGCGTCGTGCAAGAGACACCCGTTGATATGTGGCTGATTCACTAGCAAGCTCGCATCTCTGTTGCCACTGTCCATCAAGTGGGATTTTCAACTATCTTTTGTGTTGCTCTGTGGTGTACTAGCTGCCGCATGGACGCTTTGAAGGCTTACTTTCGATTTGCTCTGGCGTTTAGTAGTAAAGGATGGGCTACCTTTTGAGGGGAGGCATTTACTTTAGTTTGTGAGAATGTTTACCAGCCTAACCAAGTGATACGTGGGTACTGTAAACAGCAGCACGAACAGAGGCGGACGACGAAATAGGTAGGAGCACACACGAGTGCAAGCTCTACTGAAAGTTTGCTTTTGGTGACAAAGGTATTAAACACACTGGTCAACTTGGCAAAGGTAAAAATCCGTGCATGCGTGGCAGAAACAGCCACGTGCGACAAGAAAAAAATATGAAGCCATGTCATGTAGAATAAACGTGCGTGAAAAACGAGAACTATCGGTCAAATCTATTGAAAAAGCGAAAGATTTGTCCGATAAGTGATACTACCCAACGGGAAATACTCTTTTGAGAACAACTTTTTCCCACTAAGGGCAACAGATAACTTGGTTATGCAATTGTTTCGTTTGTGATCAATAAATATTGCTTTTGGAACTCCTCTGGTGTTGCGGTATAGAGCAGAAAGAACGATTGTTTCATCACAAAGACCAGAACACAAGAGGACTTATGGAAGCATTATTTATTGATCACGAAGAAATATTCATAAGCAAGATTTCTGTGACCATTAGTGGGAAAGAGTTGCTGCAGTACTTCTCGTTAATATCACTTACAGGAGAAACCTTTCAGTTTTCATGTTTTTGTTAGTTTTTGACGCACATGTTTATTCTACAGGACGTATTTAGGTCCTTTTTTGTTGTGCCGGGCTGTGTATGCTGCGCATCCATGGATTTTTCTTTGTGAAGTTGGCCAGTGTGCCTAAAATCTTCGTCTTCACGAATACACTTCTACTTGAGTCAGCGTTCATGTGTGTTCCTACCTTAATTCATCCTTCTCGTCTCTGTTTGGGTGGTTGTGAAATATAAATGTACACCGAATTGGCGAAGTGTCCATAGAATTGATACATGATGTTATTTGCGCTGTTTATTTCAGGAAGAACGCTATAGGGTCTTATCTTCTCAATGTTTTTGACACTGAGTACATTTTTCTAGTTCAATTTCAAGGAGTCCCCTGAGGAAGCCAATAAGAGTGATGGTAACTTCCTTTGTGTGTAAGATTTATGAATTTCATCCATTCAAGGCATGACATGGCACATGCCTGATTGTAGGTTGCAAGCATTCGTAGTAAGATCTACTTTTCGGTTCTCATGACGCTTCTTTGTACTGCGCTGCATTCTCCAGGCACATGAACCTTTTTATGCTCTAAGTGCATGCGTTCTTTTTCTATATGTTGGAGCGAAAATTGTAAACTTAAATATGCATATATATCATTTTCCTTGTAATGTTTTTCAACATGGGTGCTGTAGCTCCCTCTGTCTTTCAGTTACTGCTTTGTCCCAATTTTTATGCAACCTTCATGTATTTTATGCAGCAAAATTCTGGTGCTATTTTAATAACATTTTATCTGCGAAATTGAGGTAATTGGTGTTTCGTATATGCATTTATTGGCGTTTTTCACTGTCTCAGCAATCTGGCTGTCGAGTCATTGGAACCTTTTCTCATACTTTATGACTATTTCTGGGGTGCTTGATACTGAAAGTGCAGGTGACCATTTATTTGGCTGTCTGGAATTGTGTTAGCCATGTGTTACTACCAATTTTCTGCGCTAAATAATTATTTTTTCTCTTATCGTTCAAGGTATTAGCCTTTCCTTATCTCTTTATTGACTGAGGTAGCACTTAGTTGCTGGGTATAGGAAAAAAGGCCCCAAAAAGTGCTTTAATTAGCTTTGTGCAGGTCCAGAAAGATTACCTGAAAATGAGCTCACTAAATTGAGGAAATCCCACTAAGGAACTCTTCTGTACCCCACATTAACATAATCAAATGGTGTACTGTTTGTTCTTGACTTGTGCCAGGGAGATAAGCTGCTTTCATTACACAAAAGCTTTACAAGTTTATTTCTGAAGGAAGCAATCCTGGCTTGTCAGAAACACGATTCAGGTGTTCATCATGCCCGACAATTTTCTAAATTATGTCTCGTCAAATAATAGCTAAGTTGAGTGATGTTATTTTATAAAATAATTGGGCAACATGAAAATATATCTCGGAGACAAAGCTCAGGCAAGTCTACTTTGGTACTTCATTAAATTTTAATCGTGGTGAAAGACGTGTGCTAAAGGTTGTATATATTTACGTGAAGTCATTTGTTTCAAGTTGGTTATTTTGCCTTCTCACAGTCAGCCGTAGCTCTTCCTGTGATGTGTTAGTGTGTGCAACATTTTAATGTAACATATTCAGATGTCTTTTGTGTATTCACATGCAAGCAGCTCCAAGTGTTCATGTGTTCAAAGTTGGTTGTTACAAGGGTATGCTTAAGGCCTGGCTTTTGAGTCGCTTTGCCTTCTAGTCATAAACTTAAGTCGAAAGTGAAGAGCACAATGATCGTTTTGATTGCATTCATATGTATAGGTTTTTTCAGATGTATTTACACTGCTAGAGTGATGTAGGTACTAGCCTATGTCTCCAGGTTCGATGTAGTGGTGCCTTATGTACTGTAATGTTTCACGTGCACGCATCTTTAGTGTAAATAAAGGTACTTCAAGTTGATCAGTCTCTCCTTTGATTTTGTTTGTGTTTGGGAAAGTTACGAGCAGGCACCGGGGCATGCAAGTGTGAACAGCGAAGCAATTTCAATATATGAATAAAAATACACTAGCCCAACGAAACGTCAATCATATTTCAATGGCGACTTCTGAAATCTCAATGGCATCTCAAGTGTGCAACAATATGCTTTTCAATGCTGTGGCAATAATAACTCAACAACAGGTCAGCAGAACTACCACAACGTTAGTTCAACGCTGAATCAATGGTAACTCAACGACCATTCAACAAAACGAACACAACGGGCCGTCTAAGCACAATGGACTTTCAATGGTAACTTAACAATTATTCAACATTGAGGTACCCAATGGTGTTTCAATTCGATTTCAGTGGCCAATATTCAAGAGTGCTCAACACTCAACCCAACAATTCTCCAACATACTCTCAATAATTCCTCAATAAAAAACTCAACATTGACCAACAATATTTCAATGCCTTCTCAATAATTTTTTTTGTACGGGAAGGTCGCAGCGAAATAGACATTGCTGAAGAATTTTGCTCAAGACTTGCCAACTCGCAGCTCCAACGCGCACTTACACCTTGTGCCACTCCTGTGCCACGGGATTCCCGCATGGATGCAATGTTTTCGGTGGAGGAGCTTGAAGCAGCACTGGCGACTTGCAGGCGCTCTTCGTCACCTGGGCCGGACGGCGTTACTTATGCGGCGCTCGCCAATCTTGGGCAGAAAGCACGACTCATGCTACTAAACCATTACAACGAGTCTTGGCGCAACGGTTTGGTTCCACGTGAATGGAAATGCAGCCGCTTGGTTCCACTTCTCAAACCTGGTAAATCACCGTTAGATTTGTCATCGTACCGCCCCATCGCTCTGGCCAGTTGCATAGGGAAAATAATGGAAAGAATGATTTTGACTCGCCTGGAATGGTACCTGGAAAATTACAACGTGTACCCAGATGCTATGGCTGGCTTCCGGCGTGGGCGCTCATCCATAGATAATGTCATCGATTTGGTCACGTTTGTTCAACATCGAAAACATCTGAAACGACTCACTGCAGCATTATTCCTTGACATAAAAGGCGCCTATGACAATATAGCACATTATGCCATTTTAGAGGCTCTAATTGAAGCCGGAATCGGTGGCCGTACTTTTCAGTGGCTGTGCAGTTATTTGACCGACAGCATTTCTTCGTGATGACCGAGGATGGCGCCACAACTCAACACCAAACGTTCCTTGGAGTACCGCAAGGTGGAGTGTTGAGCCCGACGCTATTCAACCTAGTGCTCATTGGCTTAGTCAGATGCTTGCCCAACACAGTTCAAGTTTCAATCTATGCAGATGACATCTGCATTTGGGCGTCTGCTGTAACACGACTGCAGGTACGAGCACGCCTACAAAGGCAGCTACCTTAACATCACTGTACTTGCGAAAATAGAACTTAGAGCTGTCTTCAGAGAAATGCTGCCTTGTTATTTTCACTCGGAAGGCAATGAAGCGTTACTCTGTAAGTGTCAACGGACAAGCAGTTGCAAATGCACGGAAACACCGCTTTTTAGGTGTAATTATCGACCGCGACCTATCAGGAGGTTGATGACAATAATACATCTCAAATTTCTCGGCGGAAGGTCATGAGGCACATCGGTGCGGTCAATGCTGCAGCTTTATAACGCCTTGTTCCTCGGTTTCGCAAGATACAGCCTCCCTGTGCTTGGTAACACCTGCAAAACAAACCTGCCTGTACTCCAGGGACTACAAGCTCAAGCGCTAAGGACGTGTCTTGGTCTTCCGAGGTGTGCGTCTACAGCCGCAACGATTGTCATAGCTCGAGATCACCCAATATCAACGTACTTGGTAGCCGACGATCTCAGGGCGCATATTCGACACGTTGCCCGACTACCTTCTCACCATCGTGCAGCTCTACCCGCAGAAAGGCCACACGCAACTATCAGTCGTATATTTGTTGCCAATCGTACCTCAGTGCCATCAAACTACATGCCAGCAGCAAGACCATACTCACCTTTATGGTGTCTGCACAGACGTCAAATACGCCTCACCATCCCAGGAATCACGAAGAAGGCTAACATGCCGTCGTTTACCCTGAAGCAGGCCACATTAAAGCTTTTACATGAGGTGCACAGTGGCCGCGTACACGTTTACATCGACGGCTCAGTCACATCGGCAAGTTCAGCTGCTGCTGTGGTGATACCAACAAGATCCATCAAAATACAGCTAAAAACGTAACATGTATCATCTACGACAGCTGCTGAACTGGTAGCCTTGCGTGCGGCTCTTCATTTCATTCAGGAGGAACCACCCCATGCATGGTCAGTCTTCTGTGATTCCAAGACAGCCCTACAGAGTGTACTCTCAGCACTGCGCCGTGGATCACATGAACAGCTCGTCGCAGAGATCAGAGAAGTACACCATCGCATAGTTGACGAAGGGCACGATATCCTGTATCAGTGGTTACCTAGTCACAGTGGCATAGATGGCAATGATCGAGCAGACGCAGCTGCCCGATCTGCCCATGACGGCGTCAACTGCGTTGCCATTCCTCTTTCGAGAGCCGACGCAGCCAAAAAAACTTGCCGTACTTGCACATGACCTGACGTTAGCTCAGTGGAATTCATCCGATTTCACAAGTGCACGCCTTCATACCCTGTACCCTAATTTACAACTCCGTATTCCGCCCGAGCTTCCACGACGCGATTGCACCCTTCTACTTCGTCTATGGCTTGGAGTAGCATTTTCAAATGCGTACTCTTTTCTTATCGGAATGTCCAACAGCCCAATTTGTGACTTCTGCGGGTGCAGTGAAACAATCGCGCACCTTCTTTGTCAGTGCTCTCGTTTCAACCCGCAAAGAGCAGTCCTCTCAGCCACCCTTGACAAACTGGACAAGGGCCCAATGACAGAAAACAAGATCCTTGGAAGCTGGCCTACGCGAACATCAGCGCGATCGGCTATGAAGGCGCTGCTGCGGTATTTAAAAGACGCTGGACTTTCTGACAGATTGTGACTTCACTGTGTGACGCAGGATTGTGCGGTGACACTGCATAACACTAGGAACGCCTTTGCGGGCTGCGTGACAGTGCCCACAGAAACAGTTTGTGTGTACGTGCATGTGTGTGTAGTTTGATTTTTCTGTATTTTTTTATTTTTTTATCCTTCTCTCTCTCACCTATCGCATCCCCTTGCCCCTCCCCCAGTACAGGGTAGCCAACCGGAGATAATCTCTGGTTAACATTCCTGTCTTTCCTTTGCCTTTCTCTCTCTCTGTCTCTCTTCTCAACAAAAAAGTATGAGCAAAGTGAGTGACAGGTAGTAACGAAAATCTAGTTCCTATCGTGTCGATTTATTACACAGCAGCAATGTGCATAATACGGACGTATCGAGCAGTTTAGTTCCAGTGGTGTCGCGCGGATAGGGGAATTTAGACTGACTGTGCAAAGCTTTTCAGACCTGTCCGATTTCTATTATTTGTTTGTTTGTTTGTTTGTTTAACTTTCTTTCTGTCTGAAATATGGTCGCAGCTAACGCTTGCTCTGTCAACGCAACAGGAATTGACGTCACGGACGTCACATTCAAAGCTAAATCGTATCTGCATCATGTACGACACGATTCTAGAATTATGCCACTTGGTCTCTCAAGGATTATACAGATCCTGTTTTGAAGGAAAGCTAAATGAACATTTAGAATGAAGAAACGCGCTATGTATTGCGATAATTATCGAATATATTAACATCGGGTACCGCGGGAACGAGCCGAATCAAAAAAAGAAAAGAGCAGTAAAATAGAAGCGTGCATTATCCGCGACAGTTCAGTTAACTCCTTTTCGCCGATCGAGGTGATATGCAAGTGTCCGTTCATTATGCGGTGCCCGTTTTCTGCAGGCGCTAATTGTTTCACCATCACAACGTATATAGGCGCGTGGGAACAAAGGCAAACGCCAAGCTGCGCTTTCACTAGTTAGACACCCCATTCTCATTCAGTGTATACTAACATTTATTGCTATAAATGTTGGCAAATCCGTTGCTGATGTTAATGACTTAATAACTTAGGTAATTACCATATTACTTATAGTATTGAAGAAATATTCTACGATGTTCACTTAAGAAGTGCCAAAGAAACATCAGCTTATAACATATTTTCGTGCCATAAATATTTTATAATAATAATCAGTCCAAGTCTACTGCAGAAGCCTAAGTCGAATGCCTCTCCTATTTACAAGTGAGCTTCTCCCCTGCGTTCGCAGAACTTAGATTGCACTCTAAATATTTTAATATCAATTCCTTGTCTAAATGCCTGCGGCGTGTCATCTGAATTTCCGTTCCCCTTTAGTTTAATTTTGTTCTCCACATCACAAAATTGGCTCAGCTTCGTTCACTTCTCCTAATCTCAATTGAAATATCATGCGGTAGCAATATTAGCATTATGCCATTAATCTACAACTACAGCCTTTCTGTCTTTCCATAATAAGTTAGAATTTTACTCTCCATTCCTCCTATTGTTGGTGCAGGCACAATTCAAAGAAATGGAGACCCAGAGATTACAACAGCGTTTATTAGTTATCCCCGCGAACTCAGCGCTGCGAAACCGTGTCGACGTGCTTTTCGTTTTCTCAAAAGCAGTGCGAAACGCAGCATAAGCGGATTCTTCGCGGATCGCATTACGTCTTTTGTCTATTAAAAAGTGGGGAGAACTTGAAGACACGCCGGATGGGGAGCAAGGGGGGGAGGGTGCACCATGGAACAAGAGGCGACTCTTGATTCGGTCTTCTCTCCTCCTCCCTTATACGCTTTGGGCATCGCGGAGAAGTAAAGAGAAACAGACTAAAGGTCCTGACGAAGCTAATGACTTCTCGGAGACATTCCATCGCACGCACTTATAGAAGGCAGCTATCTCGAGCGCGCCAGCCGACGCGGCATGCAGGAGACTCGCCTGCAATAAAAGGCCGCGCGATTTAAATCGAAGATGCGCAATAAGTGTCGTCCCTATGTGCCGAGCCTCTGGCCGTTTTAAAGTTATCCCTGGAATGACAAACTTTCATATCAAGCTCGCTCCCGAGCCTGTGCAGTGCGCGAGAATATATAGAACGCAGTGAAACCCTCTTTCTAGCATTCCCGTATATGGAGAGGCGGAAGCTCTGGAAGGAACATTCTTTGTTCTCAGAACATTTCTGCTGCATGGACGCGCCTATTTGCCAGTCATTACTCGAGAGATCACAGATTTTTCTCTCGCATACCGCGCTGCTTTATAATGCGGCTCAAATGAAAGTTAAGGGTCTCGATGTTAAGCAATCAGTAGCGAAGGTATCGGTTTAAGCATGTGCCGAGTAAATTTATCTGCACAGAGGGAAAAGGGCGTCAGACCCAGAGGCGTTCGACAACACGCAGGCGGCTTGCAGAAAAATTTCCCTTCAGTGGTTAGGTCTTCATAACTCGTCGCTAAAGTTAACCGTTAAATAAAGTACATTTGCTCCTCTCCGATAGAACGCGCATTGCGCGATTATGCTTTTCTTGTATTGGATTCAAAACTTAAATTTTATTATTTCTGAAAAACTCTAACTGCCCCATTTTTTTTTCTTTTTGGTTGGGGAGGGGGGGGGGGGGGGGACCGCTAACAGCATCAAATACTCATAAAGCTTGCAGTCAGGCAGTACTGCACTTTCGTCCTTGTTTTTATTTTTTATTATTGACATAAATAAATAAGAAAATGTTAACACCAAAAGATAATGCCGGTTACTTTCTTTTTTCAGATTAAACCGTGAAAATGTCTCACGGTACTTCGCAAAAGTAAGAAAAAAAGAATTAGAATGGCACATTATATATATATGACAAACACTACAAAAAAAAGTGCTATACAGATGCACAAAATGTCACAAGAGAGAAAAGCGTATATATACAGTTTGTCGACATAAATTGCATTGCATGTGCCTGCGATGTCTTCCTCAACCAGCAGAAACGCACATCCATTTCGTATCCTATAGTATTTATTCCCAATATGAGTTACCGGCACAAACGCTTTAAGAGCGGCCAGCGCGCGTTTCTGATCAGTAGTTTTTGGTCACGATCCAAGCAGTTTCTTTCCGCTCATTGCCGCTATGTCGGTTTCTTCGCCCAAATTATTTGTGGCGCTGTAAAAAGAAGGTGTTCTCCGTCTTCGCCTGCAGTGGCACATTCGCAGTGAGGGGTTTCGGCGCGATTAATGTGACATAGACACTTTTGTTGCAAACGCAGTAACCAGTTCGCAGACGGTGAATAAGTACTTCGAAACGACTGTTGAGCTCTATCAGTATTCAGTAAGGGGATACATGAAATATTAGCAGTTCCATCAAACAGTGTTCTTATAACTATGCGACGGGCATGCGTCCCTGGTATGTTCCAGTATCCACTGAAAGACAACGGATGCTGCGCCTCATTTGCTTTAGTAATGGTAAACGTTTCTTAGGTTATCGATGTGAATAGAGATATTTTATTTATGTTGCTAAATGACGCAAGTGCTACACTTGAGTTGGTGTTGTAAACTGAATTGCAGACAAAATGGTAAACTGCTCGGCTGTAGTCGATGAAGTTGCACGGGATAAGCGAACAGCTTTTTATACACATAAGGGAGACACCACGAACGCAGACGTAGAGGAATAGGGGCAAATCGAACAATCTCTGTTTGCACAAGTTAATCCGCGGTATCATATGTGCGTATATCTGATACAGCGCCATTTGTTGGACAGCGAACATGAACATATCTCGTTTCCTAATTATTCATTTCATGGACAATTCGATATCTGGAACCGAAAGTGCCATGGTGGATGCCGGGTAACCGTCTTCCAACACTTTTCATGTTCTTTTCATGTGACTAACAACATTCATAGTATTGAACGACTTTTTTCTTGTGGTAGCTTCCAAGGAAAGCTCTCTTTACTCTCAGTTACGCGACGAAGGCTAAAGAACACAGCAAGGAGGCAGTCTCCGTAGATCCATTATATGGTTTATCAACCTCTGGACCCTATATTGCCGATGCGGAACCGCAATCACTTCTCCTATAACAGATGAGGTGTCCCAAGCACTACACAGTTTTCTGGTTGCTAAGTCTGAATCATGAAACGGCCTTAGTGCAGACAGGGTTGCAGCCTTTCGCAGGGAACGTATACGTATACTAATTCTGTCTTCCCGGATTACCGGCACTCCAATCCACTACGCGAGCAATCTGAGCTCCTAAATCAAACCTCAGTCAAAGAAAAAAAAATAGAAAATGATCAAATCCTGCGATAAAGCCCTTCGTAAGCGTCGAATAAATGATCGTTGTAATTCGCTTCCCGGTGTTTGGAGAGATCCCGCGAATACTTAGGGGCTGCGCTAACACAACAAGTCTCTCTATTCCTGCCAAGCTTCGCTGATGGATGTCGACGCTTCCGCAAATGTCAGGAAGACCGGACGCGTACGCTCTTGCCATCGAAGAACGCTCGCCAAAGCGGTTATAGGTGCAGGCATGGAGGTGGAGAGGGGTGGGATGCGGGGGAATGGAAGGGGCTTATACACTATATATATAAACCGTGTCGGCGCGAACCATTAGCTGCTTGCGTTGGTTCTGTTGACATTCCGGCGCCAGGGCACTTCCGGAGTGAAAATCTCTGTGACAGCGCTGCGACTTTCCGGCGCGCTATTGTCTTTGGCTGAAAAACCTCGAGCCAAGCGCGTTTGATCGCACGGTCGGCGAAGGTGTTTGAACGGTGGATGGTGACGGTCGCTGCACAGCCTAATCATCGCGTATGTGCGTGTGTGGATGAAACCTTTTCGCGTCATTAGAAAGCGAACACGGCCGGAAGTTGCCGCCAATGCTGTTGAGTCAGCCCCAACGTACGACGACGCAAATCCGGTGCTGTAGATCGGCTTTGCTAAAGAACTCCAGGTCGGCGTGAGTGGGGAGAGTTCATTCTAAGCAAGACGTTACAAGTTTGTCGTTCGCTAAATGGACCTTTCATGTTGTGGCGCTCACTATACTCTCCTTCACGATATCGTAACGCCATACAACGGAAGCTACAGCGTTCATGAGCCAAAATGCAGCGCGATCATGCAAATGCACACGTTTCAGCGCTGTAAGCGCATCCACGTTATAGCAGCGTCTGCTCAGACTAAAGCACAATCTAGAGTGGCAGGACACAAGCTGTTTTCTTTACTCGATCAATTGTTTATAATGAAACAGAGTGTAAGCAGCTTAATGGCGCACGCCGGATGGTACGCACGGAATAATGTAAATGCGGTGCTTGTAGTCTGGAGATGGATTTGAAATAAAATTGTTTCCAGAGGTTGTATACCGATAAGTCGTTTGTGTGCGTGTGTGTGCGTGCGTGCGTGTGTGCGCGTACGTACGTGTGTGTGTGTGTGTGTGTGTGTGTGTGTGTGTGTGTGTGTGCGTGTGTGCGTGCGTGTGTGTGTGCGTGTGTGCGTGCGTGCGTGCGCGCGTGCGTGCGTGCGTGCGTGTGTGTGTGTGTGTGTGTGTGTGTGTGTGTGTGTGTGTGTGTGTGTGTGTGTGTGTGTGTGTGTGTGTGTGTGTGTGTGTGTGTGTGTGTGTGTGTGCGTGTGCGCGTGTGTGTGTGGGGGGGGGGGGACAAAAATGGCGATAAGCGGTAATGTGTCGCGGTATGCGATTCTTCAGCTCTACATCTGTGAGCGAAGGCAATGTCGAAGCAATGCAAGAAAACAGTGGATAAGTCTAGTCCAACCTAAAGCCCCTCCGTATACTATACTATAAAGCTGATGAAGGGGCTTTGGTTCAAACCAATGCCGATCTGATTGATGAAGAAACAGGCTTTTGCAAAAACATTTTTCTGCAATTTAAGGCTATGTGGACTTTTCCGCTGTAGCCGAGCATATTCCTTGTTCTAGACGTGCGGTCTTCGTACTTAAGGCACATTGAGTTGTTGGCATCTGTCCACCCACGCTGTCGTTTCTCGACCATCTTTTCGGCGCTGTTATCGTTTGAAAAGTGAAGCACAAAACAAGCATCTCGGGTTAGCGAGCATACAAAAGAGTTTGCTATGTCATTGAAATCTAAGCAAAGAGAACACAGTAGAGATCACAAGTCTCGGTCTTATGGGAAACACTACGCACGGAGACCGCTGCGTTAGAGCTATTTCCAACCCACGAAGGAACGAGAGAGTAAAAATAAGACTTCCGACTTCTGCCTTTCAGCACACTAACGAGTGCTGACGGCCATGCCCGTGCAAAGAAGGTTAGGATAACAAGATTGCTCTTCCATGCTGTCATTTCATTATTGCTTCACAATAGCGCGTTCGCGTGAAATGCAAGAAATAATAGAGAAAAGACGCTTGACGAGTCGCTAAAGATGGTCTTGGAAGTGGTCCAGTAATCCTGCCTGACCTTAGAAGCATAAAAGAAAAAGAAAAGGAAAAGGAAGACACGCCAGAAAATTAACGAGCGTGCCTCTCTCGCCAAACATTCATGTGAGCGGAAGAGCGCTTCGAGTTTAGTCAAAAGTTGTTTCGACGAAAACTTACTTGCTGTAACCATGGGCGTGTATTTCTTAATGGATTGTTTGCACTAGAACCTTTACTTTACCCAATTGACATGTCTGGATCTTCGCATTTAGAAAAAACACGAGCACGTCTCCACACAGGAGTGCGTTACAAGAGAGAACAAGCCGACACATAGCAGGAGCGCCTCGTGGCTATGGCGTTGCGCTGCCGAGCTCGCTGTTGCGGATTCGATCCCAACTGCGGCAGCCACATTTCGATCGAGGCTAACTGCAAGAACGCTGGCGTGCTTACATTTAGGTGCGTGTTAAAGGAACCCAGGTAGTCAATGTTAAGTCAATGTCCCCTACACACGGCGTACCTCATAATCAGTTGGTGGTTTTGTCACTTAAAAACGCTCAAATTAATTTTTCTACACAATAAAATTACGCCAAGTAAGATAGATGTGCATAGAGTGAAGAGTCTTGAAGCGATCAACAATTGTGGAACAAGAGAATGTCTCTGAAATCGATGTTTCGACAAAGGGGTTTGTCTTCAGTGGGAAATTAAGTATGCCGTGACTGGTTACCCTAAACGAAGTTCCGCTCTAAATATTCTTTTTTCAGCTGATGCTAAGCTAGGCTTCCATCTGCGTCCCATAGATCGCGTGATACAACGCGGTGTGAGTATAGTGTTTCCTGAGCGAAAGAAAGAACTCTTACCTGAAAGAAATTTCAAGGAGGGATACTAAATTAACCTAGTTTCGCAAGTTATGCGATACAAAAAACGACAGCTTACAGTGCACAGAAGTTTGGTAAGCTAGTAAATATGAAAACAGAAGCTAAATTTCGGTGGCTTGAAGCTTCTGCACTGGCTGCCAATGACGTCCTGAACTTGGACAGCATCTGCTAGGGAATAATTAAAGTTTCGTCGACAGCATCGCGCTGCATAATAAAGACTCGACCTGGTGAGCTTGGAGAACTAAGTATGCCCTGCAACAGACTAAACACTCGAAAATTATTTGAATCCGAGACGTAACACTTACTTGAACGCAGCGCTGTCGTTATCGCACGAAGTTCGAGAAAGGCAGAAGAAGGGCTTCATTTTCCCCAACATTCATGGAGCTACCCATGGAAAAACAAATGAGAACAACGTCTTAGAAGAACGCTTGACAATTCTAAACTAATTTAGCGTTGTCCTTCAGCGTCCACTAAGGGCTAAGCTGTACACCATATCGCATATATCCATATGCACCATATGCACCATACCGTTTGCAGCGCTGCCGAAGGTACAAGGCACGCATATGCAATATATCCCTGAGCAGCAGAATATAGCTCCGGGCGCAACTGTCTGAATAATGGGAGCATTGGAGAGCTTTGTTTTTGCTTGGTACGTGATACGTTACAGCAATATGTTACATGTTCGGACGTCTGCGCATGCGAGTCGCATAATGCGAATTCAGAAACCGCTCAGTAGACAACGCGGCGCCTATGGGCACATCTCGAGGGGCATTCAGCCTTCCTATTGGCTAAATAGTACTGCAGCCTCCTCAATCTTGCAAACGGCTTGTGAGATGGAGTATACACTGAATGATGAAATCTGGACCACGATAATACAGGGACTCTATTATAATGTTATTGTTTTTCGTGCTTCGTCAGCGGTTGGGCAGCACTGCAGTAAGAGTTATCACTGGGATAGGCCGGCCGTGAACGGTGGATGATAATACAGGAAATGAACCGAGAATTGAGAGAGAGAAAGCAAAGAGAGGAAATGTGTGGGAGGCCAAGTTACCCTACACTGGCTGTAGGAGAAAGTGGGAATAGAAAAAGGAAAAGACGGCGAGAGGGGGCACTGCGCGGAACCGTGGCAAGATGCGCCGAAGGTCACTAAGCCCGGTGCACCTAATGAACTGCAAGAATCGGCTAGAAAGGAATCCTTACGTTATACCAATCCTGTGGCGTTAATGCACGTAGGGGCATGAATGTTGTCACCCCCTACCCCCCCCCCCCCCCCCCCCCCGACAATGAGGGCGCTGCTGTCGCTTCCTCTCTTGTGTAAATGATGGAAAACGGGCGGAATATGTCATAATATGAAGGAAGTGAATCACCGCTTACGAGGGCTAAATGCATTAAACTCTTGTATGGAAGGTCAATAAAGCAGCAACATATATTATATAACTGTAGTAGTAAAGCCTGAAGACAATATTATTCAAAGAACAATCGAACAGTCATTAATGTTGCACGCGCTAAGTGTTTCGTCTGTATTCATAACACACACACAAAAAAGTTGAACTTGATAACCTGGTGCCAGCAGAACAAACAAACATACAAACAAACAAACAAACAAACAAACAAACACACAAACAAACAAGCAAGCAAGCAAACAAACGGACGGCTGATCGAAAGAGCAATCCTTGACTACTGCCCGAATAAATAGTAAACTGCTAGTAGGGCACAACAAGCAGAGCTCGGTTTAGAGCGTTATCGCCAAATGCAAAAAAAAAAACACACAAGAAATAGCTAAAATGAAAGAACCAAAGCGCAACAGATTGTCACCGGCTTGATATAGCACAGTGCAGCAAGCGCTGCATGTCTAGAAGTATTAAATAAAGAAGAAATGCTACCCTTTAGACTTATTCAAATAACAAATTGGGTATGTTTTGCAGGTGGTGACGCTCTACATGACATCGCTGAATGTTGCCGCTTGCTTTGTTTGTATCCGGATAGGATTTGTTTGCTTAGGATATCTGCGTGAAACAAACAGCAATTGAGAAGTTGAGAGCTGTACATATCGCTTCTCTGTCTGTGTCCTCTGGCTCGAGCACCGGAAGTTTTACAAGTATTGATCGAAAGCTGTTCCAACTCCTGTGACATCATGAAACCCACGGTGTTTGCTTCTCCGATACCTTACAACCACGTTCTTAGGAGTCACGGAACAAGCCTGTTGATCTTTAAATAAATTTTCTCGTTCGATAAGCTCTCCATCGGATGGTACATACACGTGCCGACGCGTATACCAGGTCCCGGAGTTCTCCGCACCATCATCGAAGCGCCGCCTCCAAGCTGCTGCTGCTGCAACATCCTCCAGAGAAGCAGTATACCTACTCGATCCGGATTCTTTCTTCAAGCGAGGGCCCATCGACCGTCGCCGCCACCACCGTTGCCATCTCGTGTACGTGTGTGCGTGCGTGTGTGGAGGGGAGATGGCGCGCGTTTCTTCTACGTGCTGCAGCAACTCTGCGCTCCACCTATTAGTCAAAAGCAGCCGGAGGGGGCCCCTTATCATTCCTGCCAGGAGGAGCGGGCAAACCGCTGCTCCTGCAGTGGCATTTCAACATCTGTATATATGTAACGCTCACACCGCATGCGTATAGCCTCCACAGCCGAGACTACTGCACGCCAGCGCGAGATGTTGAAGTTGCCCCCCCCCCCCCCCCTTCTTCCCTCTTCGAAAGCTCGCCGCCGCGCAACCATCAGTTTTCATTCGCGGGCGAAACGAAGATCCGTCGTCAGTGCGGCGACCACCGCGATCATCACTCCCGCATTCTGTTACGTACGCCGTCGTTTGCGCTTCCATGGACGCGGCCGTAGGGGCTCGCTGCAGCGTACTGAATGGTTTATTGATTAGCCGAGAACAGCATTCTGTGGTGTCCGTGGCTAGCTTCCCTGGGACGCAGCGGAAGGCGTGTGTGGGGCGTGAATCTACCAGTTTCACCGAAGAAGGTAAACCATCGTTGCCATGTATGCCCTTTGTGGCGTCAACAGACAGCCGCAGAGAAACGGGGCAACTATTGCGAGACGTTTTTCGTGGCGCAAGAGCAATTTACGTCTCCCGTAAGATTAATGGCGTACATTACCAAGCTGGGGGCAAGCGAACAGCAAGGATCTGCACGCACACAAATAATTTCTAACACAGCGCACAATGAATTGCGCTCACTGGAAATAAGAGATTAAGCCTTCGTGGTGTGCTAGGACGCCAATGAAAGCTTCACTGGGGCAATGAGATCTATATGAAATCTCCTTATCAATTTTATAGAAAATTGGCTTGCTCCCATGGCCTAAAAATTCGTGTTCATTCGATGCCATGCATGGCGATATCACGTACCATGGTCGTGCAGTGATATTCCTCGGGCCAATTTTCTTTCATCGTGTAGCACACATCCTGTCAGCTGTGTCATTGCGCAGTGAAAAGACTCACTTCCAGCGCTAGACCAAGTATGCACACAAATCATGGGCGCTATAACGTACAACTATTCCCAACTTTTCTATTCCAATTCTGCTATCAGCCTTCCGCGATTGGTCAAATACTTTTTGGACCTCCCCAACTTCACCTGTCTGCCACGCGACGTCACGAAAACCGCGATAGCTCCCCATCATGAGGTGCACAGAGTGATTATGCATGATTTGACCGGAAAAAGAAAAATAGTTATTTCCGATTCAACCTTCGATTTGACCAATAGCCCCCGGCTATTGGTCAAAAGTTTTCGGGCTGCACCCACTTCACCTGCCTGTCACGCGACGTCACAAAACTGCGAAAACTCAATGCGTCAAAGTGACGCGAACGCATTAAAGATACATGATTATGCCGAACAAAACTGAATTTTCTTCTGAATAGGCGCAGGCTGCCCCGTTCCGAAAGGAATAAAGATGGCTGCCGCAGATCGCTCAGGCGCTGGCTACTCGGACCTGCCGGAGAGCATGGGTATATTTTCGTATAATAAAACTTTTTGCGTGGCCGTGTAACGTTTTCGAGCACTTTCGGTACGTTTACGACCTCATTCTGCCAACTCTTCTTTGCTGAGGATCCGTTTTAGCGTCACTCTTAAGCTTCCGTTGCGTGCCGCCGCGATTTTCAACCAGCCACCGCAAGCTAAGTAAGGGAAAGCGGACCAATCGCAGACGTCGGCACCACCCTCTTCATCCGGTTATCGATTTTCAGTGCACTGGCTCTGCCCCATCGAATCTCTCTCCACTTGAACGTGCTCCTCGCCTCTTGTAAGCGAATTAGATAAGACCAGCCGCTCAGTGTAGGCAATGTTTTTTGTTTTTCAAGCAAACAAAAGTGATCTCCTATGAACGAGTAGGCCTTGTGATTGGTCTGTTCAGACCACTCTGCAAGTGATCGCCCGGTGATTGCGTCAGCGGTTACGCAAATTTGACGTAAGGAGATTGGAATAAAACATAGTGGAATAGCTTTACGTTATAGGGCCACTGGTTGTCTATACTGTAGTGCTTTCGCCCCTATAGTCACTAAGGCATCTCATCATTTGTGGAACTATAGAAACGATTGAACACATCTTGCGTCTCTGTCCCTAGTATGACGTCGAACCTGAAGCTCTCCGGACAGCGTTGAACGAGCTGGACTCTAGACTATTTTCGGAAATAAGATGCTTGGATCATGGCCGTACGCGTCGATGGTACAGAAAGCCACTTAAGCGTTGTTGCAGTACCTCAAGTCGATAGGCCTTGGTGACCGTGTGTAGACTCGGTGCGAATCTTTAAATGTGCGTGAGACTGTGATCTATCTATCTCCTCTTTCTCTCTCTCTTTTTTCATCCTTATATTCCTTCCCCCAGTGCAGAGTAGCAAACCGGACGCGCGTCTCGTCAACCTCCTTGCCTTTCCTCTTTTCGATTGCTCTCTCTCTCTCTCATCATTCATGTCCCTCTTTCCCGTCCTCCAGAGTAGTGTAGCGAACCAGCCGAATTTCTGGGTAACATCCTTGCCAGAATGCGGTACATAGTAACATCATGTGACAAGGAAGCTATCAGACCACCTCCTTAAATAGCGTGTTGTATTGAAAGCTAAAATGTTTCCAAATATCTTAGAGCAGTATATCGCCATAGCAGTACAGATGGCCCCTGCGGGGTGCGAGCTAAAAATAAACAAGATATTTCGACAAAAATAACCTCAACATACTTCCAATATACAACGTTCGTTGATCAAAGAGATAGCCAGTGCCTCTAAACTAAACAATAAAACAAAAGTTTGTTCCTTTAAAGACAGATGGGATTTCGCAAAGGTAAAATTAAAAAATAAACTTTAAACCCAAGCGATAGGCAAAAATGAGAGCGGGGAAAGGGTGGCGAAACTTGGAGGACTAGAGTGATGAGAGAGATTGTAGTTCCATGTGGTAAATTAAAGGACACCGCTAGGAACCTCACACCGCTGGCGATGCCATTTTTTGCGTGTAGTGGCCGTATGTTCTTGGCCGACGCCACCCTTGATTTCTTACGATACCGTAAAGAAGGAGGAGGAGAAATAGAGGGAAAGACAGGGAGGTTAGCCCGTTCTCAGACCGGCTGGCGACCCGGTGCTGGGGAAAGGGCATAAGGGCAAAAGCGTAAAGTTTATGTGTATTATGTGCTTCCGCTATTTGCGGTAGCCAACGAAAACGCAGTGCAGGTGGACGTCGCCGCTAGGTTGTGCTTAGGCATTAAAGTACTGAATTTGAATTTTCTTTGGCCACTCCTTTGGCTGTTGACTACCTGTGAAAACACGCAAACAAGAGAATGCGCTTTGTGCTGCACTGAAATGGCTCCTAGCGTGACAGTTTTCTCATGCAACTGCTGCAGAAGCATTTTATTTCATTGTCACGTGGAACAGTATGCTTGAATCTCATAACCAAATAAACTGACTATTAAGTCGACAAGAGTGGTATAGACCGTATTACACATAACAAAACATGATCACGAGAAAAACATGGGAAACAATTACCCTTTAATTCGCCACTTTCTTTGTCAACACCCATAGCATGAACACTGCGCTGAGTATACCTACTACCCCAGAAACGTGTAGCATAGAAGTCATCGCTGAATCTACAGAAACAATGCAGAAAAGAAACAGAAGAAGAAAAGATGGAAAAACGGTGCAAACTCAGTCACACATCAGAAACAGCATAATTCGAGAATGATTTGAAAGTGTTGTTCGCTAGCCCAGTGATCACGATATTTAGTACCTTCTTTGAGGATGGTAGCAGGAGAACGCACTGTCACCAAGAACGTGTAATGTATACGTTGAACAGAACTTTAAAAAGAACAAACTTTAGAAAGAACAAACTTTAAAAAGAACAAATCACAGAGGGACAACCAATATGCGCAAGCTAGTCTATCTCGGTCACCCCGCTTACTTGCACCCCACTTCGCACAACGGCATATTTAATTTTTTTTTAAATCTTCGAATGAACCAGTTTGTGCACAATTCTGTGGTTAAGTGTACAACACTACACGACCGGAACAATTGAAGAAGCGCGCCGTTTCACGAAAGTACAGGAGCTCCAATTTTTTATCTCCCTCGGCAACAAGAGTTCGACCGCTGGGACAGCAGCACGTATTTCCACGACCAAGTGTGCCTTCAGAGAGCGGTGAACTCCCGCTCCGCCACGGTGGTGCGGCCTGTAATGCCGAGCGCGAGAGGTCGAAATCAGCACGTAAGTTTTTTTTCCTTTAGCATCCTGCCCGACAACATTTGCTCTCTCTCTCTCTCTCTTTCTGTCTGTCTGTCTCTCTTTCGTTTCCCTCGCAGTCCCACGGGAACCAGCTATAGCGACTCTGCGTTATCTTACTCCTCGTATGTTATAACTTCCATTTATTTCGCGGCTACAGCTTCGTGCTTTTTTTTTCTTTGCCCAAGAATATGTACCTCTGCTCACTTTTGTGCTTCGCGACTTTCCGACTTGTCTTTTGTGTGCAGTCGCCTGCGACGGCGGCGTGCCTCTCGCGGTGCGTGCGGTGCCGACACGTGAAAAATGTGTTCGCCGACGACGTTATTGAAGTACGCCGGCTTCGTCGGTTCTCCACATGCGCATTCAATGTATTGAGCGCGATTTGACATTGTTTGTTTGTTTGTTTGTTTCTTTGTTTGTTTGTTTTCTCTTTCGCGCGAGCTACGCGAACGTATGTGGGACCGAAGCAGATAGCAGCGCGAGCGCGCTAACAATGCGAACACCGCAACAGCGCACGCCATTGACGAACGGGCTGCTGCTCCAGGTTCTTGGGTGGGCGCAGTTTGCTCGTCGAGGTGTTTTCGGGGCGTAAGGGTTATCAGGACGAAATGCGGGGAAAAAAAGGAGTTGGACGCGGGTAGAGCATGCATCAAAGGAAACTCAGTGGACTCGCACACTCGCTTCAAGAAAGAGAGAGAGAGAGAGTCTTCTTCTGATGGCGTCCTTCTTGTACATGTTGTCTTTACTTTCTTAGGACCGCAAACCTAGCTGCACATTTCTGTTTTAAGACGGCGATAAGGAGGCGCTAAGATGGAGCGGCGAGGCTGGGTCTCCAGATTTTTTTTTTTTGTTGTTGTTGCTACTCCTCAAGGCGCGACGAAATCTGAAGAGAGGAGTGTTTTTGCACTCTACCCTCATCAGAGGGAACCCTGACATTATACTGAGAAGCCAACACGACGAAGCTGTTGTTTTACTGTACGTCGCGGGTGAATGACAGCGCATTGTATAAGAATCTCTTAAAATTCTCGGTATTCTTGGGAATCGATCAGGCGCGTGAACTCAGAGAAAGTTCATTGCTTACGACTGCATATGTTTTTTGAGAACACTGTTGGCCTTGGAGGTGGCTAAGCGGTCATGGCGTTCCGCTGTTGGGCAAAGGTCGCCGGATCGAATCCTGGACGCGGTGGCCGCGTTCTGCTGGAAGCAGAAAAAAAAGAGAGAGAGAGAGACGTGCGTGTCGTGCGCTTCACATTTAAGAGCACGTCAAGGAACACTCAAAGTTTACATGCAGTCCTCCAATACGGCGTTCCCCATAGCTTGCCACTACAGCATCGGAACATTAAATAGCATAAATTATTAAACTTTGTTGGTGAACACAACATGGTCGCTTGTGTGACAAAAATGCACTGCGAAACTAAATTGACGTGCCAATGCTACATCGCCATACTGCGTGACGTAAGCAGGACTGCTGTTTAAGCGAGTGTTAGAGCTTGGTGAACCAGAGGCCACATCTAGGCACTACTAGATATGCTAGCAGCACTTAATACATTTATCCGGAAGTGTGATTTCTAGCTGCCATATGAATTCCAGCGTGGACTGCTGCTACTTGATATCAAGAACGTCCATTCGTGCTCGGCTGCAGGATGCCTCATAAACGGCCTATAGCCACCGCAACAAGAAGTTGCTATGCTTTGCACAGACTCGCACACTTTCACAGTTCAGATCTATCAAGCCATCAGCGGAACATATTTTTTTTATCAAGCATGATACAATTGTTTGCTGTATAGCAGTTGCAGAGCTCCGTCTTTCTGATCAGTAATAGCACTATATGTGTCACCAAACAATGTAAGTACTGGCTGGCTACCCTTGTCGCATTTTTAAGACAGACTGGTCTGATTAACATGTGGTGAAACACCACAGTGATCATATAAGAGACGCTCAGGCAGAGCGATTGCCGGCCTTGGTCGCCAGGCTAAACCCTCCAGTTGCTACAACTCACCAACACCACCCACCACTCAAAGGAATCAAAGGTGTTAGAAGGAATGAAAAATGAAGAGATCACCAGTTCTGGTTCCTTCATACGCGAATGCTTCAAGATTGCCAACAAGTTTTTCTTCCTTGTGTGTTTATTGCCCACGAGAAGCAGACGAATTACTCGCAAAGAACATTCACCGGTTCCGGATGCTTACCAGGCGAATAGCAGCGCCCTAAACTTTTGTAAGACGCCTCTGCTATGAATACTAGTATATTTCTAGTGTCATATAATTATTCATATTTCGTTGACTTGTAAGATGCATCATAGAAACAGTGGGACATGCAGCACTCGTTTTCTATACTTAAGACATATTTCGAACTATTTTGATCAGCCGGCGCCAATCACCTTGACTGATGCCCCATAAAGAAAGGCGTAGGAGAACAAGCCAAGGAAGAATCTTAGTGGGAATTTTTACGAGCCTCATAATTACGACGAAGGAATCGTTGGGACATGTTCTAGCACGAAATTAGTCATCCGCTAAAGGAAGGTCCAGACAGCATTACGAAAACAGATGAAGTAGAAGGTGTGTCTCGATACCTGATTGCTGCTGGAAATTCTCAGTCATCAGAAGTTCCTTAATCTGACGCGGGGTGGCTGCGGGACCACTCCTAGGTAAAGTTGGATGAGAATATCGAATCATGAGACTCCGCGAGCTAACGCCGGCTCATTAATACCCGCAAACAGTACGACGGCCGCGCAAGTGCACCTACTTCGTGGCGTCGTTTCGACGCCCGGGAAAGTGCCACAGTGCGGGATTGTTGAGAGACAGGGGCCACAGAAACATAAGCAGAGCAAGAAATGCGGCGCAAAGTGGGAGTAATCAGTGAAGTTCGGCCACATTTAATACGCATCCTCCCATCGCGCAAGCGCGATATGCGAGCCGGGCTGGGACAAGTGTTCATAGCTCCTCGCCTCCTGTGCCGGCAGGGACGAAAAGCGCGTTGTGCGTAATGCGAGCGGCCACGAGCAGAATTCCGAGGGTGGGGATAGGTGGTGTGCGCGCGATGGCGTCTGGCGATCTGGGACATTAATTGAATCGCCGACGCACGCACGTGCAATCCAAAGTTGGCTGGGACGCAGCCTTCGCGCTGGCGTTGGTTCCCTGCCCCCCCCCCCCCCCCCCCCCCTCCGAACGAACACCGTGTGTCGAGAGACGGCAGCGAGAGAGAACGAGATTGCGTGCGAGTGCCCGGCAGACGGGCCCGCCAGCCAAATGACCGCGCGAAACTGCCCGCGCGTTTAGAGACGCGGCCGGATGCCGCGTTAGCTCCCGTCTTTGCCATTTCGCCACTGCGCGTTCAGTGCAGTATACAAGATGCTTTCTTTAACGGTCCAGAAGGTAGCATCGCTGCTGCCGGCGATTTCCGCCTCCGAGCTAGCTCGCGCACGCACGCACGCACGCACGCACGCGAATGCGGGAGCGGAAGCTGTCCTTTCCTTTCTTGATGTTTTCCTTTTTGCTCAAGTTTGCGCCCGCGGTGTTAGACCACAGTGGTCCAACAACGTGGTCTGACACAAGGAGGGAGGTAGGTTGATCAAGGTATAAAGGGAGGAAAGGTTGCTAAACGAATGGTCAATATATGTACGGTTAGGTTATGCTTAAAGCTAGAGCTATGGGTCAGTGACCGCGCATCTAGGAAGTCGGTTTTCCGGAGGCTGAATAACTACCACAGCTGCCTCAAGCTCTTTGAAAGAGCAGAATTTAGGCGTTAAAAGTACCGTGCAAATTGAATGTCAATGTATTATCACGCGCCTACAAAGTGACTTCAGGAGGTTTATTAATGCGGGAACATTTCTTGGCTCATTTTCCAACCCCGCCGTCATCAGAAAGCCGTAGCAGAGAAGCGGTACACAATTACACCATCTTCATCTAACTAAAAGCACACGTAGCCACGGTGAGGATTCAATCTTCTGCCGCACCGCTACTGCTGCCCGTCTGTGGCCGAGCGGGCTAACCACTGCGCCACCACTCCAGCAGGCGACGGGGATGGCTATCGCCGAGCCTTCGCACGTGGTTCGGCTCCGCCTGGCGGGAGATTTACTGGATGACGGAGCGAACGGCCGTGGAGCGAGCAGGCGAGTCGCAGCCGCTCGGCCTGCTTTTCGCGTTGTCGGGGGCCAGCAGACGTCGTCGCCGGAGCCCATGGACGACGACGACGGCGAATAACGCGATTCAGGTACCTGTCAGACGACGACTATGACATCTCCCCCCCCCCCCCTTACCAGAGTATGAGAACCCGATGAAGAAAAGAAGTGTCAACACCATGGTGCCGCTCAGCAAAGTGGTATCATCGTGCTGAACAGTGGTGTCATCCATAAAGAACTCTCAACGCAACGTGCGTGAAACACTACTTTATTGAGAACTCCGCAAATAAAACTCAGCTGAGCGGTCTCAATATGGCCGGTTTGTCGTCTTGCGTTGTTGCAACCTCATAAGCAGCAACATTACACTCGGAAACAAAATGCCGGGATACTAAACTCAGCGACATTTTGCTGCAACACTAAGAGAGAGACCGAGGAGGGGGGGATATAAGGAAGGCGGGGATATTAACCAGTCAAGAGTCCAGTTAGCTACCCTACGCTGGGGGAAGGAAGAAAGGGAAAAGAGAGAATGGAGAAAGAGGGTATAGACACGTGCACGGATAGTACTTGAGTCAAAGCCGCTCGTTCAAACCAGACGTTCTCAGAAAGTACAAAAGTGTCTTCACTGCCTTCTGAGCCGTTGATCGGTAGGGACAGTGTTCCAGTACTGTCTGTTAATTCAGAGGACGATCATATAGTTTCCTCAATGTGTTGAACAAAGATTGTCTTTGTGCGTCCAATTGAGGACAGTGGCAGGATAAGTAGTCGATGTGCTCGTCGCATCCGCAAACATCACATGCAGGACTATCAGCCATTACAATTAGTGCTGAGTAGGCATTCGTGAAGGCAACTCCCAGCCACAACTGACGCAGAAGAGACGCTTCGCGTTAGTGCAGTCCGACCGGAGGTCTGAGTTGCAGTGAAGGATTTAATCTGTGCAGCACTAAACTCAGCAATATACCTCAGCAAAAACTAATGCTTTCGCACTTACCCATCATAAGAATTGCTTAGGTGCCCCTACAATTTTTTTACGCACCAATGTAATCGCTGAACAAGCCTAAGCACGACTAAACAGTTGAGCTCGTACGTGTGATCACTGCATAAATAAAATGTTTAATTAGTACTATAGAGTACAGTACCTTTTTTATTTTTAGGCGATTGCTGCGTACAAAAAGGCAAAGACAATAACTTGTACGGTTTTGGCAAATTACATACGGTATGAGAAAATGAAAACATGATGAAAATGACTGTGGCATGACGCCGACAATGACGAAGGCGAGGCGGGGCTATAACAATGGCGACGACCAGATGACGATGACACATCTTTGACTGACACCTGTGATAGCAAGCTCTCTTTGTGAGATGGTATGGTATGGTATGGTAAAACTTTAATGAAGTCCTGCAGGTCGTGAGTCTTCACGAAGCGGGCCTCTCCCACGTGGGAACCGGAAGGCCGAGCCTCTCGGCCGCATCGTGGGCCTGCTGGACAGCCCAGAGTTGGTCAGCCAGAAGAGGGCTGCGGAGAACCGCCTCCCATCTGGCCGAGCTGTTAGTGATGATAGAGCGTGACCGGGCACACCGCCAGAGCATGTGGTCTAACGTGGCTATTTCTCCACAATCGTGGCAGGTATCATTGGCGTAAATATCCGGATAGATTTTATGTAAAAGCGACAGATTGGGATAGGTATTCGTTTGTAGTAGACGGAGCGTTAATGCTTGAGCTCTATTGAGGCGCGGATGAGGAACAAAGTAGGTTCTACGGCTGAGATAGTAGTGTTTAGTAATCTCGTTGTAGGTGGAGGGCGTGTCCCTTTTCTCTGGGAAGTCGGCTTCCGATGGGTCGAGGGTAGCGCGGTGGGCAAGTTCGCGCGCAGCCCCGTGAGCCGACTCGCTGAGGTTGGGAGGAGCACCCTTTATCTGACCCTGGTGTGCAGGAAACCAATAAATGAAGTGGTGCGTGATTGCCTTGCCCCCAATAAGTCTGAGGGCCTGTTCGGAAATGGTGCCTTTTTCAAATGCTCTGACTGCAGATCTTGAATCACTATAGATGACATCCCGTGAGCTATCCAGCAGGGCTAGTGCAATAGCCATTTGTTCAGCTATTTCGGAGTCCTTCGTCCGAACCGACGCAGCATTGGTGATTCCTTGCCGACCATCAACAGCGACGATGGTGAACGCCCGACGTTCCTTACAAGAAGCGGCATCCACAAAGCTGACCTGTCGCTGATCACTGTGTATTTGCCTAAGGAGGTTGGCCGCCGTTGCCCTCCTTCTACCGCGATTAGGATCGGGGTGCATGTTCCTAGGTATTGGCGCGACCGTAATGTTCTCACGAATCGACGGAGGAACGTCAGAGAACTCCTCCGCTACTCTATCGAGGTGATATCCAAGTTCCGCAAGATGGATCTCCCTGCCTTCGTTGTTGTGAGGCGAGTTAGCTGTGCGCCCTCCTGGGCCTCTGCAATCTCTTCAAGAGTATCATGAATGCTAAGCTGCATTAAGCGCTCTGTACAAGTGTATACGGGTAACCCGAGAACCCGCTTAGTAATCTTCCTAAGCTGTGCATTCAATTTATCTCGCTCTGCCCGTTTCCATCGATGCATGGCTGCCACGTATCTAAAGTGGCACAGAACGAAGGCATGCATTAGTCGAATGAGGTTATCCTCCTTGAGTCCGTGATGCCGATTTGATACCCTCCGAACTAAACGAACAGCACTTTCAGTTTTAGCAATTAGCTTGCGTATAGTCTTGCCATTTGTACCCCCTGACTCAACGATCATGCCCAAGATTTTGATTGAATTGACTCTGGGTATACGGCAACCATTTCTTGTATATAGGTTAATGTCTCTGTCTTCTCTTTGTGAGATGTACGCTAAGAATCATTATGGCGTTAAAATCCGCGCTGCGAACGACTGCTCTTCATTAGCCGAAGCTATCTGTGTCATTTTAGCAATCAGTAATGACTATGCTAACTTACCCCCTGTCTTGAAAAAATGAAATTGTTGTTCTAAATTCGACTCTCCATGTGTCAAACCTAATCTCCGTGTCTCTCTTAGCTTGCCCATGAGAACAACTTAAATAAAGTGTGCACTTTGACGGTTGCAGTTCAGGATTATATTTGGTCTCCTGGACACGACTGTTTTTCGCATTGAAATATCTAAATATAGATCAGGATCTTCCTTGCCTTTGCAACCCCGCTAGAAGAAAGCGCCCAACATGATGCACACTTAAATAAAGTGTGCACTTTGACGGTTGCAGTTCAGGATTATATTTGGTCTCCTGGACACGACTGTTTTTCGCATTGAAATATCTAAATATAGATCAGGATCTTCCTTGCCTTTGCAACCCCGCTAGAAGAAAGCGCCGAAGTATTGAAATATCTTTAGAGCAGCAGAAAGATCGGACTACTTGCGCCACTTGTGTCATTGCACTGTTTTCATGGTAGTCCTAAACTCAAACACGTTAACACACTCAGTTCTTCATGTGTCCGTGAGAGAGTTGGCAGGCGTACACATGAAATAATGAATCCGGCAAGCAGGAAAGCAGGTGACACTTTCATTATGGTGGCGACGACCTCAAGCCTACTGCGTTTCATAATGCTCCCTCCCCCCCCCCCCCCCCCTCAGATGCAAATTCGCATTGCATTTTCGAGTGATCATGCATGATTTGTTTTCTCCTTCGATTCTACGGTTTGTGTCTTCATTAGACAAGATTTGCCGCCATGATTTTCTCAATATTTACGTATACACAACACAGCTTCCGGCCATCGCAGCCCGTAAAGGGTCCTATCAACAAGTCAAATTTCTCTAGTAACGAATTCATAGTTGTCATACTGGGTACAGATGCAAATGTGTTACGGGTAAGCCGCATTTTTCTTCTGGTATTTTTTATTCCCTTGCCGAGCTCCCGTGCCTACGGGTTGTTGCAGTGAGCCAACCATCACAGTCGTGATAAAATGCAGCACGCGTTTGCGAGATCCCTCGGGGTAGCGTAGTTGACCCCCGCTGGCACACTGCAGGGCGGGCGCAATGGCGTGACCCTGGTGACCCCTGGTGACCCCTGAACCCGAAATTCCGATGGGCGCTTAGTCACTCCCAGGACGAATGGCGGCCGCTACTACTGGCGGGAAAAAAAAAAGAAAGAGAAACCGTCATGGCAGTTGCCATCCGGAATACGTTGCCTGTGGCAACGGACGCCAGACTCCCGGCATTCAGCATCGCTTCCAAACCACATTTTTCTGCGGTCAGCGATGGGCATCTCCCACTGGGCTTGCTGATGTCGCCATGGCAAATGAAAACGTGCTGGATACAACTGTGCCCAAGACGCTCGAGTATACGTCTAGTAGCCGTGAGATGACTATTCGTGGTTATGGTTGCAAATCTCAATTTCATCGCGTAAAAAAGTTCGCCTTTTGAAAGACGGCGATGTAGCGCTATGTATACTTAAATCGAGAGAACACGTAAAACGGCGGGTGGCAGGAAGCTTGAAATCCTCTATCGCGGCTCGCTGAACTCTTAATCGATATCCTTGCTCTAATCTATGTGTGTTATTATCTAGGTCATGTTGGGCGAGTCAAAAAGGGGCCCCACTGTAAAACGTAGGGCAAAGGCAAACACTTCTATAAGTGATTGATTTCCTTCCTAATTTATTCGGAGAAGAAATGAAACAAATTGAAACGGAAGAAAGAAATAACAATTAGGAAAGGACGAACAGAACGGACAGGCGCGCTGAACACATATGAAATAAACTAAAGAACTCTATTATTCCTCACGGCATAAGACTATTGAAACTCGCACGCTTTTATTGCACTTGCATATGGGCAGCCATCGTTGAAATTCCTTGTGTCACTAGCAGCGTGGCAGCAGACAGCCTATCGAAGAAAGGAAACCGTTTTCATACAGCACATGCTGCTATTTAGTGTCAGGAAACTGACTTCACATCTTGAGACACGTGTGTCTGCAGCTTTTGACCTGACTCGACACCAACGCACGAGAGTGTAGGAGAGTACGCGCTCCTCGTAGCGCCGATGGCCATGGAAAGAGCTTGGCCAACGCCCCCTAGATAGGAGAAGGCATGTTCACTCCGATCTAGGACACCTCCCTCTCTCTTTTCGTCCCTATACTCCTTCCCCTAGTGCAGGGTTGCAAACAGGACGTGCGTCTGGTTAATCTCCCTGACTTTCGTTTCTTCCATTTCTCTCTCTCTCTCTCTCTCTATGACGCCATGCTACCTGGCCCGAAATTTTCATTGCCAAGGCTGGCGTGACGATAGTGGATGTGTCAAAGTCGCCACGGCTTGATCGGGAGCACTCCCTTTAGATTCTATGGCAGTTGGGCCAGGTAGCATCAGAGTGAACAGGCCTTGTGCTATCTAGGTGGTGTTAGCTTGGCTGGTACATCAAGCTAAAGCAAAAATTGAAACAGCCACGCGTTTGTTAGTGTTCAAAATGTCGAGCCATTTCTCTGGCCTCCCTACCCGACCGCGTCAGCATATGTTGGTATGCACGTTCAACGTGCCATAGCGGTTACTGAACAGTGTCGTTTTCCCTATAGTTGCATGTAGATCGTCGCTTCCTTCGAGCAACTCTACGACAGACAACGTTGTTTGTATTGTTATTATTGAATGACGCGTACGGAAAGGAGAAAAAGACACGGGTATTACTACGGTTTATGAAATTGACTGGCTTCAGTGACCGATTGCAGGCGTCATAGACAGCCGTACATGTTCACACTGCTAGTGCCTCTCTTCTTCCCTCTCTTTCTTTATTATTTAATTCCCTTCCCCCTGCCTACGCTAGCATGCCAGAAGCGCGTCTGGTTGGATTTGCAGCCTCTATTTCCTCCTCCTCATCCTCCTCATGTATTTCAGAACACCAATAACGTAATCAGACTTCATGGTAACCCCGCCTTCACAAGGAAGCATAACCCCATATGTACATGTGCTTGCCTAGTCTCCCGCATCGATATTTTGTTCAAACTACTATCTTTACCGCATGTCTAAGCAGGTTGCCGAGGGGCCTTTCCAGCCGTTGCTTGCTCTTATCGTTTATGTGTATCATTCTCTTTTTTAATGGCAAGACGATGGTAGCGCAAAGCCCGGCTCCACTGCAGAAATACATAGCATCACGAGAACGCAGAACATCACGCCAGTTGCAACAGCAAGACAATTCTCCCTGAATGCTGTAGCTAACAGAAGGCGACAACACTGCTTGGAAAGTCGTTTTACAACTAACGTAATGGCGCGATTCAAAAAGTTATTCCACGGCTCTGGTACGCGGAGGAAAGTACTTTTCTAGAAATCTCTACCGAATCCACCTCTCGCTGCTTTCGCTTTTTGCAGTTACTGCACTCGGTCTTGCCATACACTTTCTTGTCCCCAAACGCAATTCACGAAAGCTTGCGATTTCCTCGGAGGCATTTGCCGTTTTCGCCTAAGGTAATAGCTTCACAGAGAACCTGCAAATAACTCTTCTCGCGCTTATATACGAGCGACTGTTCCGCGATTTCCAATGCGGAACTGAACCCGCTTCTCGGCCTATGCTGCGATCGACGCCGTCGTTTCGGCAGCTCGTCTTCAACGCAGC
The DNA here is from genome assembly GCF_023375885.2 of Dermacentor andersoni. NCBI lineage: Eukaryota > Metazoa > Arthropoda > Arachnida > Ixodida > Ixodidae > Dermacentor > Dermacentor andersoni. The sequence goes on along the minus strand of NC_092815.1, from coordinate 65,205,445 downwards.
CATCGCTCTTTCTAGATGAGCCGGTTGCCGAATACGGCACCCCTCACTACTCTCCTCTCAGCTACAACTAGGCGCAGAGCTCTGCACGACGACGACAAGTACCGCTTGTCGGCAGCGATGTTCGCCGGAGTACGTCCCAGTGAAAAAGAAAAACAAGCGACGAAGAAGTTGCTGCAACAGCCTATTTCCAGTTCTCTGCCGCGCGCGCGCGTAGCGGCGGCCCAGCGGCATCTCAGCATCTCTCTCCGCATCGCCGCGAGATAGAGAACGGACGGGCTCTCCGCTTTCGCCTTTCGCCGGGAGCGCGTTCACTGCAGATGCTTTTCTCTTGCGACTCTATCCGGACCTCTGTCGTCCTGCCGCTGCCTACGCGCTCGGGTGTCGTCTTACGTTTGATCGTGCCGTGCTCCTCTCGAGTGGGCGGCCGGTGCTGCGCCTGCGAGCAGACGTGCGCGGCGTCGCCCCACATGCAGTGCGGTCGTCGCGGCGGTCGCGCAGACGAAAGCTCGGCAAACATTCGCCATTGCCTGCGAAGGCACGAGTGCCGCTGAAGTCTCTTGAGTCGTCCTAGTTCGGACGGTGCCAGCGTGCGGCACCAGTCGAGAAACCGGCATATCAGTAGCCGTGACACACAAGCTTCAACAGAGGTTGTTGTATAATGAAGCAGTTTACTTTCAGAGAAATCTGTACCAGAACTAACGGCACGATTCTGCTGTCCTTGTCACTTCTAGGGAGCCGTTATTTTTCAAGTGCGGTGCTTGAAAACCTTTGCAGGTTTGAGAAATGATATCGTCCAGGCAGTTTGTTGAATCAGTTGACATTTGCGCCTCCTCGTGTCAAGAGGGACAGCAGTCACCATTGAGGTGGTAGTTGCTGCGAGCACCGAGTAAAGCCATTTAGTCGAGGTCATTGCCTGCCTCCATACTTGCCACGGTGACTCTGTGGCTGTGGCGTCCCGTCGCTGAGCAGAACGAGGTAGCAGCTTCGATTCCAGCATGAGGCGATCGCATTTCGATCAAGCAAGCTAAATACAATGCTCGTGTACTTATATTTAAAATTAATGCGTTTTACGTGCCAAAACCACTTTTTGATTATGAGGCACGCCATAGTGGGGTACTCCGGAAATTTCGACCTCCTGGGGTTCTTTAACGTGCACCTAACAAGTAACGGGTGTTTTCGCATTTCACCCCCGTCGAAATGCGGCCGCCGTGGCCGAGATTCGATCCCGCTACCTCGTGCTTAGCAGCCTACTTACTTATATTTAGGCGCTCTCTAAAGAATCTAGAGTGGTCAAAGTTAATCCGCACTTCTACACTTAAGCCATCCCTCGTAACCTACCGTGCTATTTCGGGATGTGAAACACCACGATATTCTTTGCTTGCCTCTTCTGGAGTGCTGCGAAGTTGCATTGACTCGAACCTGCTACTTTGTGCTCAGAAGCAGAACGCCGTAGCAACTGGGCAACCGTGGTGGGTGACGCAATGTCATGTACGCCAGTGTGTTACAATCCAGAGGTGCGGCATTGACCAGCGAGAAGGAATAAGGCCTCAATTTCAGCTCTTCGCAGTGCTTTCGCGTACCTCCTGCTGTCGCAACCACGCATACAAGTCCCATGATTGGCATTTATAATTTTTTTTTTCCAGTCGTGGCTCTTTCACTTTGATTTGTTGCCATTGATATACGTTCCTTAGTCCCCGATAAGGTTATCGCGGACATAATTTTCTCCCATAACGAGCATTAATGGTTCGGCGCCGAGCTTCTGCACTTTTTGCGCCTTATTGGAAGCTCGTGTTCCTTTATAGTCGTCCTTACAGCCCCGTCCTCCAATGCAGGGTAGCCGAGCCGGCTCAGCTTGGTTAACCACCTCCCTGCCTTTCTCCTTCCACTTCTCTCTCTCTGTCTCTACCACACAGTCGCCGCGTAGCCCGCCGTGAGAAGCGGGAGACTTCCGCGCCGCATTCATCATGGCTCGTGGTGCTTTCGAAGCGAGCGCACTAGGAAAAACAAGCGAGCGCGCAGCGATAGCATCGCGACAATGTCGTCGTGAGTCGTGACACGACGCCGAATAACTCGGCGCCCCAAGCCTCGCGGCGCAGAGCGGTGCGCCGGGCAACTGCGCCGAGCGCAGAGGAATGTGGCTCGCGTGCGCCGTCGAGGTCCTTCTCCTTCCTTCGTCGTCTTAAGAAGCGGGACGACGCCAGGAGTCTTCTTGTTTTGCGCGAGGCAGAAATGCCGCGAGAGCCTTTCTTCTAGCGTGGGCACGGCGCGCCCAAGAACGTTGCCTCGCGCGCTCCGAGCGTGCTACAGCGAGAGATGGCGAGCGGCGATGCGCGCAAGTCAAAGTAGCTTTTTCTAGCCGCGTAGGGCAGGGCGTTAGGCAAACAGGCGGCGCACCTCTGAGTGTCTCTGCTGGGCACCGTTATGCGAGATAATTAAAAAAATAATAATAAAAGGTGCGATAGTCGTCTGGAGGTCGCGGGTCTGATTCTTGGCTCGTCTGCCACCACATTCCCGCCGGGTACTAAACAGATCCGCCCTTCCGAGCTCCGCAGTGGGCCGTATTAAATCTGGAGTTCCATACCGGAGCGCGGCCTCAGACCTGCGACAGACCTGGGGTGCGGACGAGGTTCCTATTATTGGTTGGCTGCCAGAAGTGGCGTCGCTGTTCGCGATTAAGAAGAGACGAGAACACTAGGTCACCGAGAAGCGGATTATTCTAAATCACAGTCGAGAAATTAACATGTGCGCAACCAAGCTTAATTGTGAGGAAATTCTACGACAAAGCTTTTGACAGCGTTATTAAGATTAATGCGAGAACGAACGACGGGACAAGAAAACAACAACAACAACAACGACAACAACAACGACGACGACGACGACGAAAGAGCCCAGTAACTGCAATAAGCGAGTCGACTGCAAGGAAAGAAAGAAAGCAGTTATTGCGTGAACTCGCGAAAGCTGTTCGACCATAAGCCGCGTTCAGGAAAAGCAATAGCGTGCAGGACCTGCTGAACTTTTAGTGCCGCAGTGACTGCGCCTGGAGCGGCCGGGGTAATAAATCAGAGCGTGACGAAATTCCCACTGGCAGCTGGGGTGTATACACGGTGATGAAGTAAAAGTGCAGCAAGAACTTTGGTCAGACCTATAGTAAAGATTTCCCGTTTAGGCATGGTCGGCTTGGTACACTCATAAGGTGCGTCACGTTCAATAAAGGGAGGATATCGCTGACATCATTCTGCTATCGTGCGCTCTGAATCCGTTTTTCAAATGATTTATTTTATCCGAACAGGGACAAACCGTTTATGCATTCAATGTTGGTTACCGCTATCTGGGGGATCTTTTCAGTGCCAGCGTAGAACAGCTGATAGAAAACGGGGCACGTTGGTACTGGTTCGTGGTCAAATTTAGCATCGCGGCAAAGACGGAGACGAAGGCTGGAGACACAACAGTGGGTGTAAGACTTATTTCGCGCGTGCTTCATAAAACCGAACCAAACAATACCAATACTGTGTTGCTAACCTTAGTTTTCCTATTCTCTGCGCCATTTGTTTTAACCATCTACAGTTGGAAGAGACAGCTCAAGAGCAGCAGAAAACAAAATTACGGCAGAACTAATCTCACGATGAATGTCGACTGTAATGAGAATAGCAGTCGAGCAATGTAGCGACAGACCGTACCCCTGAAGTCACGTTTATTCTGAGACTCGTTGATTCGGCTATATCATCCGATATAATAATAATAATAATAATAATAATAATAATAATAATAATAATAATAATAATAATAATAATAATAATAATAATAATAATAATAATAATAGTCGCAACAACAATCATTTGCGACACTCGGCCGCTGCATTGACGAATTACCCATTACTTTCTAATAAGCGCAGATTCACATCAGCAAGAAACCCGGGTGTCCGATTGCTTAATTTGACTTTATAAAATATATAAAATGCGACAGTTCATAGCACTGTGTGTTTAAGGTATGTGAAAGAGGAGAGCTCTCCTCAATACCAGGAACCTCAAATAATTGGAAGCTATGTGTTTCCCGATCACACACACATGCACAGATCAGCAACATTAGTACAGTCACGCCCGCCCCTCCACATGCCTTTCGCAAAGACATGTGTAGATATGCGTGCCAATTAAAGCGTAACAGCTGTCGGCGCCTTCTTCCGGTTCGAGTGCGCGCGTGTGTGTGTGTCCTTTCATGCTTAAAGCCATTCTTCAGGAATGCCACTCGCCCTCGCTTATGCATATCGCCTCTCATGTATCAGTGGGAATAAGTACGGATACAGTGTCCTGTTTTGCTATATATGGGTTTCAGAGAGGGAAACAAGCTTTATTGATATTCTGGAGATTTTATCCTGGCTGTTCGCCTAACATGCTACTACAGATGCTTGGTGAGGACGCCGCACCTCCGCCAAAATGTTACGTGTGGAAGGACGCAGCCAAAAGAGACTACTTACACTGTATTGACACTGTATTCACACTGGAGCCAGATCACCAGGCAGACACAAGCTAGCGCTAAGAGCCCAGGCACTTCATCGTCCTTTTCGCGGTGGCCCGTCTCTTGTCTGTTGATCTGTTGATGGTATCGTAATATTATATACAGTGATAAGCACTTAATAACACACACACGCACACACACACACACAGATATATATATATATACACTCTCAGTAATGTAACATGGTTTGCCTTCTACAACATAAAATGAAAAAATAATGAGAGTGACGGCAACTTGTCTGCGTGGAAAGAACTACTCATTCAATATTTAGCGCCACTTTTGAAAGCTCGCGCGCACGGCGATGGAGTCCGTTTACTCTGCATTATTATGCCCAATTAGAAAGAACGTATTTCATTGATAGGTGCGTAAGAACCCTACAACATGAAGGTGGATACGGTACAAGCAGGTTTGCTTCCAAATAAAGTATTTACCAACTGAACTCAGTGTTTTACTTATTTAGTTATTTCCTTTTCTTTCTTTCTTTTATGGCTGAATGTACCTCTTTGATTTATTATGTCCAAAGTCGTATAGGAAAGATCGTGAAAGTTGATCGCGGAGGCAAAACGCTGGGCCACTTTTCTTAAATGTATAGGAAGAACAATTTACAACATACGTTCTCGAGGCGAGGTTTGCAGTGATTAGTAAAGTTGCATCAGATAAAAAGAGATATTTTGGCTCAGATTTCAAGATTTGGGAAACACTTAAATCAGCCAAGAATGCAGGTGATTGTGTCACTAACGGCTCGCTACATTTGCCCTTTTCGGCAGGTTTAGTCAAACTGCAAGTTAAAGCAGATAAACTAAGATAGGGCAATCTACAAAACAATTATTGGCCAAGGTTCTTCGTTTCTCTTTCTTTTTCTTTGTAAAGCTATAGCAATAGTTGAAGTGTACGTAGAGACTTACTTATCTATTCTTTTCTTTCTTTCTTTCTTTTTCATTCTTCTCGTTATACTCCACCGCGAACATGTTGCAAAAGTTAGCGGCAATCAGCGCCGCGATTTGGGCAATGCCGAAAGAAGCGCTACATTGAATTAGCCGAACGACGTAGCAGTCTTCTTGACTCTCTGAGAGCTCCCACGTGTCGGCGGCTGCAGCCATGGGGATTCGGCCACGAGCAATCTCATGCAATTACGCAAGCACGTTAGCACCAGCGCATTTAACACACTCCGATATGCGAGCGCGCTGTAGTTGACTCAACCTACCTCCGCCCTCCGATGCCGAAAACTATAGGAGTTTTCGACAACCGACCACCGCCAGCGCCGGACTTTCAGTGTACGGTGTACGACTGACTGCTCCAAGCTCGCTCGCTTCTGTTTCGCTTGTCGCTAACGACCTCTAACGAGCTATACTCGAGCCGTTTCGTCTTTTCTTTAGCAAAGTACCGCACTCTGGCAGCGGCAGCGAACCGAAGGAAAATAAGAAACCAGATTCAGCATTTTCGATTTCGTCTGGCTGGTCCGCCTTTTGTTTCATTCGCGCGAGCCATTCGTTCCCATTTTTGCCGCTTGTGACGAGGGCAGGACAAGAAACGAAAAAAATAATAATAAAAAGTAAACTGACTCTTCAGAGCGCGCTCTCATTAGCACTAGTCCAATTTAAATACTTCATTTTTCTTTGGAAACGAGAGTTTGCGATGATTAGTTTCTCCTTCGGTGCGTTGGGGCGCAGGAAGCTGATATAGGTTTGCTCTATTGAAATCTCGACTAATTATCTCCGGTTTGGCAGCACGCTAGAAGTACATGCGAGCGTACAGGAAAGTCGCATTCATGCAATAGATAGGCGCTACACTTTTCAAGAGAAGCTAATTTGCATTGGGAAGATTTCGAGGAGTGCTGCGCACTCCGGGCAGTCTTTCGTGTCAATCGAAACGTAAGTTCACGGTAGTACGAGCAAGACGGTTTGCGGGAAACTTCAAAACACGGATACACTGCACGCATGACTTGTCACGCGTGGAATTGAAAGACGAGTTTACATTGCCAATTCCCTACCCATATGTTTCCGTGGTCGGCCCAACATGGTGGAGAATCGAATGGCGAAGCTCTGCCGTATAGAAGACCCGTCAACATGTCAGTGCACTCCTAAACATCTGATTGCAAATAACGGAGCTTGAAGTAGTGTTAGTCGTCATATGTGTGGCACCGCTTTTGCAGTTACATATTTACGTGAACTATGTAAATGGTTCTTCACCAAAAACGTTCTATACTTATAACCACTGGAGGAAGTTAGGAGGATGTTAAAAATTGTTACCGGAGATTAAGTTAAATTCTGGGCTTTTACATGCCAAAACAACGACATGATTCGGAGGCACACCACAGTAGGGGACTCCGGATTAAGTTTGACCACCTGGAGTTCTTTAAGGTGCATCCAATGCGTGGTACGTGCCCCTTTTCGCATTTCGACCCCATCGAAACGCAGCGGCAGCGGCCGGGATTTGATCCCGCACCTAGGGCTTGCCAGCGCCACGCCAAAGTCACTATGCCACCACGGTGGGTCACCGGACGTGCGCAGCCGAACTCATCTGAACACACCCTACTAGGCAGCGATACCGCCTTTGAATTTAGAGTGAGCGCCTTTGTGGCTTTGCGCGCCATCACCTCTTATTACTAACCAGACACAACTAGATAAAACCAGGTTAAATTATCAGGCTTTCCCTCTCTCTCTCTCTGTTGATATTGCTGGTATATCTTTTCTATTTGACATTCAGCTTAAACATTTATGCTAGGGCAAAATGAACGCTTCGACCTCTCAAAAGCTGGGAGACGGGTCCTCGCGTATTTAGGTTACCGAATCTGGCCCCTTTACTGCAACGAGGGCCTCGCTTCCGTCCCGGAGAGTTTACGAAAACAATTGATCGTGTCGCCGATTCCCAGGAGCACGAGTCCACTCTACCATGACACAAGGCGCGTGGCTAGAGCGCAACAACTTGCTAGAAGACTCGAGGAGTGGGGGGGGGGCACTGTGACGTCATATACATGGATGTCGCGAAGTTCGACCAGGTTCACGCACTTACAGCAGTCAACCCCTCCAAACACTCAAACCTCAAAATCTCGGCGTCAGTGGGCATCCACAGCACGAGCGCAGCTGAAGCATCTGCAATAGCTCTAGCAATAAGACAAGCAGAAGCAAGCGGTAACTCGATAGCGATCCTAACTGACTCACAAGCGGCGTGCCAGATGTTCATAAACGGACGCCTACCGCGTATAACCCTTAAGCTGCTAGGCGAAACGCTTCACGAATCACGCAGCATTGCGTAGTGCCCGGGACACTCGGGAGTTCCAAGAAACGAACGGGCGAACGTATACTAGCTCGCGAACAGGCGAACTGAGTAGGCGACGCCCCGAATAAAATACCAAGTGAACCCACACTTCCCCGATCATAATAAAACATGGCGCAGATGGTGATGCAGGTTATGCGCGCTAAGGAAGAAAAAAGAAAGAAAGGGTAAGAGAACGAATGGAAAGTTAACTAGGCTGAGCCTCGTTGGCTATCCTGTATTGTAGAAGAGCGAAGTGGGATTAACGGCCAAGTAGAAGAAAATAGAATTTTTTTTTTTTATAGCGCGAACGCACACGCACACTGACGCGTTAACCGTTGAGTTCGTCAAAGCAATCGTGTATGCGGGGGCATCACAGGAAATAGCACGTCTGTGGAAGACAATGTTCGTATTAAAGTCTGAAATTCTGGCCACCCACGTCCGAGAAACACATAATAAACGTTAAAGGCACAAGAGCCTACTGGAAGGCCGATCTGGCAATGGTAATAACAAAGCAGTTTCTTACAGTTACCTATAGTCAAAATCAAGACAAAGTACACGCAACTCGTACTCGTATCATTTGAAACCACAGGGGCCGGCACACGCTTCACATGATGTGACGTGCGGGCTCGCGAAACCTCGCAACACGACACATGCCTTGGCACTTTCGCTGCGCGAGTATTGGAAACGCGCATTAGCTATGGCGAGGAACCTTCTATAGGACAGCCAGTCAAGGTAAAACGTTGGCGATGTAGGTGGAGGACGAAAACGCCCGTGCACCATTATTTGGGTGCACAATAATGAACCCAGGGCGTGAAAATTAATCAATCCCCAATGGAGTTCAAATCCAATGTGCACTTTCGGGACGTGAAAGTGTATGCAAGGTGTCCCAGCTAACTTTAGCCAGGGTTTAAAAATACGCAAATGTCACGTAGCTAGACAGAACAAAGGTAATGTTTGGCATCGCTTGGAGAAACAAAACCTTTTTTTTTTCATTTCGCCTAATTGCATAATTATTTTTAATTATTTATTCAACTTCTCAGTTACTTTAGTTAGATTGAGAGTATCAGTGAGACAAATTGTAGAGCGACATCAAAAACTCCCGATATAGGTTTCTGTTCCGCAATACATCCTCATAAATGTGTTTTTCCGAGCGTGAAAGAAGCCCGCAAAAGCATGCAAGATTGCCGAGCGACTGGCCGCTCCAGGCACATTGCGCGTATTACAATTACGATCACTGAAATTAAAAATGTAACTGATTACAATTACTAACTAATTAGTGCTCCACGAACGTAATTGAGGAATTGCTCAAGAAGTAATTTGTTAATCTTACGTTACATTCCCTCGAATTTCATTAACATTGCACGGATAGGGAACCAGCTGGCTCGGCACTTTCAGTCCGCCCTTTGCAGCACTCATTGCTTATCTTCCCTGAAAATTGTTTTTTCGAAAACTTAGTCGGTCACCTTACCTCGTTTTTGCTGTGGAGACATCAGCAGCGACACTGAAAACTCACTCGATGTGCGCTCTGGCGGGCAGTGTGGTGTTTTAACGTGTACGTGGGTCTTGTGCCCAAGATTCTGGTTACTCAGCATCAGCGACCGCTATACGAAGCGCAGCGCTTTAGTGTAGCCGATAGTTGGAGTAGGCGCTCCTATTAAAAGCCACCAATCGAGACACACCACCAACGGTTTAATTCTTCTGCCCACATCGGCCGGAGCATTATAGGACGAGGAAATAAATACTGAGCTCCCGCGTTTACCTGTCCGCACATTCGGGAGGCTGCAGCATGGCACGATCACGGGCCCTTCTGCTGCAGTTCACGCTATATTCAGATTTTCAAGGCTGCGTCTCCCGCCGTTACAGCTCGTCTCTTCAATGAGGTTACTGTGGTTACATCTAATTGGTAACTGTATAGCGTAACTGAATTACCGTGAGCGTTACCGGGCAAATAAAATAATCGTTAAATGACAAGATTTACAAGAAATGTAATTGATTAGAAGTACTTAATCTCGTATATACCTTGATGAAATGCAACGAGTGCAGCAAACACAACATAGTAGTGCTAAAGACATACCAAGGGCACACTGGGTGAACCTTGCCATTATTTGCGCTGTTGCTGTTTCGCCATGCACTAGCGCACCCAGTGTGCTCTCTTTAACATAGTGGAGCCTTGCGTCATCTGCCATTAGTGACGCAAGCTATGGCTTAACGATTTCATTGATCTTTTGCCTCGTTATCATAACTACCACGAGATATTGTTCACTGAGCTAGCGAAGCCGCTGAACACAACCACAACATTACTTCCAAAGACAAGTTGCAGGCACCTATAGTGCCGCATGGTTGCAGGCAGACTTTTAAAAACGCGCGTCGCCAAATTCCCTGCCCGCCCTGTTGGTGCCTGGCCGGATGTTCTGCAATGATCACTTTTGGAGTTGGGCGTTTCGTAAGAGCACTTCTGGTGTCGCTACTTGCCTCGTTCACGAAAGTAGAAGCGATAACGATACTGGCTTACATCAGGGATGGCGACGCAGTTATGGCCTTACTGCGTAAAAATAGCTAGACCTAGTAAAGTCGTCGCGTGGGTGGCGTGCGTTTCTCGATGTGCCTTGCCGGAGGCGATGTTGCCCCCTTCTTTTGCGCGGGGTCTAGGCAAGTTCCCATGACGAAAATGGTATCGCGAGATGTTTGTCACTGAAACTTTGTTTTCATTTTTGTGAACCCGCCGTGTGTTACTTGAATTTACGTCATAAACTTTCTCGTCTTATTTGAGGGCGACATTACTTTTCTATATCTCCTCCCAAATCTTCTCAATTATGTTGACTCGAATTGTCAAATGAGGCTTACGGTGAAAATGGTTGACATTTTCAGTTTTCATCGAAGTGCACCTTGTTCTCCCTCGGTCTACGCGTCCCCAAAACATTTGTTAAGGAAACTTCTCGTGGTAAATATTAATCGCTGTCTCCCTCAATGAACTTATGGATGCAGATTTGGTGCATCGCTCGTGCTGTTCAGTCAACGAGGGCCAAGCACGCTGCTGTTGGGAGAAGACCAAAGGAAGAAACTATAATATAGAAACAAGTAGGTCCACAGGAGAACCACGCATTCACCTCATTTGAATTACTCACTCCGGAAACAGACGTCGGGTCCTTTGTGCTTGTCCTGCAGTTGTTTAAATGGACGCAGAGTGCATTTTGCTATAGCCGCAATGGCGCATGAAGGAGCTTAAGATTTGTCATAGTAGTTCCCCAGAAGGACTTAGAGAAACAAACTATACCCGCAGCCACAAACGGTAAGTCTTCGTCACCTGAAAGCAGACGGTGTGACCAGCCGAAAAGCGAAAATCTCCACACCAAGGCTCAATATAACCGTCTCGGGGCAAGAAGCTCCGGGGCTCTCGTAAATAGGCTCGGAACCGCAGCAGCAGACGTGCTCGCACCTCCCTGCGTATATGAAGACACATACGCCCACACTTCCATAAGCGCGACATCGATCCCTCAAAGTCCCCGCGCTTTCACACAATCCTATTCGGCGAGACAGAAACGCAAGAAGACCTCTCGTACAGGCTGAGAGGTTCCACGGTCTACCCCGGAACAAATCCCCTTCGCGAAGCGCGTTCGCCCGGCGGCAGCTTAACCCAGGATTAGCCCGAAACGAAGGCTGCGCGTTGTCAATCCACTCGGTGTGACGACGCGGCGTGGGAGGGAGACTGGGTTAAGTCCGCAGCGGCGAGCTCGTACGCGAGAGAGATGGAGACACTGGAGCGCTGTTTCCATCCCGAGGCTTCGGCGAGTCAACGAGAAACGCCTGGAAATGGAACACGGGAAGACAGTGGGAGGGGAAACCGAATAATAACGGCATCGAAGAACTCGATCTCCTATTTATACAATGACCGGGCAAAGAGGTCGATCGCCACGTCGCACAACCCCTTGGCTGCTAGCTGGCGCCTCCTTTACAAGACGGTTCCCCGCAGTCGGTATTCCGCGACCGAGTCGTGCTCGTGGTGTTTTGCTCTCTGGTGGGTAATCCCGTATTGGGTTTCGCGTGTGCGTCTGTCCGTGCGCCGAGACGGCGAGATTGCGATCTGCGTCTCCAAGATTGCGGAGCGGAATAACGCAGCGTGCGTGAATGCTGAGCGGCTCAGCGAATGCGCACGCGAATAACCCGTGGGCTACAGCGGCGTGCTCTGACGATGTTGTTGACCCCTCTACATTTTGGATGAGAAGAAAATAAATCCGCAAGAGACAAACAGTAAGAACAGTGGCAGCTAATGGCAAGAAATAAGCTCTACACATATATACGGGCCCGCGGGCGTGTTTTTGAGAATACTTGAGTAGCATCCGGCCTGTATAACAAGCTAGTCGTGGTCAGTGTTGCCTTCCTCATGCTTGTGCGAACGTACTCTATACATATCTGCTTTATTTTTCTCCTCGCCTCTTCTACCTTCCCTGCTTCCCTCAGCGCAGAGTGGCCAACCGGACAGTCCATCTGGTTAACTTCCTTTACTTTGAGCTCTCATTTTCGCACTCTCGTTCTCTTTTTTTTTTAGATTACCCGCAACCGATGGAAGGTGCATACAGGGAATTTGAGGTACGGCGAGAATATGGTAACGAATAAGCGTAACCCGCCTGGGAGCCAGGTATATATGCGTTCAAGGATCAGAAAACGGACACTACGCTCTCAGGCGCTGGTCGCAAAAGTAGGCAGCAGCGTACAAAACATTCCTCAGCTTACTTTCCCCAAGTTCTTTTACGGGGCAAACAACGAGATTAGGTGTAGTATTCGTGCAACCATTGGCCCAAGAGGTCCATATATTGAAACCTTTCGAAAAGCCTACCGTAGTGCTAAAGAAGTGCACGTTAGCAAGTGTAGAGAATTTCGCGCGTGCAGTAGTGAATAGGCGTGTAAAGCTGCGTAGAAGCATACGCGCCATGGAATATGAGGCCAACCCATCAACTTCGAAAAAGCTTAAAGACGAAAGGAATACTCCTTTTCCAGATGAGACATGCACAGAACATTATAATGACTTCTGCTCGAACTTCACCGAGTGCACGCGTGCGCTGACTGCAGTGCGCGCTTTTACACTGCTTGGCTGCCGAGGAGCACTTGGAGGCTTTAGCAACTACAAATTTCAGGGAAGTTCTCCGCCGAGTCTCAATTTTCGGTACCTGCCATGTACTTCTACATCCGCATGCACATAGCTTTCTTTCCGTAATATTTTACATTAATACTTCCGGAATTACTGTCAGGAAATAAGGCGTTGCAGATTTCGGCGTGCTTTTATGCGTGGAGTGCAAAATTTGAACGTACAGTCACCAGTAGGAAGGTTTTCTAGAAGGTACTGAGTGCAAATTCAAGTACGGTACCGATCTGCTCCCCCAGGCTCGTATAAAAGGGTTCCTTTGAGTATAAATAAGAAATAGAGAAGACTGGAAACGCCGATATGTCGCAGATGCTTTCAGTCATCATTTGAAGTGGTGCCCGGTATGTAAACTGGATTTTTTTTTCCTTTCTTTTTGTAGCTGGCTGTATTTTTTCGAGAAAAGCCGCACTCAGTGCAAAGCGAAACACCGCAACAAAGCTAGACTCATCTGCACTCGAGAGTGTTTTTGTTGTTTCCAATTTCTTTTTTGTGTCATGGCTTAGAAACACGTCATGTTAGGCTCAGATTAACTTCCGTGCGTCGAACTCTTTCACATACGTGCTCCTCGGGGCTTCATTAATACCATTTTCCCCGAACAGAAAACTAAATAAAATATCAACTGCCTCTCATAAAAGAAAAGGAAATCATATTTATTCCGAAGTTTCACGTGGCACAACCACGATATAATTATGCGGCACGCCGTAGTGGGGTAGTGCCGATTAATTTCGACCATTTGATTTCCTTAACGTTCACCCGATGCACACTACAAGAGCGTTTTTGCATTTCGCCCTCATCAAAATGTAGCCACCGGGGCTGGGAAACGAACCCGCGCCCTCGTGCTTGGCAGCGCGATGCCATAGATTGCCTCGCTTTTACTGGGCACTAGTTGTGACGTTAACTACATAGCCATCTAATTATGCCATCCTCAATGTATCATCAACATATACTGAAACGGGGCGCACCCATCTCGCGTGTCAATCAAGCAACGACAGGCAAGACGTGCGTGGGCCGATAATTGTTTAGTAATCCCCGAATGATACTGGGAGATTTGTATTAAACTAAGAATAGTTTCTCAGAATCTCAGAACCTCAGAATCCGGAGCCCTAACACATCTCACACATAATCGCATGTAAGGAAATGGATAATAGCACCACAGACGGTGTCTAAGCATTGTGTAGCCTGTTGTAATCGCACCGCTGGCCCGAGTTGTTGGGGTCTCGGTGCTGACGCCCGTTATTGCCAATGGGTCGCAAGCCCCAAGGGTAGCGTTGGCCTGGCGGCCTGGGGCACTGGAAGCATCCGAAGGTCCCGGCAAAGCATGAGTAGACTGGTAACAGAACAACTTGTTTATTCTAACATAGCAAAAGAGCGGCCGGTCAGTTCGACCGAAGTGGAGAGACGGGAGAGCACGCAACTCAACAGTACAAATCGGAGCCTCTCTCCTGGCGTCCGGGGGCAGCTGCTCTTATACTCCCGGCGTCGCGGTCCAAAAGGGAAGGAGGGAAGGTCACGGGATGAAGGTCACGGGACGGCGCAGCAGGAGCCCACGACGGCGCGAACTGTCGGGCCGAGAGACCTGCTGAACCGAGTGTAGTGACGCATCGCCAACCCTCACCCACACGACGGCGCGAACAGTTGAGCCGAGAGACGTCCAGGCTCCTCATTCGGGGAACTCCGCTCCCCGGCTGCCGCGCTTTGACAAGCGAGGGCACACACACACACACGCAGACACGTGGCACTGAAACACGCCTGGACACGCTTGGCGGGTAGGCGTTTCGGCGGCGTCGAACGGGCCAAAATGTCCGCCGTTTTGAACAAAGCCCCGGCGTCCGTTGCATCCGCGCCGGCATTACCGCGCGTTGTAGGCGAAACGTAACAGACCGCCCCGCCGGGGGAAGGAGATCCCGATGGTCAGGGGACTGCATCCGCTGTCCGGAGGGATGTCGCTCGATGATGCTCATAACCGAAGTTGGGCGTCCTTGGGCGTCTCTTGAGCGCAGCGCACAGAGAAGGCCTCGTTCTCACGTTCAGGTGCACACAGGACACTGCAAAGTGACTTCGGGAGAGTTGACATTTTTGTTCTCGTTTCCGGCAAGCGTTAGAACCACGCCAAAAGTCAACCGCTCAGTCAGCAAGCACGGCACAACCCTCACTAAGCCCTGCCAGGCTCTTCCCCCTTTTATACTGCTGCCTAGTTCCTTACAGTAGTTTAGCAGCACTCAGAACGCGTCCACAAATCGGAAAAATTGCACTAAAAAGCACATCATCACTTTGAAACACTACACAAAAGCAATAGGTTAAAAATCCTGCCTCAGGAAGAAAAACATCAGTAACAAGCAATTTTGAGGCTGATTCCCACGTTAGGGGCTTCGACTTAAGCCATCGGCGTTACCGTTGAGACTCCCCGTTTTGTAACGCACCTCAAAGGAATATTGTTGCAAAGCGAGGCTCCAGCGCAGGAGGCGGCCATTTTTGGGAGAGATGGTCTGCAGCCATTGGAGAGGGCAGTGATCCGTCTCAATGATAAACCTCGAGCCAGCTAGGTAACATGACAATTTCTGAACGGCCCACACGATACACGCACACTCTTTCTCGGTGGCGCTATACGCCTGCTCACGACTCGTCAGCTTACGACTAGCATACAGGACGGGGTGTTCTACTTCTCCATTTTCCCGTTGGCACAGTACAACGCCCATGCCTCGCTCACTAGCATCACACTGAACAACGAACCCTTTTGTGTAGTCGGGCGATCGTAGCACAGGTTGGCTTGTTAGGGCGCTCTTTAGGGCGCTAAAAGCTCTTTCCTTCGTCTCATCCCAGACGACTGTTTGCGGCTCTGTCTTTCTTAGAGCATCCGTCAAGGGAGCCGCGATATCAGAGTACCTGGGAATGTACCTCTGATAGTAGCCGGCGACACCTAAGAACGACCGAATATCGGTCTTCGTGCGCGGTTGCGGGAAGTCTCGCACAGCGGCCACCTTTATTTCAGAGGGGCGGCGACGACCCCAACCAATCACGTGTCCGAGGTAGACAACCTCGGCCTGTGCTAACTGGCACTTGGGAGCCTTGACTGTCAAGCCCGCATCGCGCAGGCGGGTTAGCACAGCCCGCAAGTGCGCCATATGCTCAGGCCAGGATGCGGAGAATATCGCTACGTCGTCTAGATAGGGTAAAGCGAATTCTTGCTGTCCCCGCAACACTTTATCCATGAGGCTTGAAAAGCAGTATGGCGCGTTCTTCAAACCAAAACTCAAAACTTTAGGACGGAATGTCCCCATTGGTGAAATGAACGCCGCATACCTACTAGCCTCTTCTGTAAGTGGAACCTGCCAATAACCCCTGACAAGATCTAGGGTGGAAATAAACTGAGCGCTACTCACTCTCTCAAGGCGCTCCTCGATGTTAGGGATCGGAT
The DNA here is from genome assembly GCF_023375885.2 of Dermacentor andersoni. Lineage (NCBI taxonomy): Eukaryota > Metazoa > Arthropoda > Arachnida > Ixodida > Ixodidae > Dermacentor > Dermacentor andersoni. The sequence goes on along the minus strand of NC_092815.1, from coordinate 65,189,120 downwards.
AAATTTGATCCTTAGTGATGGAATTAAGCCTGCGGTAGTCGACGCAAGGACGAGGTTCCTTGCCCGGTACCTCAACTAAAATCAAAGGGGAGGTATAATCACTCTCACCCGCTTCAATAACACCGAGCTGTAGCATTTTCTTTACCTCAGCCTCCATAATATCGCTCTGGCGGGGTGACACCCGGTACGCCTTGGATCGTACTGGCTCTGGGGAGGTAAGTTCTATGTCATGAGTAAGGACAGAAGTCCTACCAGGCCTCTCAGAGAACAGACCTTGAAACTCTTGTAAGAGCTGGTGTAGTTCGGTTTTCTGCTCAGGCGACAGCGATGCTTTACTTATTAAGTCACTAATGACTTGATCGGTGTCTTTCCTGTTCGTCACTGAGCCTAGTCCCGGAAGCTCGACCGGAAGCTCTTCTAACTTTCCCGCATCGGGAATTTCCTCTCCAGTATCTGGTGCCTTTAACGCTACAGGCTCAATTTTATCCCGTTCGGGCGTGCTCTGAATACCAGCTTGCTGCGCCTCTGACCCTTTTTCATCGTTCAACAACGTTGGCCCCGCAACTACCGCCTTTTCAGCGAGCTCCCGAACCTTCGATCTGGTTAAGGCCTGAACGCTAGCCTCACCAAACAAAAGCCCCTTCTCGCGCAGGAGGTGATCGGACCTGTTCGAAAATAGGTACGGGTACTGGGGGGGCAGCATAGATGACACTGCGGCCTCCGTCTCAAGTGCTCCGAAAGGTCCTTCAATAAGCACTTTTGCTACCGGCAGACACACGCTATGAGCTTCCACTGCCTGCTTGATCCATGCGCACTCGCCCGTGAACATATCGGGTTCTACGTAAGAGGGGTGAACGACATCCATCGTAGCTGCGGTATCGCGAAGCACTCGGCACTCTTTCCCGTTCACGAGGAGGTCTCGCATGTAAGGCTCGAGAAGCTTGATGTTCTCGTCAGTGCTGCCTAATGAAAAAAACACGACTTTTGGTTTTGTTTCTGGGCACTGCGCCGAAAAGTGACCCGGCTTCTGGCACGTATAACACAGGCGCGCTTGCCTCGCCTCGAACCGCTTTCTGCGTTCGGCTTCGGCTGCCGCCGTCTCCTTACGTTCGGTCGGACACTGCGCCGAAAAGTGACCCGGCTTCTGGCACGTATAACAAACGCGCGCTTGCCTCGTCTCGAACCGCTTTCTGCGTTCGGCTTCGGTTGCCGCCGTCTCCTTACGTTCGGTCGGACTGCTTTCACTCGCATCCGAACTACGTGTGTCCCCCTTTGCTCTCATGGGCGTGAACTTTGGCCTCTCAAACTTGGAGCCAAATTCACCCTTTTGACCGTCCTTAGCTCCACGAGCCCGACGCGTCACAAACTCCTCGGCTAACTCAGCGGCTCTAGCCACCGTACTAACGTCTGGCCTATCCAAGACCCAGTACCGCACGTTCTCAGGTAACCGACTATAAAACTGTTCTAGCCCGAAACACTGCAGAACTTTCTCGTGGTCACCAAACGCTTTCTCTTCTTTGAGCCACTCCTGCATGTTTGACATAAGCCTGTAGGCAAACTCTGTATATGACTCACTTTTGCCTTTCTCATTTTCCCGAAACTTCCGACGGAACGCCTCCGCTGACAGCCGGTACTTTTTTAGCAGACTCGATTTCACTTTGTCGAAATCCTCTGCCTCCTCTCTCTCCAAGCGAGCGACTACGTCGGCCGCCTCGCCGGGTAGCAAAGTGAGCAAGCGCTGTGGCCACGTTTCCCGAGAGAACCCCTGCTTCTCGCACGTTCGCTCAAAGTTAACCAGGAACAAACCAATGTCCTCTCCAAGCTTAAACGGCCGCATCAGGTCAGTCATTTTGAACAATACTCGTTCTCCTGCACCGTGTGCCTGACTTCCATTACGAGCGCGTTCCATCTCTAACTCGAGGCGCTTCATTTCCAAAGCGTGTTCACGCTCTTCTTTTTCTTTCTGTTCTATTCGTTCACGCTCATCTTTCTCTTTCTGTTCTTTTCGTTCACGCTCATCTTTCTCTTTCTGTTCTTTAAGTTCACGCTCCTGTCTTTTTGCCGTCTCCCTCTCCTCAATGGTCTCAAGGCATTCCGACAGCTCGTCATCCTCAGCTTCTAACTCAAGAATAGCCCTTAGCAGTTCTGGTTTTCTGAGTTTGTCTGAGACATCCAGACCCAACTCTCTCGCAAGCTCCAGCAATTTCGGTTTGCGCAACGACTTCAAATCCATGGCTGCTCTGAATGCTGCTTTCTCTACTGCCTACTATTGTCTTGCCGCAAACTAACCCGGTAGCAACGACAACCACAATTACCAGCTCTGTTTCTAACACTAACAAAAGCCTGGCAAAACTCAGAAGAAGAAAGTCCCGCACTCACCAAACCTTGCAGCCAAGACTTCAGCGCAGTCGTTCCGCTGCAGGCAACCAGTCGTCACACAGGGCTCGTTGCACTGCTCCCGGATGGTCGTTGTGCTGCTCAGCATACAGTCAACCGCATCTCTTCGCTGCTGGCCTCCGTTGTCGCGATCTCACCGCTGGCAACCAGATGTTGTAATCGCACCGCTGGCCCGAGTTGTTGGGGTCTCGGTGCTGACGCCCGTTATTGCCAATGGGTCGCAAGCCCCAAGGGTAGCGTTGGCCTGGCGGCCTGGGGCACTGGAAGCATCCGAAGGTCCCGGCAAAGCATGAGTAGACTGGTAACAGAACAACTTGTTTATTCTAACATAGCAAAAGAGCGGCCGGTCAGTTCGACCGAAGTGGAGAGACGGGAGAGCACGTAACTCAACAGTACAAATCGGAGCCTCTCTCCTGGCGTCCGGGGGCAGCTGCTCTTATACTCCCGGCGTCGCGGTCCAAAAGGGAAGGAGGGAAGGTCACGGGATGAAGGTCACGGGACGGCGCAGCAGGAGCCCACGACGGCGCGAACTGTCGGGCCGAGAGACCTGCTGAACCGAGTGTAGTGACGCATCGCCAACCCTCACCCACACGACGGCGCGAACAGTTGAGCCGAGAGACGTCCAGGCTCCTCATTCGGGGAACTCCGCTCCCCGGCTGCCGCGCTTTGACAAGCGAGGGCACACACACACACACGCAGACACGTGGCACTGAAACACGCCTGGACACGCTTGGCGGGTAGGCGTTTCGGCGGCGTCGAACGGGCCAAAATGTCCGCCGTTTTGAACAAAGCCCCGGCGTCCGTTGCATCCGCGCCGGCATTACCGCGCGTTGTAGGCGAAACGTAACAAGCCCCAACTAGGCTTCTCGGAGCTTGAATTAAGAATTAGGAATGCAGGTGAACGGGGGCACACAGTAGTGCACGCTAGTGGCCTTCTACTTGGCGTTCGCATTTATGCTTATAGTGCCGGTTCTTGTCAGACAACCGAAGATAAGTGGCATTATTCGCTAGTCAGTACTTCCGATGGATACATCACAGCCTACGTGAATGGGAGACCTCTTCGTCGCCTCACCCATTCACTGCTAAACCATGGCGTTCTACAGCGTGTCTAATAATGGCTATACGTTCACTTGTAAGAAAACTCGCCGATTTTGTGGGCATCATAGCATAACGCGAACTGCCCAGCAGGCATCACCTGGACGAGCAATGACATTCACTGTGCAGGTTTTCAAGTTCGTCGCTGGGAAAACATTGGGACCGTGAGTGGCTTCTATGTCGGAGCAGTACAGATCACTCTTTTTGAGATTTATCCGCAGCAGCATTCCACTGTTGGCGAACGCAATGACAACGCAATGCATTTTCCAGTATTGGGGCGGCTCCCCGTGCATAACTTGCACCAGGCTTCACGTCCGCTACTCCACCACCGACTGCCGCGGGTAGGCCTCCGTTAATTTTGATGTTGCTGGAATCGGAAAAAGGTCGACTTGCAGTGGGTGGCTCTGAAAGAAGCCACGTAACAGCGTTTACAATAGCTGTACTCTGATTGTGCACATGTAACTATATACAGATGGTTCGGTTGCTGTGAACAGCTCTTCCAGTGCGGTGCTCATGCCAGCAAGATCGGCGTCGACCAGATTCAAGTTCTCCCATGCCACAACGTTAACGGGATCTGAACTTGCGGCTCTCAGAGGAGCATTTAACTACGTAAATCAGACAGGGAAGTCCGTGCACCATCTAGTAGTATGGCATGATGCATCGGGAAAGAAAGAAGCAGCGAAAGTTGTTTGTAGTAGTTATTTGTTTATTATTATTATTATTATTATTATTATTATTATTATTATTGTATTGTTCACTTTTCTTATGTCTTTCTTTCCTGCACCGACCACATCTAACTTAAGCGTGCCCTAATATGGAATGCAATCGTGTGCAACATCGGCTGGTCCTCCGCACAAATTCAAGCCCGAAACCGAGGAAGGCGCAGGGACAATGCAAGGAGGAAGGTGGCGGGTGCCAATAAAGGCGGGCACATATATCACATTTGCGGCTGCGCCCGTGTCCGCACACGAAGGGAGCCGTGCGCATACAGATTGGCGGCGGAAACGCGCCGCCGGTCGGACGATGCGAGCGTCAGTTGGGAGGACGGAGGAGAGAAGCGTCCCTTCGACGCAGCAGTGTCGCGCGGCTTGCCGGAGTAGCCGGCTGCCGTTCGACCGAGGAATGCGGACGGCACGGAAAGGAGGCGGGGAAGCGAGTCGATGTCACGCCCGTCGGCCTGGCCTAGCCTTCTCCAGGGTTCACCGCGTTCGATCGCGTTATATACCAACGGCGCGTGCCCGACATGGGCTGCGGACGAGATGCGAAAACGGAGACCCCCAGCTGGCTTTCCTGGGGCGCATTCCTGGAGCGGAGACAACATTGGAGCCGGCGGGACCCGGCTGTAGGCCGCATGCGTAACTCGTCAATCTACAGCGGAGTCATCGACGTCGGCGTATGTGGAGAAGCTGCGGAGCGTCGCGTAAGGAATATGAGTGCGGCGGCGCTATGTCGTCACAGTATATGCGGTCAAAAAGATGTGCCAAACTCTATACAGGCGTGAGAGAGAGAGAGAGAGAGAGAGAGAGAGAGAGAGAGAGAGAGAAAACGTTAAGGATAGGAAAGGCAGGGAGGTCAACCAAACGAGCGTCCGCTTCGCTACCTTGGACTGGGGACAATCGAAAGCATTGTGCGTACACACTAGAAAGCACTTCACAAAGTGCAGTGGTGCGCGAATGGCTATTTCGTGCCCGCTTAATGGCTGTCGCCGTGGTCCTAATATTTTAGACTCGGAAAATCAAGTGGGTCTACCGGCGCGAATTTCCTTGACGTACAGGATTTATGGAGGGACCCAAGTTTACAGATGTCAAATTGCAAAAAAAAAAAAAGAAACATGTTCAGAGCGATTGAATAGTAAAGATAAAAAAAGTGTTAACCTAGTCGTCTCCTCTTTTTGTTTGTTTAGAAACAGGCCGCTTGTATACAAGTCGCGATCAAATGTTTGGGAACCACGGCACCAACAAAAAATTTAAATATATTGAAGCGCAGCTCCGCGGCCAAGGATTGGTTTAATACAATGTATTCGCCAAACACGAGTGCGTACGCGTGCGCTCTTGATTCCAGGCGGAATGCCCAAGCTGCAGAAAAAGAAAATTGCGGCACCTTTAGTCCCCAAATATTTGATCGCGACTTTACGTCGTACGCGAAAATGGAGCAGCCTGCGGTGTTGACTTTGAGAGTGAGCACGAAAGGTTTGGAAAAATTTACAGAAAAACAACACGGAAAGTTGAAACAGAAATCTAAGGCGGCTAACTTTGCAATAGCAGAAAACATTCCTTACAACTGAGCAAACTGTGCAAAACGGAGTAAGAATCAGACATGCCAGGTAACTAATTTTGACTCGAAAGCTGACGGCACCAACTTGAAGAGCTTCGTAATACAGTAAACCATAGTAATAAGCGAACTGCTTTGTCGGAAATTGCGCTTTATGCAGAGCTTTCCGAGGTCCGGAACCCAGCCCACGGATATTATATCGGAGTATTCAAAGTGCAGGGACCCTGTACTTCGCTTAATATGAAATGTGAAGTGGGTAATGCCGTACGGTGCAGCATAAGCAACTGTTCGCGTCTGTGCGTATCAGCCATAACAGGCAAAAAGCGTTGATACTGAAGGCGACTCCACCGCATGGTCGCAGCTCCTTGTGTCTAATTTCATTACGTGATTATAACCGACTGGGCAGGCCACTTGCTCATGGTAGTCAGTAGAACTTATTCACTATCGTGTACCCGTTGTCGAGAGTGGTATTGTTTAAGTATACGTTTTATGAGCTCCCACACCATTAAAGTGCAAGTTTCTCCCCATTTCGCTTCCCCCCTAATATGACTTTTTTTTTTAGAGCATTCCGCTTTTAACAAAATACCGCCTATAATGAACTACAGTTTCTGTCCCGATGACTTCGTTATAACGAGTGCTTTCTGCTTCTTCCAATGATAATGCTGGCCTTTCATGTAATCTAATTGTTCGCGTTGGCTTTATATATCTGGTTCATAAATTGGGTGGGCAATAGGCAAGCCAGAACCTATCCGCTTTTTCTTTATTCAAGTCCGCTTCTCAGTCACCCACATGCATCCGATAATTATTCAAAAGAGACTCGAATAAAATATATTAAATAATGAATAGCAGCTGTTTGATCCGAGCACCTCCTAAAAAAACAGAAAAAGAAAGCAGATAAATCAATTTAAGGGCCGTATAAAGCAACAGGCTTTATGACTCGCCGTTTAAGATTCCCCATTATTGGCACGCCCCTAATACACCTTCTTTCATAGAACTCAACAAGGTGCTGAAAGGTTCATCACTGTAGGGTATAGATCAATAAATGTGTATAAAGTAAACATAGTGCCGTCTATGCGTTTAGCGCGCGCATCTAATTATTTGCATATTGTGCTTCCGGAAGACAAAGGCAGGGTTGCACGCGACGTCAGCGCTTTGCAATTGCTCTTTTGGTCTATATCCTTTTCGGGAATCGTAACTATCGCCCCCCCCCCATGGCCCGTCTGCCTGCATCTATAAGCTGCTGGTAGAGTGTGCTGAGTGCACGAGGCTTTTTATGGTGGCAACTGCATGTAAGCCGGTTTTTCGCATACAACACTGATAGCCCTGCTGTGAAGGTTATTTCTGTGCCCGCGAAACTACAGTAACAGTAACTACAGTTATAGGGCATATTTATAAATGCGATAGCATTACATGACCCATTGAGCGAACATCCGTCATCTCGGGTGACCGAAAGATGGTACCAAAAATGGTCGACGGCGCAAGTGAAAACACGTCAAAAAAATCTCGGATTGACGTCAAATTTCTCAGGAATGCGCCTGCAAGCAAAGTAAATTAACGGCTTTGAAAAGAAAATTTGGGCAATTGCCGCCCGGGCGGAAATCGAACCCGGGCCTGCGGGGTGCAGAACTAACACACTTCCCCGACGCCACGGCAGTTCCACGGCTCTGGCTGACTACAGGTGTGCCTGGTCCGTGTGTCATGGCACGCCACGGCGCAGCCAATGGGGAGGAGGTGGCCCCCACGTCACTGTGTGTAACATGAGACCGTTCATAGGGTCCCGAGGTCTACAAACGGTGTAATGCTTTCGCATTCCCACGCGTAAGCAGAATTATGTGTTTCTGACGAAACTACTTTCCTTCACTGTATTTTTTTTTTTTTCTCTTTGAACGAGGTTGGCACGCCAGAACATAGCGTCAAGGTGAAAAGGTGTCATACATGGGAATTTCTGTGCCAGCCACCCGTGACTGTGTGGATATTAGCAACCTTGAAGAGAGCTCAATTCATTGATAATTAAGGAACCTGTATTACAACGCGTGCACTAAAACAACTACTACAGCCTTCCAATTTTTGTGGACTTTTCTAGCACTGGAGCACCCACACACTTGGGATCCTTAAAGAAATTTGTTGCCTCCTGCAACACAAATAGTTAGTGATATCTTATATGTAAAATATTTACGAAAAATATTAAGCTCAAATTCGACGACGAAAAAAAGAAGCAGCTTACTTATGGCATCATACACTGACGTCATAGATGTGATGAGTGGAGCTAGAAATAAAGAATCAAGCAGGCTTAGCTTTCATTTTCTCCACTGTTTCATTTTTTTAATGATTAGGCAAGTCTTCAAGTATGATTAGAAAACTCCTTAAATGGTAATCAACATGCGCGGGTGTAGCTTGTATTTTACCTCAACTAACGCTTCAAGAAAGAGTACATTGCTATCACAATGTGTAGCGCGTGCCTGTTCTTATACCAAATAAGTAATTTAGTAAACATTGATCGAGTTGTACAACATTTCTTTTCGCTTCGTCTCACTTCGCAGCCATCTGAGTCTAGACTGAGGGCACCTCAGGATCAAATTTCTATGCGTAAGTAAAATCTGTATTATTTTTCTGTTCCATTGTTTCTTAAGCTATACTGAACACGTCGAAAATCACAAAAGAATTCATTCTTACAAAAGTGATACTCGGCAAAAGAACAAGCCTAATATTAATACTGCTCTGTGTCGCTGGCCTTGGAAGTAAAAGGACGACTGGCGAGTAGAGGGACATCACGAACTTCTCCGGCGCAAAGCTGCAACTCATTCAACTAGAGTCCCACATCCCCGTGTCGCGAAAGCCTTAGCCTTCGTTGCCTTCTTTCGTGCCCCCTTTTCCACAGCCCGCAGTAACGCGCTTTCGTAGCTGACCACAAGTTATTTCAGGGAGGCTCAGCAGAAGACCACCGCCTTAGCCGGCAGGCATCCGCCACTCTCGGCGACTTCCCCTTTTGCCCAGTCTTTCTTTTTATCCTTCTCTTCCTCCCCGCTCCGTGTCCCGAGGGGCGAGCAAGCTCCGGTCCTCTCTTTCCCCAATTCCCCTTTTTTTCTAGTTCCTTTCAGTCCTTCTATCGAAAGCAGTCCAGTACACGCAGTCTGACAGATCGCCACAGGAGCAGGGCAACACTAGCCTTTCCGAGCTGCCATTCCCCAATCGGTCGCGCTCGCGGCCAACGCAAGCAAAGCAGCGGGAAGCAGGACAGGGCAAGGAAGGGAGACGAAAGGATGCTAGGGCACCGCGGGAAATCTACGCGTCCCCACGCAGCACCGCCGCTTCGACATGAGCGACAAGAAAAGGCCACGCCGAGCCAAGGTGAGGGAGAGCGCAGGAGAGCGAAGTGAGCGCGGCGCTTTAGCCCGTTGGCGTCTGCTCCTGGCGCTGTTCCTATTGGAAACCGCCCCCGCCGCGCTTTGGCGGGGCCATGAATTGCTCAGACTGCCAATTCTTTCTTCCCCGCCTGACGCCGGTGCTTCTTCTACCCGCGACGACTTTCCTGCGCCTTCACCCGCCCTTTCCGTTCCGCTAGTGCTTCTTTTTTTCTGTTTTGACTCTTTCCCTCAATCGTCCTCGCTTATCGCCATCTCTCTCTCTCGCTCTCTCCCTTGTGAGTTCCCTTGATTTGATAAGAGCGAATGCTTGATCAGAGCGCACAGTAATGCGTGGGATGTTTTGCTAGCTAATGAGGGGGGTGCGTGATTCATCATCTCTACGTTAACAGAAAACAACAAACAGGAATATGTATTGTCCTTGTACAACCCTCCTGCGCCTTGGTCGATGAAGAGGCAAGCAGCAAATGGGAGCATACTAACAAAGGACTTGTATTAGCGCTTGTGTTTACCTCTGAGATGAACGTTTCTACGCAACAACTGTCAATATATACACTCAAGCCACCTTTTATCTCGATGTAACTCAGACATTTTGCTTAGCTTTCTTTTTTACCTTGGAGGAAGAACAGTAATACGTCTCTATAGGCAAATGTCTTTGTTGGCAAGGAAGGAACATCTGCTAATGGCCAATGGTCAATGAGCAAGTGAACGTGAGAGCTGAAAGGCCAAGACAAAGTGAAGGTAAATCTTTCCTATGTGCTTGCAGAATCAAAAAAAGAAAAGAAAAGAAAGGAGAGATAACTCGCATGTTTCCACATCTTTTTTGGAAGGGCTCAGGATAGCAGATCTCAGGTGCCGAAGACAGCGAACTACGAGGGCACTTTGGCTATTAGGCAGCCGAACTCACTGCACTAATTACCAGGTAGTGTTCATGCCGCATTAAAGAATGGAGTATGAAAATCCGCACCGTTGTTCGTTGTCTGATGCTCTCAGTAAAGGCAGTTGATTCCTTTATCTCACAAAAATATTTCTTTGGCTTTATATGCAAGCGGAATACCGTACGATCGCGTTCAGCAAATTCCAAAGCGCCTCGGGCAGGCTGACTGACTGTTCTCATTTCCCGCTATTTCTTCATGACTAGGGGAGAGAGAGAGAGAGAGAGAGAAGCAAGAGTTAATGGTACGCGGGAGATGTCAGCCTGGCTGCTCGCCTGACATGCTACTCCAGGTGCTGGGTGCTGGGTGATGATTACGATATATGCAGTGATAAAAACTTTACAACACACACACACACACACACACACACACACACACACACACACACACACACACACACACACACACACACACACACACCTCAGCACACATAGGTAGACAACATTTCGTTAAGCCTCGTGGGCCGCAAGAACGTCAGAAGCGTCTTCGTGGCGCGTAACGCACACTGTGGGTGCTTTGCCATGGGCCGAGAATGTGCTTTATAGTGCTATAGGCTCGATTAGGAATCCAGGTGACTTTGCTGGGTAGGTCCGTTTGGAGTGCCTCACCAGAGTACAAATCCCTGTCTGAAAGTCCAGCTACGTGCCTAACGAAAATCGTACAGACAATACAAATGGCCAGCGAAAAGACTTTCATCAATCCACCCTCCTACGTGAAGAACACAGCATACTGCCCACGCTCCTCCGACAACAATAGTACATGTTGGATCACTACACCCAGGAGCCCACAAACCCCCAATGTGCGACTCCTCGCGATATCACACAAGCGTACTTTGGTTATGTTACTCAACGCCAACCCCACCAACGGTGCTCAACCTTCCGTGTTTCAAAAGCGCCATCTTACTGATAGATGAACTATACCTACTGGAGTACATTCATTCCGGCTTGGCAGACCACGCTATCGAGCCTTTGGACTGAAAATGCTCTTGACACATCGACCTTTTTTTGGGGCAGTAATTTTGCTGACCTATTTTCAGCCTATTTTCAGCCTTTTTGACGCACCACAACCTTGAATGTTAAGCATTCCGTCGAAGTGTAGTGCATTACAACGGACACAACTTAGGCGACGTAATAAATTTGCGTTTTAAACACTGTTTAAAAACAATAAATAAAGTCGCACGCGCGTTACTTCCCAGTATTAATTTGGTTGGAGCAGTCAAAGCAACCAAACGATTGTAAACAAATGAATACTTGTTCTAATGTAATTGGTTCAAGAAAGCCTTCATGAGTTTTACGCATAACCAGATAGTGGAATAAAGCGTGTATTGAGGAAAGAAAACTTCCTCTACGAGGCCAGGGGAAACTGAATATGTAAGACTCGATGTCTTCAAAGGATATTAATCGATAATAATCATAATCAAATGACTAAAACCAAACAAATGATTTGGTTCCACAGCAACCAGCGGCTGGTGGGTAAGATACTCGTGCGACAGCCCACGGCGCTGTTTCGTCATCATCCTAACCCGTTTAGACAACATGGTGCCGCAGAGCGAAATTTTTCTTCGCAAGTAACCTGCCCACCTTTGCCCATGACTCTCTATCGGTAGCAACGACCTCCATATACCTCGTGATACAACCGGACGGCCAAGCTTCGTGGAGTTTACTCTAACCGCTCCGCAGCATCCAGCGGAACCAGTCACAACAACCATCCATCTTTGCTCCCAGCGATCGCAGGTCGCGTCGCGCTATCAAAAGACCAAGGGGTGCTCGACTCGACGTCGGTCGCGCTTCTTAGCGCCACAGAACCGCGCAAAACACACACAAACATAGCAAAAAAAAAACAAAAAAGAGGTAGGAGCGCGAGCTAGCGCGCCCAGTGCTTCCTCCAAAATGGGGAAAAAAAGAAGGAAAGCAAGATCCATGCCTCTCGAACCGTCGCGCCCGTCTCTTCGCCGCATCTTTCAGCGGCACGCACAGGCACGCACACACCTTGCCGCCCGTAGCGCGGGTCCGCGCCCCCTTCCCGCACCTCGGGCCGCTCCAGTGGACTCTTCCCGAAAACCGAGGCCAGCGCCGCCGCGGCCGCGTGCAGCGTCGGCGACGGCGGCTGGCGGCGAAACCGACGCGCGCTACTCGCCGCCCAACCAGCGGTGCCGGCTTTTTCGGTCGGGAGTCGCGCGCGCGCGCTCCAACGCTCACTCGCTCGAGTCGCGCACTCGGCGCTGCGCCTCCTCCGGGCAATGACGCGCAGCACTCGCGCCTCCTCGCGCGCCTCCCCTCGTCGCCTCCTCCCCGGTTGCGCCGCCACCACAGAAGCCGCTCGCTACTCTCACCGTGGCATCGTCAGCAGCGGGAGCACCGGTGGCTGCACCCCTTGACACGTGAAGAGGTGCGCAGCAAGACACTTCGCCGCAGACGTCGCGCATCTCCTCTCAAGCTGCGCGACGGAGGAGCGGGCTCTCTAAACACCGTTCTTTGCCACCGTTGGCGAAAGCAGCCGGTGGAGAGTTCCTGAGGTGAACATCGGATGAACTTTGGAGAGGAACTCGGCGATCGACTTCGTCTGTGAACTGAAAGAATTCTCTTCGTGTTGGCTGGAAGAACTGTTCACCGCTTGAACACTTCAAAAAAAGGAAGCAAAAGCACCGACTTGTGGACTTTCAAGTGCACAGTTCGGCTTGTGCGGCAGGAAATTTTGACAGGGTCATCGACAGAGAAAACTTGGACGAAGTTTGCGAAGGCTCATACGAAAAAAAACATAGTCGTTGGTGTACTTCAATAGAGATTCTCGGTTGATAATAATCAGAAGGAGCAGAGTGGAGAAGACGGTGTCGCTGAAACAATTTGGTAGTGGTTCTTGCTATCCGCTGGGTGCGTGTAGTTCCCCCTGCGCTGGGTGCGACGATGGATGAGACCTGAGGCTCCGGTGAGTGATCACTTCTCTTCTACTTTCCGGCCAGAGGTGTTATCTCGGTGCAGGGAAATGGGAGGGGAGGGGGTGAGGGTAGGAGGAGTAAGGTTGTGGCTGCAAGTTTGCCTGCAGTCCTCGAGTAATGTCGAAATTTGCTTGATTTTTAAGGCGCAAGAAGATACCGATCGTTAGCCTTCAGTCATTAATCTTCGAAACTGTATGCGTAAGTTTACGTGAGATATACGAATGAAAAGATCATTTTTATAATGAGACAACCTTCACAGACGACGTGTGCGTGCGTTATTATTTCTTTAATGGGCCGTTTTATATCTACAGAATCAAATAGCGAGCAGCCGTCAACGCGTAAGTGTATTTTCGTAGTGTAATTGTAACGCACGCCACGCGTTTACATGCATTGTGTCATGACACAGCGAGTGAGAAATGTAGCTAAAGCAGCAACACTATAATTAGTGGATAAAGTTCAGCTAATGAAGCTTCAAGGGGACGGCGCCTGCGATACGTACGGACAATTAGGCATGTTTCACCTGGGAAACACCTATACGATTTTCCGGCCGCGCGTCGTAAGACAACCATTAGATTGCACCGTAGGCCGTTCTCCCTTGCAATGCGCTTGTTGTGTGCGCTGCCTACTTTTTATAAGTTTCGTAAAAAGGGAACCGTTCAGTTGAAGCCCTTTGATGCCGATAAGCAAAAAATCTACCTTGATTTTATTTACCAAACGATAGCACGTTGGCCAGCGCTGTCCTAGTTTCCTAGGTTGGTTATCACCTCTGTATACTTCCGCTAGGACATTACTGACAGCATGATATGTGCAGTTGCATGAGCAGGTATGAGACAGGCAAGTGCGTGTAATTAGTATTTCGTCGCGTAAAATTAGTCTTATGGCAGAATTTGTTAGTCGACGTCCACTGTGCAATATGCCACACGGAGGTGGTGAGACTGCACCTATAGGCGGAGCACTCCGTATTAGTTTGAATCACCTGGCGCTCTTCAAAGCCCAGGCAGACCTCGGATCGCGCGAACAACGAAACGCAGGCGCCTTCGCATTCCGCCTCCGACGGATATGATGCCTGCGGGATGCGAATCCGAACTCGCGAACGAAGCAGGCTCAAATTGCGCAATCATTTGCTAGCGCGAAATTGGTGCTGTGAAACGCGGCACATCAAGCGCGTATTTCCTTAATGGGTTTCTTTTCATTTCAAGCTACTTCGGAAGAAGCACACCGATGCGGGCGAGTTGGTTCTTTGTTGACACAGAAGCTTTCGCAACGCATTATGCGAAGAAATACCGAGAAGACATACAGGAGGCCCGGGTGCATTCTTTACTCTGTCTCCGTCCTGGTGTGTTGCTCTGCAAAAAGCTGTAATACGTCCTGCGGCGACCTTATTCAGCCACGAGCATCTTTTTTTTTTTAGTCTCCGCATTTTAGCAACAACGAGAGGCCCCTTATTTACAAAGTTATTACGCCAGTAAGAACAGCAGGGAAACGTGGTCTTCGTAAATAAAAATAGCAGCCACTGCGGCGCAGACCGGACACCGCACCTTACCTGGTCGGGTCATCGCTGTTCTTTATTAGATGCGACAAAAAAACGTAAGTTTAGAGGCCATTTCAGGTCAGTTGCCGTCCATTTCAATCACACATTTGGAATAGAGTTGCATGCTGCTTGGGAACGCGTAGTTGACTGTAGCCGCGATCGAACGTTCTTCCTGTGGTGCCAGCACCGAAACACTCCATCTAACGCCTATATAGCTAGCATACGGATGAGTTCAGAGTGCCTGCAGTGCGCAAATCTGGCGTCTGTACACCGTCGACGCTGCAGTTTACGAGAGCCTCGCGTGTCCAGCTTCGCTTGTTCGCCGCCGTGTCCGGCGACAGCGGCCGTCTCGCGCAGTTTGGCTTTCCATTAATTCTCGCCGACTTCGCGTGCCGCGTCGCGCGCACCGTGCGCTCCGGGCACCAAAATGAGGACGCCGCTGCTCCTCCGGCGCGTCGTTAAAAACGCGCACGCGAACGAACAACCGCCACCGCTGTAAACACGGGCGTCTACACGCACTCGCGCGCTCTACGTCGCCGGACGAGCTCTTAAGTGGTCGGCAGATGTTTCGGCCGGCTGGAGCGCGAGCCGTCGACTTTCGGCGCAAGAGGCGTGGAGCCCCGCGATAAGACTCCTTGATCTTCCAGCTTTATTGTCGGCACGGAAGCACCAGCTTTCACCCCTTCTGGTCTTGCTTCTTTCCCGAACGGACAGGCAAGTGGTTGCCGTGCAACCTTATCGACACTCCTATGCATGAACACCCAGTTTATCTCTCTCTCTCTCTCTCTCTCTCTCTCTCTCTGCCTCTATGTATGAGTGGCGGAATAATGATAACGGCCGCTGTTCTCGGAGGACAATTTGTGTATCGACAGAAAACGGGTGCGTGTTTTGGCATTTCGGCGAGAGCGCATGTCACGACATTTACCAATTCACGCTCCCGTCTAATATATCACGTCATCCAATGCAAAAGTAATAGATCACGAGGTGTGCCGCTGCACAGATGGTCTGGCTTGACTCAGATTTTGATGCGTGAGCGATCGACAGAAACTATAAGTATTAACGCCTTGTCACGTTACACAGCCACGCGTGCTTGCTCTACGCCGTAGGAGTGAAAGTCATACCCGATATCTCAGCCAAAGTACTCGGGCACGTCCTTGGCTCATGGAAATACAAAAATGTCGGGACATCGAGAATACTCAGTGGGGAGCGCAACGTTAAGTGATAGGCGCCGCTGAACCTTCAAGTCAGGAAGTCTGTCTGCAGCGATAAGAATTCTACAGCCTGTGCCCCAAGGTGCCACCCCCCCCCCTGCCCCGCACACGCGCACACTCCCACACTTGCAGTCCTACATCAAAACGTCCGGAGCCAATGAAGCACGCTCACAGAATGATAAAATTAGGGCACATATTTCGGCGTTGCTTGTACTCCTCGGATAAAATACTAAGCAGTGTGGCCAGAGCTAAGGTGAAAGAAAAAAAAAGACAAGCAATGCCTTTGCGCAGACAAATAAAAAATGGAAACCAAGGAGACCGTGCGAACGAAGCCATCAAGAAATCCACCCCGAGCCAAGTAAAAGGGCGTGCAATGCAGGCTTTCTTGTTTTCACGAAGTAGTCACGTAGGCGGACGAGAGTTCTAGGCCACCCTAAATTTGGACGTTACGGAGCAAGTCTTCCTCTGCCTTCCCTGTAGAAGCCACGACTGCGACAGCTTGTACCTTTCAGACATTCCTTCAATTTCTAGTATTTTTTTTTTGAGGGGGAGGGGCTCCTCGAGAAAGAAGGAAATGATAATAATGAAATGTACGCGACAAAAACTAGCGCTAAGTACATTCTCATAAATTTCGTGTAACGAATGAATTCTCAGTTTTTACGTGCCAAAACCATGATTTGATCATGAGGCACGCCGTATGGGGACTCAGGATTAATTCCGATCACAAGAGATCTTTAACGTGCCTCCAGCGCACGGGACATGGGTGTTTTTGCGAATCGCCTGCATCGAAATGTGGCCGCCGCGGCCGGGGCTTGATCTCGCGACCTCGTGCTTAGTAGCGCAACACCACAGCCACTAAGCAACCACGGCGGGTAAATCTCGTATATGAATATGGCTAACGCACACCGATGACGTCGCGCGATGCGAGCTCGTCGCTTTTTATTTATTGTATTTTGCTCATTTCTAATTAATTAAATACACTGTATAGGGTCTTAGGCGCTGCAGACAACGGTCCGATGATAACACCAGCGTATAGCGAGCAGTCAAAAACTATAAAGAATGTCACTGGACGGCTTTTTTTTTTTCTTTTTTTGTTTCTATCTGTTGTTCTCTCGCAGGAAAAGTTTCATTCGGAAGAGTGCAACTGCAACGCCATGGCTAGAACAGATGGTTGACTTACTGAATAAAAGCGCGGAACGACAACAT
Organism: Dermacentor andersoni; assembly: GCF_023375885.2. NCBI lineage: Eukaryota > Metazoa > Arthropoda > Arachnida > Ixodida > Ixodidae > Dermacentor > Dermacentor andersoni. The sequence goes on along the minus strand of NC_092815.1, from coordinate 65,172,177 downwards.
GAGAGCACTGCAAAGGAGCGACAAATCAATTGCTATACGATAGTAAAAAAGGGACATAATTAGGATCATTATGAAATATGTCCTTGCGTGCAGTCAGAAACGAATCGCGGAGATGCGCAACCAGCCATCCAGTCCGTCTCTTGATTTTAGCAAATGTGACCAAATTTGCCATTCTGAATACTCACAATCCGTCATATTCTTTAACAGCGTTATGTTTGCTCGTTTGAGTGAATTAGAGAAAACGTGGTACACAACATCATTGTAGACAACATGGAGGCTTTGTATTGCCTGGCGGAATTCGATCGACAGTCTCGAGAATAGCCTTCCAGCTCAGTGATCCGCACAAGCTCAATGTACTGGGAGGCGCGAATAATTTGCTGACTGCACGGTAATGAGACGGCAAAGTGGGCAACCAAGAAAGTTGGATATTCCGCAGTTACCCCTAAAGAGCCCGCAGCGCGTCGAAAAAACATCCCTGAATGGAGACAGAAGAAAGCGACGAAGTACAAGAGGTCCCCGGCCTGAAGCGTATTCATTCAGCCTGCTACTCCGCACCATGTCAGGTGTCAATAAATGCTTGCACATCAGATATAGGCATATACCACTGCGGCAAGTTGACGCTCGTGGAGTTCAGCGATTTATGTAATGCCTAACTGGCTCTATGAATGTGATTCAGTGTAGCCAGCATCCAAAGAAAAGAGCGTACTCAGTGAACGGCCAATTTACAAGTTTCACCGAAGCAGCCAAGCAGCTCGGGTGCCCATTGAGAGAGAAAATAGCGAGAACCCTGTGCATTGTTCCCGTTGTTTTACATGCATCGCGGTCTGTGAAGTCTCCACGTTGAAAGAAAGGCACATGCGGTTTAGCAGAGGCGCCGCGTCGTAAACTGTACAAGACCCACAGGGCCCCGGAGACAGATTTCCGCCCGCTTGCTTTGATCTCGTCGGAGCGCCGTTCAAAATAGAAACAGCGGTAGAAGCAATGCCAGTGCGTCTTCGTGTGGCTAAAGCGGGTCTGCTGAAGACAGGTTGCGTCTGTGAAAACCTAGTCCCTGGCTTCTTGCCTTCATTGTTCGAGCACTCTCTAACATTTGAAATCTCAAACTTCCTACCACACCTTTCTTCCGCTCCGATTCTGTAAAGCGTAGGCTCACGTTCAGCAGTAAACACCCTGCTCATCATCATTCGTGCTCGAGAGCCGGCTCAAATGCGTCCCGCACTCAAGTACACACATGCGCATCTTCAAATCGCTCTTCGCGATGGAAACGAATGCACATACAACGCCTACACCAAACTACTGAAGTGTGACGCACCTACGCGTACGCCAAACTTTTCACAGACCAGCTGCGGCAGAACCGAGACGTGAAACAGACAAGTCGTTTGGCAGCGTCGTCAGCAATGCACTGCAACGCCCGACCGGGAACAACGCCGCGTTGCGCTATTTCATGCAAAAAAAAAAAAAAAGAAACACGAAGAGAGGGAAGATGAAGAAAATAAAATGCAGCCTAAGAAAGGAGTTGAAGAGACTCGGCGGCGAACTACGGCGGCGTTCCTCCGTCCGGTGGTGTATGTCTGAAGCGTGCAGCTAAAGCCAAGTGCAGCAAAGCGCTGGCGGTGCGCCGTTTTCCGTATAGCCCGTCTCCGTTGGCTGCGAGACACGCCGGCGGTTCCGGCGAGCCGCATCCATTAACGCAGCAGCGCGGTCGCACGAGCGCGGAACTGCGCACTACGCTCCGCGAGTTTCCCGAGCTCTGGCGCGATCGAGCTAAGAGAAAAAAGTAAGACGTAGTAACAAAAAAAAAAAACAAAAAAAGCAATGTGGGAAACGGGAGAAGGAGACCGCAGTGTGTGCCTTCATCACTGTACAACTTTCTTCACTCGCCACGTCTCGACGCCCCGCGCGGCCGGCTGACTTCCACGTCATTTTTTGATGTTTTTCTATTTATTTTTCGTTTCTTTATGTCGACGGTTTCTCGTGTAATTTCAGACCGCGGTTCTCTACTTAAAAGCAGTATTTTCCTGTTCGTCGGTTCCGTTCGATACTGAAAAGTAGGTCGAATCAGCGTGCAATATTAAAATAGCGGAGCCTATACGCAGACGAAGAGCAAGAAATCCGAGAGTGAAAATTTCGGCACCACTGAAAAGCGTGGCGCATATTCTCGACAGTGTAGAACGAGGAAAACGCGAAAAAAAAGGAAGAAAATGCGGAAGGGAACGGGAACAGGGGGGGGGGGGGGGGACGCGATATCAAGCGCACGCGTGAGAACAAGCAACGTTATACCTCCAGTACACTTTTGGCTCTCTCAGTAGAGCGCGCATATCGTCTCCCATTCCGTGTGCTGGTCAATTTTTACCAACTTTCATTGTTTGTTTGTTCTTTTAAACCTTTAGACAAGTTTCTTTCTAGCGTTAAGCTGCATTGATTTTCGCACCAAGCACGCCGCTTATTTTTTTTTTTTTTCACCACATGCGACCTGATTTGCGTTAGTTCCGCCGCGGTGTGTTTATGCGGCTCGTAGTGCGTGCTCGGTTGCAATATAGTTCCATGCAACGTAGTTGAAACTGGAGCTGGCGTGAGCTTAACAGGGACTAAATTCTGAAAGTAGCCCGGAAGTAATTATGGTCCATAGATATCATGAACGCCTCCACTATGGCCATGACCAAAATTTATTTGGTGCTGTACAGAACGTTCATGAACATCTGCCAGACGCATCGGTAGACGCTGTCAAGAGACGGGTCCTGCACACTATGTATATAGTCTGTCGCCTCGAGTTCTCTCATCTCAAATTTAAGTATCGTATCTATCAAATATGCGCTGAATTAAAAATGTATAAGTAGGCAGTCTAGTATACAATTCGAAAATTGGTGGTCTGTTCATAGACACCTTGTAGAAAAAGATGGATCTAACCGTTCGAGACTGCTGCCGCATAAGACACCCTATCGTTGCAATCTCGACCTGTAGTTCGTTGACGCTATAGTTCCAGTTTCTTCAATGCGGCGTGCTTGTGAGGAACTCATTGCTCTTGATGGTGTCCCATACTGCTAACTCCCTTTGCATTCGTGAATTCGCTCTTTCCATACTATCGAGCACTCCATTCTATGAATGCTCTCGTTAGGTTTATCTCTGTATGCCCTGCGACAAAGTTCTCATGAAGTGTCTAAGTAATTTTATATGCCCTATTTCACAAGTGCATGACGAGGACATGAGTGTTGATCGGCCTAGCACTCAGTAAAAAAAAGAAAAGAAGGTAGCACGGACTTAAGAAAAGGAAGGCTGCAGGAGGAAATGTTTCGGTTGAATTCGGAGTAGGAAGGCAACTGGCACTTCTCTCCTTTTCGCTTAATCACTGCAATTGGTTAGTTCAAACCACCAACATTGGGCGTGTCAAGGGGCTAATGATCAAGAATGTTAAACATGCGACAGCACAACCTTAGCGTTTTCTTTTTCCGTTTTCCGTTTATCATCAATGGTCTTGTTGATGCCATGAGTCTACACAAGCGCATAGTTGGTAATTACCAAGTTTTCGTCCACATTTACATACACTATTGACCAAATGCCAGCTCGAGCCTGCGTGACAGTAATGCATATAGAATGTCGACAGCACTCGCGCTGCGGAAACAATAAACTTACGAAATGGACGAGAACGTTTACTTTGTTCTGAAAGGCCGTATTAGGGCTCATATCGAGCGACAACATTGTCCTATGAGTATAAGTTGAAGCATTGTAGGGATAAAAAGATGAGCGAGAACACATCACTACCGAATACGCTACGGTGTTGTACGACATCCCGGCGCAACTGCTTGCTCAACATGCTACAAACACAAGCATACGGCTCACTGTTCATAGTGCGATAGAGTTAACGTCAATATTAAACTGGAATTCAGTAAGATGGTTCTGACGTATGTTTCAGACTGTCTAAGCTCCACTTTTTTGAAAGTTAGAATATCCACACCCCTTCTACACCTACGTGCATTCTATTTACACCTGCGTCCAAGTTGCACTCTCTCTTGATACTTCCTTCTATCCCTGTTATACAACAGTTTACTGAATTTACAACACAACAGAAAAATGAGACGTTATTCGCGTTTTTTTCTTAATGGTTATCGGGTTACTCATAGTGTGACCCGAGTTAATTGCTACTGCATGGTGCGGCGAGCCTCGTGCGGCATCCGCGCGACAGCAAACGAGGAGGCAGGTAATAACCACCGCTCTTTTCACACACTTCACCTTCGTGCCTGTTTTCTCCTTGTGCAGGCCTGCTGCGTTCTTAACTTAGCAAATAGGATTTTAAGTCGGTGAATGAACACCATCGCGATGCCGATATTCAAGAGCCTTACCGCAACGCTCCACTTCCATAATAAATTGCGAAGCGAAGAAACTCGAGAACAGTGAGCTCCTCGGTCAGAATTCGAGCGAGGGTGCACCGACCCATAAATAAATTTACCTTATGTGCCTCGTAACACGAAAGTGAGACCGGAGAACACGTAGCTTCGGGCGTCTCGCTTATGACGCACCTTATATAACGCGGCGGTCGGACCGCTCGCCAGGCAGCGTAATTAAAATGCGATATAATTGCGGCGCAGTCACCGCATGCTGAAGGTAATGAAAGCGCTCGCGATTATTGTCGCCACAGCGCACGGAGACTACACGCGCGAGCTTACGAGCGAAAAACCGGCGAAATGAGCAAGGGTAGCCGAGTCGAGAGCAGAGCGCTATAGCAGTCCTGGAACGTGTATGGTACAGTCCGTTACAAGCACACACACAAAAAAAATCAAGCAGATGAAAACCGGAAACAAAGTGCAACAGCCTCCGAGGATATCTCGTATAATATCGGTTCCTTTTGTTCTCCCTCTATACACGCCGTGTACGGTGCTCACTCGACGTTGATGGGTTGCCGTAAGAACGGAACAAAGAAAGGGTGGACGGGCGGATGATGGGGAGCGAGAGACAAGGGTGGTAAGGAACGCAAGGAAGAACAGTATGACCGGCGGAAAGAGGTATAACGTGAGTGTGTGCATGTGTGTACTTGTGTGTGCGCGTGCAGTGCGAGGCGTGCCTCCCTCCTTATCCCCCGCGAGCGAACGCTCCATCCGAAATCTTCCTAAAGACTCTAAAATGGGGCCCCAAGAATTTCCCCTTGGCTTCCTCCGTTAAGCCGGAGAGCGCAGCGCCGGCGGCGCGGGCGACGTGCATTACGTAACGCCGCAGGATAGGCGCCGGCGTCGCCGCGCGGTGTTCCGTGGTCTAAATGCGAAAGAAAAAGAAAGAAAAAAGTAAATGAAACAAATGCGGCGACAAATTTTCGAGGAAGCGTATAATGGAAGAAGGATACCGCTGACACTGCGGCGGCCGCAGGAGACGAACCTGATAGAAAGATCGACGACAGAGAGAGAAAAAAAGAACAGACAAATGTGACAGACGCACGCGCACAAGAGGACCGGTCTTCGAGACGTGATCGTGTGTGCGACGCTCCTTCCTTTCTTGCTTTTATTTCTGGAACGAGGGAGCGTAGAGAGGACGAGCGTGTAGTTCTGGGCAGAGGAAGACAAAAAAAAAAAAAGAAGGGAATGGGGGAACGGGTGAAGAACGAAAAAGACACAAAGAAGATCAGGAAACAGCGTGCTTATGATCAGAACAAGAGAGTTAAGCGACAAGGGGGTGAAAAGGAGTCCGCGCTGCGGCAAGAAGGCGCTCGAGGCGTTCAAATGACGACGAGAGAAAACGCAGTTAAAGAAAAAAAAAAACTAGCGAGGCGAAAAGGGAGTAAGGAGGAAGGATCGTACCAAGAAGATAAGAAGAGTCGTGGGTCGCAGCGCGTGACTGAATTGAAGAAGAGGAAGAAGGGAAAGATGAAAAGGGAGCGAATAAATTGCCCGTATTTTTGTTCTGTCTTGTTAGTAAAACAAAGCGCCGCGAGGGACCGGTTGGGTTGAGAAGAAAAGAAAAATGCAAGAACAGCGTATACACTGCTTTATCGTAACCCGTGTTCACTCTGGCAGAGAGGATCGAAATGAGAACCCCGGGCGATATAATAAGACGCAACGAGTATATATACGAGGCGCGGCCGAAGGCAAATTGAAACGGAGATGTCGATATAACAACACAGGTTTCAAAGGGGGAGCGGCAAAGACGGGGAAATTGAATCGATTGATAGTAGTAACGCCAGGTTACATCAAGCGTCCTGATTAATGGTTAGGATCAGATAAGCTCAAGGAAAGTACACTAACCCCGGACTTTTGTGCACTGCGAAACGTAAATATATGCACCAGAAGAACTCGCACCTGTGGCTAGCATTTGGGAGTTAAAGGTACTATATAGTCCTGTCCCAACTGTAGTGTATTCATGCGAACTCTCGGTAACATAACCTAATCTCGAAACATTGTTTATCATTACAGTTTTGCCAAAATAACTGCAGTAAATGTTTTTTTTTATGCACGGATGTATGTTACACATATCTTTTAAGACTTCTCCGTGGTTAAACCATGATGTGGGTTCGTTGGTTAACAGACCGTTCACGTATTTAAAGCGCTTCACATATTGGTACGGAACGGCCACCACAGCGTGGCTGCACTGAATTCGAGGAGGAAGGCAACGTGTTACCTATTGCTTTAGCGTCGCCATCTTGCCCACCGTTGGCCTACGTGTAAATACATTGTAACTAGCGTTGTTCATCAGCTACACGTAACAATATAAGTCTGCAGTTGCAACGCTTTCGTTTGTACCTCTCAAAAGCAGTGGTACGGTTCGCAGCTGCGAATGCTAATGCGTTGGGCATATTACAGAAGTTATTTTCGGTCGGATCAATTTATCGGAGGCCGCATTCATGCTGCTGCTGTATGCATTGGTAGCAAGTATCTTTTTGAGGTAGCTCCACAGCAATTATCATCATCAAGCCGTCCTGACAGCAATAAAATAAAATGAATAAAACCGTGCAATACTGTACCGCAACGACATCGACGAAGCGCTAGAATAATGCATGTGATAAGCGAGGGAAATGGATGATGAATGGGCTGAAGTGTTGCGCAATACGTTGCAGGCAACAGTCAGAAAGCAGCACCGATGTTAAAAAATTTATTTGATGCCGAAGTCGACCACGAAGTCGACCCGAGTGCACTCGGGAAAGGGAACAAAGCAATCACCACTGTTCTTCATTGGCAGATTGTCCGTGGGAACCGCTTCGAATACTTTCTCTAGCTTACGCAGCTTCATCTTTTTGAAGTTTTCTGTCGGCACCCACAGGTCAAACCACATGCAGCGAAGTAGACGAGGCGCCACTTAAGTCCCTGACAAGGCGAGAACATGCTCGACACCTGGAATGCAATAGAACCGTCGTATAGAAAAGTCAAATTTTAACAGTCTCACAGGGTATCTCTTTTTTCGTTTTCATTTCGATTCGTATAAGTTAAACGCAGCCACCAAAACTTATGAAAGAAAAGCGACTCACTTTCGTTGTCTCTCTGTTTCGTTTTGTTTTGCACATGGACCAGTCCAAAGTGTTGTGTGGCGTGGGGACTCCCGGCACTGCGATGCTAAACACTACGCGCACAAGTTTCTAAACAGGCGCCTGAAAACGTCGTCAATGCGCGGTGGAGAACAGCAACGCATATAATGCGACACGAGTTAATCTTGCTGTGGTAAGCTGTAGCGTATAAATCGAGCACAAAGAGCACGCACCGAGAATGGGCCAGAGCTTCCGAAGCAGCATCAAGCAAGCACACTGAAGTCAGAAATGATCAACAGTCAAAGTAAACGCACTGCTGGCTCAGCTTAAGCAATTCCGCGCGGGCCCTTTGTAAACAGAAATTTGCATCTCAAGCCAATTCTCCAGCGGCACTGGGCCGTGAAAAGGCTGGCGTAAGGGTTTCGACGGGTAAGAAAGCCAAGAGGTTTTCGGCATCGCGCATCCGCAGCTATAAGGCAAGGCTGTTCGATAAACGCACATACCGAAGCAGAATTAACTGGTTTTATTGATTGTGTCGTTTACATAACAATCGAGGCGCAACCTTTTCTTTACATCTAGGAACAGCTGTACTCGTTTTTTGGGAAACAAACAACGCTGGCTGACCCAGGCGCCTGTTTAATCGGATAGGAGCGATTCTTTCTTTGACGCCGAGCCTTTCTTCCGAGTTTAAACTGGAAAGCGGGTACGCTCTGTTTTCCTTTCATAAGGTGCTGACGTAGTCATTATTTGTGCCTCCTTCGGGTCTAGTTTAGCCAATAATAATAATAATAATAATAATAATAATAATAATAATAATAATAATAATAATAATAATGTTTTGTCGTAAGTCTTGCTCACTTCGCATCTGGTGTTCAAATACTTATCTCGATTGTCCGAATGTTTAAAATCTCTGTCCTTGAAAGATAGATATTGTCATTCGCTTTCACGAGACATGCACCGGCTTGCTTGCGCGCATACTTATTTATTAAGTTAACTTATTTATTTACAGAATACCGCAGACCGAATCGTTCCAAGCAGGAGAGGGTACATACATTTGTTAGTAAGCACTGTGCCTTAGGATCAGCAACAATGGTGAAGTTACAATTTACAACCAGAAAATATAATAACAAAACTAAACATGGTTACGCAGCAAATACACCCTGTGAGAGTACATGCCCCAAACACAGGCACATAGACAAAGACGCACACTATGCACAGTTTATAAGTAATCATCATTTCTAACCATACAGTCAGATATATAGGCTCTCAAAAAGTTGAAGAAAGGAGAGGTGAGTCATGAGGCAGGGAATTCCAGTCGGATATTGTTTTCGGGAAAAATGAATATTTGAAGAAATTCGTGCGGGAAAATATTGGCTTGATGCTATGACTATGTTTATGTCGTGAGGGTCTGGTTGTGTCCCTTTCGAAGTAGTCCTGTGGCTGAATGCCTAGTTTTTGAAAATACAAGGAGTGAAAATAGCGAAGCCGGGCAGCCTTTCTTCTTCCAGCCAATGGCTCAAGCGCTGCATGATGTCACATGGCGGATGTATATATATATATATATATATATATATATATATATATATATATATATATATATATATATATATATATATATACATATATGTATATATGTATATATATATACATATATGTATATATACATATATACATATATATGTATATATATATATATATATATATATATATATATATATATATATATATATATATATATATATATATATATATATACATATATAGTTACGAAGTAATAAGTATATATATAGTGCTACCGATAAATGCTTGGCAGCACCACGACGGACAGAAGACAATCAGTACATGGTTCCAGGGAATACCTGGTTAGTCAGAACATGATTTTGTTGGTGCAATGAAGTGAAAAAATAATGTGAGCTGTTTCAGTAAATTACCTTTCTACAACACCAAAAAAGCCACATTTACGGCGAAAAAAAGAAACCTTGCTAAGCCGGATGAGACACAGCAGCGGAATGTACGGGCGCCGACACCGGATTCAAGTTGCTGCGCCTACATAGCTGCTTGCCGTGACGCCTGGAATTTCTTTTTCTTTTTTTTTACGGCAACGTCTACTTTCGCCTGGTTAGTTTATTATTGGTAAAAAAAGCTGAACTTCATTTCATTATGAAAGTGCCAGAAACTGAACTCAGAAGAACTTTTTACTAATTCACATGTTCCAAAATAGGAGAGAATACATTGAAATCCGTGACGTCGCACTTGACGTACCGGCGTTGGGGTTTGAGCACGCAACACAAGATGACATTTCGATCTTCGTCTTCTAATAACCAAGCCCCTATCGCGAAACGATGAACGGAAACATGGTTTTAAAGGAATGCTTTATCTGCACAAACTAAAGCAGTGTTACTATTTTGTGTCCTTTGAACAAAACCTATAAAAAAGTATCGAAACGCGATGGTCTCTCTCTTAATTACATATTTAGAAAAAGGTTTTCCGGTATTGCCTAATTTTATTGCTTCTTTGAAAAGAAAGTCTGATAGAGCGAAGAGCCTTCGTTGTTGCTTTTCCGCATATATATATATATATATATATATATATATATATATATATATATATACGTACATAAGCGTACTCACTTGATAGACCCAACCCTATAATGTCCACTATGGGCCGTAAGAGTGGTGCACCTAATAAATGAATAAATAAATAAATAAATAAATAAATCATGGGGTCTTCATTACTAGCGCTCGACTCTTGAATAAATAATAGCACCGTACTTTCGACGACGGGTAACACCGGACAAATATATTTGTGACTGAAAAGTCGCAGACATTTCCTTAGGTGCGAGCAAAACATCGGTACGCAATGCGTTCTGCACCGCTATCCTAGATGAGTGCGAAGCGCTGCGGAAAAAAAAAATGCGCGTCAGCTCTGCAACGTCACGCCACTGCTCATGCCTTCTTTCTTTTCTCTCTCTCTCTAATTCTCCAACGCGCAGCTCGGCGACGCGTCATTTGGTACTGCGCGAGCGCCTGTCGATAATAGTCGGCGCGAAGCGGCCGCGCTTCTATCATCGCCGAGAAAAACACCTGCGGTGCGCGTGCCTGCGGAAAGAAAGCAACAAAAAAAAAAACAATCGACGCGCACCGGGAACCGGTCGGCGCGGGGCGCTGGAAACGTGACAAGCGCCGTTCCTCGAGAGGAGGAGATCGATGACTTGATATTGCCGCGTTACGTACACGTTCGCGTGGGCGCGGCAAAAGCGCATGCAGTTGTCGGGTCTCGGCGTTATCGCAGTTGGAGAGACAAATGAAGCCGAAACTGAGTCGGGACGCCGAAACGCGATTGCCGACTACGTCAATGTGCGGGGGAGGCTAATGCGCGCGCCATCAAGATGCAAGTCGGGGCTGGGAGCAGAGCCGAAGTTATTGCTTTTGACAATAATTTCACGACGGCATAGACCGCAGGAAGTCGCCGTCGGAACTGAACGCCCGCTTCGCCGTTGCGGCTATAGCGCCTCGTGGCGTCCTTTCGCTGCCTTTCGAAAAAAAATTTGGTGCTGTTGGGGTCTCGGTGCTGACGCCCGTTATTGCAAATGGGTCGCAAGCCTCAAGGGTAGCGTTGGCCTGGCGGCCTGGGGCACTGCAAGCATCCGAAGGTCCCGGCAAAGCATGAGAAGACTGGTAACAGAACAACTTGTTTATTCTAACATAGCAAAAGAGCGGCCGGTCAGGTCGACCGAAGTGAGAGACGGGAGAGCACGTAACTCAACAGAACAAATCGGAGTCTCTCTCCTGGCGTCCGGGGGCAGCTGCTCTTATACTCTCGGCGTCGCGGGCCAGAAGGAAGGTCACGGGATGAGCCCACGCGACGGCGGAGCATGAGCCCACGCGACGGCGCGCACGGTCGAGCCGAGAGACATGTTGAGCCGAGTGTAGTGACGCATCGCCAACCCGCCGACGGACAGACCTCCTGGCACCTCACTTGGGGAGCTCCGCTCCCCGGCTGCCGCGCTTTGACAAGCGTGGGCACACACACACACACACACGCACGCACGAAGACACGTGGCACTGAAACACGCCTGGACACGCTTGGCGGGGAGGCGTTGCGGCGGCGTCGAACGGCCCAAAATGTCCGCCGCTTTGAACGAAGCCCCGGCGTCCGTTGCATCCGCGCCGGCATTACCGCGCGTTGTAGGCGAAACGTAACAGACCGCCCCGCCGGGGGAAGGAGATCCCGATGGTCAGGGGACTGCATCCGCTGTCCGGAGGGATGTCGCTCGATGATGCTCATAACCGAAGTCGGGCGTCCGTTGGCGTTTCTTGAGCGCAGCGCACAGAGAAGGCCTCGTTCTCACGTTCAGGTTCACACAGGACACTGCAAAGTGACTTCGGGAGAGTTGATATTTTTGTTCTCGTTTCCGGCAAGCGTTAGAACCACGCCTGAAAGTCAACCGCTCAGTCAGCAAGCACGGCACAACCCTCACTAAGCCCTGCCAGGCTCTTTCCCCTTTTATACTGCTGCCTAGTTCCTTACAGTAGTTTAGCAGCACTCAGAACGCGTCCACAAATCGGAAAATTGCACTAGAAAGCACATCATCACTTTGAAACACTACACAAAAGCAATAGGTTAAAAAAAATCCTGCCTCAGGAAGAAAAACATCAGTAACAAGCAATTTTGAGGCTGATTCCCACGTTAGGGGCTTCGACTTAAGCCATCGGCGTTACCGTTGAGACTCCCCTTTTTGTAACGCACCTCAAAGGAATATTGTTGCAAAGCGAGGCTCCAGCGCAGGAGGCGGCCATTTTTGGGAGAGATGGTCTGCAGCCATTGGAGAGGGCAGTGATCCGTCTCAATGATAAACCTCGAGCCAGCTAGGTAACATGACAATTTCTGAACGGCCCACACGATACACGCACACTCTTTCTCGGTGGCGCTATACGCCTGCTCACGACTCGTCAGCTTACGACTAGCATACAGGACGGGGTGTTCTACTTCTCCATTTTCCCGTTGGCACAGTACAACGCCCATGCCTCGCTCACTAGCATCACACTGAACAACGAACCCTTTTGAGTAGTCGGGCGATCGTAGCACAGGCTGGCTTGTTAGGGCGCTCTTTAGGGCGCTAAAAGCTCTTTCCTTTGTCTCATCCCAGACGACTGTTTGCGGCTCTGTCTTTCTTAGAGCATCCGTTAGGGGTGCCGCGATATCAGAGTACCTGGGGATGTACCTCTGATAGTAGCCGGCGACACCTAAGAACGACCGAATATCGGTCTTCGTGCGCGGTTGCGGGAAGTCTCGCACAGCGGCCACCTTTATTTCAGAGGGGCGGCGACGACCCCGACCAATCACGTGTCCGAGGTAGACAACCTCGGCCTGTGCTAACTGGCACTTGGGAGCCTTGACTGTCAAGCCCGCATCGCGCAGGCGGGTTAGCACTGCCCGCAAGTGCGCCATATGCTCAGGCCAGGATGCGGAGAATATCGCTACGTCGTCTAGATACGGTAAAGCGAATTCTTGCTGTCCCCGCAACACTTTATCCATGAGGCTTGAAAAGCAGTATGGCGCGTTCTTCAAACCAAAACTCAAAACTTTAGGACGGAATGTCCCCATTGGTGAAATGAACGCCGCATACCTACTAGCCTCTTCTGTAAGTGGAACCTGCCAATAACCCCTGACAAGATCTAGGGTGGAAATAAACTGAGCGCTACTCACTCTCTCAAGGCGCTCCTCGATGTTAGGGATCGGATAAATTTGATCCTTAGTGATGGAATTAAGCCTGCGGTAGTCGACGCAAGGACGAGGTTCCTTGCCCGGTACCTCAACTAAAATCAAAGGGGAGGTATAATCACTCTCACCTGCTTCAATAACACCAAGCTGTAGCATTTTCTTTACCTCAGCCTCCATAATATCGCTCTGGCGGGGTGACACCCGGTACGCCTTGGATCGTACTGGCTCTGGGGAGGTAAGTTCTATGTCATGAGTAAGGACAGAAGTCCTACCAGGCCTCTCAGAGAACAGACCTTGAAACTCTTGTAAGAGCTGGTGTAGTTCGGTTTTCTGCTCAGGCGACAGCGATGCTTTACTTATTAAGTCACTAATGACTTGATCGGTGTCTTTCCTGTTCGTCACTGAGCCTAGTCCCGGAAGCTCGACCGGAAGCTCTTCTAACTTTCCCGCATCGGGAATTTCCTCTCCAGTATCTGGTGCCTTTAACGCTACAGGCTCAATCTTATTCAGTTCGGGCGTGCTCTGAATACCAGCTTGCTGCGCCTCTGACCCTTTCTCATCGTTCAACAACGTCGGCCCCGCAACTACCGCCTTTGCAGCGAGCTCCCGAACCTTCGATATGGTTAAGGCCTGAACGCTAGCCTCACCAAACAAAAGCCCCTTCTCGCGCAGGAGGTGATCGGACCTGTTCGAAAATAAGTACGGGTACTGGGGGGGCAGCATAGATGACACTGCGGCCTCCGTCTCAAGTGCTCCGAAAGGTCCTTCAATAAGCACTTTTGCTACCGGCAGACACACGCTATGAGCTTCCACTGCTTGCTTGATCCATGCGCACTCGCCCGTGAACATATCGGGTTCTACGTAAGAGGGGTGAACTACATCCATTGTAGCTGCGGAATCGCGAAGCACTCGGCACTCTTTCCCGTTCACGAGGAGGTCTCGCATGTAAGGCTCGAGAAGCTTCATGTTCTCGTCAGTGCTGCATAAAGACAAAAACACGACTTTTGTTTTTGTTTCTGGACACTGCGCCGAAAAGTGACCCGGCTTCTGGCACGTATAACAAACGCGCGCTTGCCTCGTCTCGAACCGCTTTCTGCGTTCGGCTTCGGTTGCCGCCGTCTCCGTACGTTCGGTCGGACTGCTTTCACTCGCATCCGCACTACGTGTATCCCCCTTTGCTCTCATGGGTGTGAACTTCGGCCTCTCAAACTTGGAGCCAAATTCACCCTTTTGACCGTCCTTAGCTCCGCGAGCCCGACGCGTCACAAACTCCTCGGCTAGCTCAGCGGCTCTAGCCACCGTACTAACGTCTGGCCTATCCAAGACCCAGTACCGCACGTTCTCAGGTAACCGACTATAAAACTGTTCCAGCCCGAAACACTGCAGAACTTTCTCGTGGTCGCCAAACGCTTTCTCTTCTTTGAGCCACTCCTGCATGTTTGACATAAGCCTGTAGGCAAACTCTGTATATGACTCACTTTTGCCTTTCTCATTTTCCCGAAACTTCCGACGGGACGCCTCCGCTGACAGCCTGTACTTTTTTAGCAGACTCGATTTCACTTTGTCGAAATCCTCTGCCTCCTCTTTCTCCAAGCGAGCGACTACGTCGGCCGCCTCGCCGGGTAGCAAAGTGAGCAAGCGCTGTGGCCACGTTTCCCGAGAGAACCCCTGCTTCTCGCACGTTCGCTCAAAGTTAACCAGGAACAAACCAATGTCCTCTCCAAGCTTAAACGGCCGCATCAGGTCAGTCATTTTGAACAATACTCGTTCTCCTGCACCGTGTGCCTGACTTCCATTACGAGCGCGTTCCATCTCTAACTCGAGACGCTTCATTTCCAAAGCGTGTTGACGGTCGCGCTCTTCTTTTTCTTTCTCTTTTTGTTCTTTTAGTTCGCGCTCCTGTTTCTCTTTCTGTTCTTTAAGTTCACGCTCCCTCTCCTCAATGGTCTCAAGGCATTCCGACAGCTCGTCATCCTCAGCTTCTAACTCAAGAATAGCCCTTAGCAGTTCTGGTTTTCTGAGTTTGTCTGAGACATCCAGACCCAACTCTCTTGCAAGCTCCAGCAATTTCGGTTTGCGCAACGACTTCAAATCCATGGCTGCTCTGAATGCTGCTTTCTCTACTGCCTACTATTGTCTTGCCGCAAACTAACCCGGCAGCAACGACAACCACAATTACCAGCTCTGTTTCTGACACTAACAAAAGCCTGGCAAAACTCAGAAGAAGAAAGTCCCGCACTCACCAAACCTCGCAGCCAAGAATTCAGCGCAGTCGTTCCGCTGCAGGCAACCAGTCATCACACAGGGCTCGTTGCACTGCTCCCGGATGGTCGTTGTGCTGCTCAGCATACATTCAACCGCATCTCTTCGCTGCTGGCCTCCGTTGTCGCGATCTCACCGCTGGCAACCAGTTGTTGGGGTCTCGGTGCTGACGCCCGTTATTGCAAATGGGTCGCAAGCCTCAAGGGTAGCGTTGGCCTGGCGGCCTGGGGCACTGGAAGCATCCGAAGGTCCCGGCAAAGCATGAGAAGACTGGTAACAGAACAACTTGTTTATTCTAACATAGCAAAAGAGCGGCCGGTCAGGTCGACCGAAGTGAGAGACGGGAGAGCACGTAACTCAACAGAACAAATCGGAGTCTCTCTCCTGGCGTCCGGGGGCAGCTGCTCTTATACTCTCGGCGTCGCGGGCCAGAAGGAAGGTCACGGGATGAGCCCACGCGACGGCGGAGCATGAGCCCACGCGACGGCGCGCACGGTCGAGCCGAGAGACATGTTGAGCCGAGTGTAGTGACGCATCGCCAACCCGCCGATGGACAGACCTCCTGGCACCTCACTTGGGGAGCTCCGCTCCCCGGCTGCCGCGCTTTGACAAGCGTGGGCACACACACACACACGCACGCACGAAGACACGTGGCACTGAAACACGCCTGGACACGCTTGGCGGGGAGGCGTTGCGGCGGCGTCGAACGGCCCAAAATGTCCGCCGCTTTGAACGAAGCCCCGGCGTCCGTTGCATCCGCGCCGGCATTACCGCGCGTTGTAGGCGAAACGTAACAGTGCCTTCCGAAAGAAACACATTAGAGCCCATTTATGCCCCGTAATGCTGTTGCATTACGGTATGTAAGGGTACTCTTGTTTAGTTAATGCGTGCAATCTTCGAAAGCACGCGTAAGAGCCATGCAAATAATCTTCATTTCAGTGCCAACAAAACTGGATAAAACAAACTAAGGTCTGATAATATATACTTGTTGTGTGCTTTAATTTCGCTTTATTGCAGAACGCCATGTGAGCCAGTGGAGGCGGCGCCGACAAAAATAAACAACGACTTGCTGAAGCAGTAGACACCCAGTAACTGATCGTCGGTTTCTACGAAATTCCTGTCAACTGTGGAATGCCTAAATATCCCGACAAGACACCCATACATACTTTCTAAACTACTGTTTAGATTTTCTGTCATTTCGTACCTGTTTTTCATGCTTCTCCGCAGTCTATATAGTGGAAGCGGGCGACAATACACACGGCATTCGTTTCCTCCAGTGCAGTCCATAACAAGAGAGAGAGAGAGAGAGAGAAGATGTGAAATGCACAGAGGTTCACTTTGAATACCGAGCAGAAGACATCCGTGCCCAGTATTTTCGTTTCTAAACTTCTTTCACCCATTTTCTACAAACCGCCCAATTCATGACCGATCCCCCATGATGGGCATGCGCCACTTGTGCAGGGAAACAACAACAACAACAACTGGAACAACTGTCCGGTTAGTTACTCTGCGCTGGAGGACCGAAACGGGGTATAGGATCTTGACAAGTATACACAAAACAAAGATGACAGAATAAACTGTCACCGCACACGCGGTGAGGCGCACGACAATGGTCACAGTCTTTGGCGCACTCCAAAGGCTTCCACAACACACGCTAGTGCATTTAATGCCCCTCGCTTTGACTTCGGTTCGGCCCAGTGCGTATCAAAGTTCACTGTGCATTATCGAGATCGGCGACCGCCCTGTATGCGACGGCTCAACGACTCTCTGTGCAGATGCCGACTCCCCGATACCGTAAATTTCCCGCATACGAACGCCATTCCGATTCACTGGCGCCACACATACCCTCAAAGCCGCGGGACCTCTTTCGAACGAACACTCCGCCTCGTAGCTTACAGAGAACGGCCCTCGCCACGAGGCAAGCTAACTAGCCGACCTCTGAATGCGGTTTGCGACAGATAGTCGCAGCGTGTCGCGTTCGTCCAAGAGACGCGAGAGACCTTTGACGTATTCAATGCACGCGCTCGCGCGCTGCGGAAATTGCCACCGCCCGTGGCTCCCGACAGCGCCAGTTCCCTGCAACGCCTCTATAAGCGACGAATGTGCGCGGATCGACACGTTAGTTCCTCCGCTGCCGAGTGTGGCGCCGCATTTGGCCGCGTATCGCATTAGTCGCAGCTTTTTTCGGAGGAATGCGAAGCCGCAGGAGGACACGCACCGGTTACTGCCTGTCCTTGCCGAGTCCGTTCCAGAGGAGACAAATGAACGCGGCTGAGAGCAGAGCCGGCCGCCGCGGTTGCTTCGCTGACAGATGAAACTCCTAAATGCGTTCGTCACATCTTTCTACTTGCTTTCTTTCTTGCGACGGTGCTGCACATTTTGTTTTATTTTTGGCTGCTACGTCGCTTGACGTATGGTACGTCTGCCTAGCATCGCAATGCACGCGGAAAGGTGCAGCGTCCTCCCAGCATTTCTTAATAAATATACTGTTTCTGAAAAGGTTAAGATTCCACGCCGGAGTGCATTGCGCAAGAGCTAACCACTAACGAGCGAATGCATCGGTTTGGGCTAGTTGTTCGTAAAAGAGTGAATGAAATATTTGTTTTCCGCAGTAATCTGTTCGACATTACCAAAATAATTGAAACAGGTACCTCGCGACTGACCGTAACTTGCTTCCGTTCGCTGGAGAAAGTAAAGACAACTACAAATTCAGCTCACATGGCGGCATTCTGTCTCGCGTACACTTCGACGCCTGCGCTAACTAGACTTTACCATCAATCAAGCCTCATTAGGTCGAGTCATCGCAACTACCGAGCATAAGAATATAATCGGTGCTGTTCCGACGGAAGAGATCGGTACCGCAGCTTGCTGCGCCAGTGCACGTAACTGCTTTAAGGTAACAGCATCGCTCGGGCGCCGAAGAGTGATGGCGTTGCTCGCCGCCGTCCCTGTCTTGCGTATTACGCGGCCGAGCGAACTCAGCCAATGTTACCCGCTGTCGGGCGAAGCGCGTTTAACACGCGCGCAAGGCTACGTCGAGCGGCTTTCTCCGCGTAGCGCGACGGCGTGATTAAGTAGAGCACGCCCGCGGTGGAGGCCCTTCGCTGCGCGAAAGGTCATGCGCAGGCAAGCGCCCTCGCGTGCGCGGTGCGACGGGAGTGTCAACGAAATTTCGTCGACCATCTGAGCAAACATCCAGGAAACTGTAGACTTTGGAAAGTAGTGAAGAGCGTTTTTCACGGGAGTGAGTGAGTGAGTGAGTGAGTGAGTGAATGAGTGAGTGAGTGAGTGAGTGAGTGAGTGAGTGAGTGAGTGAGTGAGTGAGTGAGTGAGTGAGTGAGTGAGTGAGTGAGTGAGTGAGTGAGTGAGTGAGCGATTGAGCGAGGAAGCATCGACTTAATGAGCCTGCATTCGAGTGTTCTCGAAAGCAGGCTAATCCGCCTTTAGTACTGCCACGTGTAGAAACAGTAACGGGAAACTAAAATAAACATTGGCGAAAAAACAAATTGCCCCCACACCTCCCACATACCGCGTGCGGTGGTTTATCAGTTAAGCTACCGCGGAGGTCATTCACCCGCCCACTTTGTTGATTATCTGTGTATGTGTACTGTTTCTCTGGGCACTGTCACGCAGCATGCAAAGGCATTCCTAACTAGTGTTATGCAATGTCACCGTACACTTCTACGTCGCACAGTGTACAGTTCGTGCTATCGTGCGTGTGCTTTTTTTTTGTAATTATTTTTTTTCACTTCTTTCTATCCTTTTCTCTCTCTCACCTATCGCATCCCTTTGCCCTTCCCTCTGTACAGGGTAGCCAACCGAAGATAATTCCTGGTTAACCTCCCTGTCTTTCCTTTGCCTTTCACTCTCTCTCTCTCTATCTCACTGTGTGTGTGTGTGTGTGTGTGTGTGTGTGTGTGTGTGTGTGTGTGTGCGTGTGTGTGTGTGTGTGTGTGTGTGTGTGTGTGTGTGTGTGTGTGTGTGTGTGTGTGTGTGTGTGTGTGTGTGTGTGTGTGTGTGTGTGTGTGTGTGTGTGTGTGTGTGTGTGTGTGTGTGTGTGTGTGTGTGTGTGTGTGTGTGTGTGTGTGTGTGTGTGTGTGTGTGTAAGATTACTGCTTGGTGTCTTGGCCAGCGCTGCTCACGGCTAAGACGGCGGATGCGGATCATACTTTTCTTTTACTAATGGCGTCACGTAGTGAGCGTAATAAGAGCAGGTCACTGGCCAATGAGCACCCGCGTGCTACCTCATGCCATCAAGCCCTGCCAATCCGAGGCCCTCGTTGTGCAATTAGCGAGAAGAATTTGCCTTTACCATTGCAAGTGCGTTTTCAGTCTCGCCACCTTGAATCCAACGGCTAGATTTTTTACAGTGGAATAGTAGTTAGAAAAGAGAGAGAGAAAGAAAAGAAACGCATCCCATAAACTGGCATGAAAGAGAGAGAGAGAAAGAAAGAAAAGACACGAAGAAGTCGGCTGCAGCCAGTGAAAGAGAAGCCGATAGACGCTTATTCGGGAAACGACAAGCATCGTCCGCGCCAGCACGCTCCCGCCGCCTAGAAATGTGTGAGAAACTGTGATAAGGCCCCGGAGAGAAAAGGGTTCTTTCTCTCTCCTGGCTACTGGGGCCGGCGAGCAGCAGCAGACGCTGGGCCGGCGCCGTCTGCTGCGAGAGTTCCCGCGCTTCTCGGTGCGGCCGCCGCTTCTTCTTCTTCCTCACTCGTTCGGGAGCCGTTGTCTCTAGCGACGAGTGAAGCCCTTCCCTCGAACCTTCCCATTTCTGACAAATGAAGCGATGAAGGCAACTTAGGCCCACTGCGTGACTGTGCCCGAACGAGTCCTTTCTTTCTCCTCGCCGAGTCCTTTATTCTCGCCTTCATTGCTACGCCCGCTTCGGCCCGTTCGCTGTTGTTCTGTCCGCGTGCTGCCTCGAGATAGCGACATAGTTCGAAGCTGCTCAGAGCGGTTTCGGTGTGGCTCCGTCTCTCAACGCTAATCGAAGCCCGCGCCGCCGCTCGCGAACTAAGCTTTACACAGTGCTTGGTGTCTTGCTATATACTCTTGGGTCGTCTAAGTTGGGACGAAATGACAAAAGGGATACAGAGTTGCTAGCTTTTTCCTCTGTCATCCGGGCGGACAGAATTCTTTGCGAGAGAGAATTCGCGTTTACTTGTAGATATGGCAAGAGCGTTTTAAGTAGGCCTGACCCCGCTCGTGTTATGACAATTGAAACCGGGCCGTGCATTGCACAATCGACGTTTTCGCTAGCGCAAGAAGAATACAAAAAAAAAAAAAAAAAGAACGCGCACGCGTCCTCTTACACGCACGAATTGTTAAAGTGGACACGAACCCTTTAGTGTCTCTTGGGCAGAGACAGAACAGGCCGCGGCTTTATTACGAAAGAGCCCATTATCTTTCCTTTTTTTTTTCCTCCACTCAACGAGAAATGCATTCTGCGTGGAAAAGGAGACCTCTAAGAAGCAAACCATGTAGAATTAAACGTGTTTACATACAGATACGCGGGATTTATGCCTTATAATTCCTTCCTTCGTGAAGATTGCTACAGAACTTAATAAAGATCCTTGTAACACATGAAGGTAGAGATATTCGTTATTGACGTCGATTTTTTATCGACAGGCGAAAGGAAAGAAAGCTGCAGCAAACTGCACCAACAAATAGTCGAAGGGGAACGAAATAAGGATACTTATAACGAGAAGAACGTTATATAAAAAAATAGAAACAGGTGGTTTAGAAAGTACATCGTTACGAAGTTAAATGTGATAATAAGGTGCAGCCAACTGTATCATTCAGTAGCCTACATCCCACACGCATTCCGTTCCTGCAAAAGAAGCATTTCATCGATATCACAAATATCTGAAAACGTGAGAATGTTTACCACCATAGCGCCACAGTTAACGCTCGCATATATTCTGACCCCCAGGCACCGTAGGTGCAATACAGCCGTCACCACGCAAGCGCCGTGCACCAGCTCAGTCTCCCCCCGCCCCCCCTTCCGCCCAACGGAGGGTTCGCTCCAACACGGCGCTCCGGCAATCGGCAGAAGTGCGCCCCATCGCCGTTGAGGGGTCAAACCCGGGCCGGCGTAAACGTCGGGAAGGCGCGGGAGGGCAAGCGGAATCCTATTCAGTACCGGTAAAAATAAAGTGTTAACGAAAAGGCACAAATAGAGCGGGGGAGGGGGGGGGGGAGGGGAGAGAACAGCTTTGGAAAGGGAAGCGTAGTACTGGCGTGCGAGGGCGACTCGCTCGCTCGCATAGCCCGTCCGTACACGAGTACGACTGCTCTGTGACTCGCGTGTTCAGCACGGGCTCAATCAAGTGCGCCGCGAGCTGGGTGGGGTCCGGGCTCGGTCTGCCGGCGTGTGCGGCACGTAGATAATTCAGGTGCGCGCCTGCCTGGCAGACTCTCCTCTTCTTTCTTTATTTCCAACTCTCGCTTTGTCTCTCCGCCCCTTGCTTCGTCACCCCCTCTCTCTACTTCTCTCTCTCTATCTCCTCTCTCTCTCTCTGTCTCGCACGTTTACCGCATCCCCGTGAGGCTCACAGCGGGCTTCCGAAGCGGTTCTGTCCAGGACAGCAATAAAAACACGTACGAGCGGCCCTGGCAAGACAAAAACGGAACCAACATATCGTACATTATAGTATAAGCCCGGTAGAGCGCGATTCAACGTTGGTCAGCGGGAAGACAATGGGAACGCGCTGGCCAGGACTATTTTAACGCTCTCTTTCATTCTTTATCTTTTTCGTTTTACGCGTCTGGTAATGGTGCTCCCTACATATAGCGCCTTTTTTTTTTCTGTTCGCGTGCCGTTCCTATTGTTCCCCTTCTTATTTCGTATCCGACGTTTCTTTCTTTGCTTTTTGCTGTACGTCGTCGTTGTTCAGACTCCTGTTCTTTCTGCCACACCCTTTCGGTCATGTCGGGGCTCAAGCCTCCCCTACCCCTCCTTTTCTTTTATTGTTCTTTTTGCATCGTCGTCTCAATTTCACCGACCGACTGTTCGGCTACCACATTGGCTGGCCTCTTCGTTCTGCTCTTCGCCGCGACGATTCGAGCCGCCTAATGACCCGGACGAACGAAGCGAAAAGGATAGGAGAGGTGCGCTCGAACGAGAGAGAGGAGGAAAGGGAGGGGAATTGTACCGTCTTTCGCGGGGCTGTACACGTTTCTTCTGCCGCTTCATCGGGTAGAAACCCGCAGCCTTTTGTTTCTAGTTTCATCTGCCTGCGCCGTGGACCGCAAATGTGAGCGCCGTGCTGATTTTCTCGGTGACCCTTCCCGCCGCGCTGCGCACATAATTCTGGGGCGAAGTCGACGGACGGCAGTCGTATAATCAATGTGCGATCATTCGGCGTGCACGACGACGTAGAGAAACGCCGTTCGTCCGTCGTCTTCCACGTTGCATTCAGCGGAACGCGAAAGCAACCGACGTGCTGTCTGAAGCTCGGCATGCGGGTATACGATAAAAATTGCGCGCCCCTTTCGCGAAATTGCGCATTTGGATATCGAAGCCGAACGGGACTGTTTTCTGAGCTAATGATTTTTGGGCAGCGCATCCTTCCTTTGGAGGCATACGCAGCAGTTTTACTTTAGGAAACAAAGCATGATGGAAGAGAGACAGAGATAGGAAAAAAAAAGAGGTGACAGGGAAGTCCACAGAGGTGGAAATTCGGTTTGCTACCGGATACAATAAGAAAAATGTATGGAGGCGTTGCAAGATCAGAGTAAGAGCGTGAGGCTAGTCTGCTGCAAGGAGCAGAAAGAAAAGACTTAACGATAAGAAGAATGAAGAGCTTGGCTGCAAAAGTGCGAACTTCTAACCTGTTACTGCGCGCTGAATTAAAAAAGTCTAGCAAGTAGGCGATAGAAGATTGTCTATT